>NC_142482.1:13432012-13735042 GCF_049115385.1 Moschus berezovskii | reverse complement strand
GCTGAGGTTTGACAGAAAACAACAGAATTCTGTAAAGCAATTATCCTTCAATAAAAAAATAAATTTAATTAAAAAAACTACTGGGTATAATAAAAGTGCAGGAAGCTAGTATTAATCAGTACACTAGAAACTGAAATGTTTCTGAGAGAAACTAAAGAAGGTCTAAACAATCTGAACATATTCAGAGAGGGTAGGTTCAGTATTGTTATGATCTTAATTTTCTCCTAGTTGACTTATATATTCAGTTCTATCAATACAAACCCAGCAGCTTTTCTTGTAGAAATTGACAAGGTGACTCTTAAATAAAGATGGAAATGCGAACAGACTAGAATAGCAAGATGATCATGAAGAAAATTGTAAAACATATACCAACGTATTTTAAAATTTAATATGAAGTTATAGTACCTAAGATAAGAGTGTTTTTAGTATAGGGTAAAAGTGAAAGTCTCTCAGTCAAGTCCAACTCTTTGTGACCCCCTGGACTACACAGTCCATGGAATTCTCCAGGCCAGAATACTGGAGTGGGTAGCCGTTCCCTTCTCCAGGGGATCTTCCCAACCCAGGGATAGAACCCAGGTCTCCTGCATTGCAGGTGGATTCTTTACCAGGTGAGCCATGAGGGAAGCCCTTGTTAATATAGGGCAGATAAATAATTCAGTGAAGTAGAACAGAAACACGGAAGGAGACGCATAATGTCACTTAAATTTTTTGCAAAAGTGCCAAGCAGCTTAACATGCAAAGTCCTAAACTGGAAACAATCAAATGTTAATCAGTAGGGAAATGAATTAACAAACTGTGGTATATTCATACTATGAACTATTTCTCAGCAATAGGAAGAACAAAATAGGCTCACTTCTAGTTCAAGGTGGCAGAGCAGAAGGACACACACTCATCTCCTCCTGGGAGAACACCAAAATTGCAACTAGTTATTGAACAATGATTGACAGGAGGATGCCAGAACACCCCCCACCCCCTCAACAACAACAAAAAAGATATCCCACATCCAAAGACAGAGAAGAAATCGCAGTGATATGGTGGTGGCGGGGGTGGATCACGATAAAATCAAATCTCATACCCACTGGATGGGTGACCCACAAATAAGAGAACATTAATACCAAAAATTTCCCCAACTGTTTTGAATGTTCTGGGCCCCACATCAGGCTTCTCAGTCTGGGGATCTGACAAAGGGACTCAGAATCCCCAGGGAATCTGAGCTTGAAGGCCAGTGGGATTTGATTACAAGACTTCCACAGGACTAGGGGAAATAGAGACCCCAGGCTTGGAGGGCAAAAACAAAATTTTGTGTGCATAAGACCCAGAGGAAAGGAGCAATGACCCTGCAGGAGACTGAGCCAAAACTACTTGCTAGTGTTGGAGGGTCTCCTATGGAGGTGTGGAATGGAGGGACTCATCACAGGGATGGGACCACTGGCAGAAGCAGTCCTGGAAGTTCCTCTTTGGTGTAAACCCTCTTGGAGTTCACCAGTAACCGTACCACAGAGCCCACAGAGCCCAGGGCTGGGTCGCCTCAGGCCAAACAACTAATAGGGAGGGAGCACAACCACACCCATCAGCACATAATTGAATTAAAGCTTTACTGATCAAAGGCCTGTCCACCTAGCTTTTCCCAGTCTGTTCCTCCCATCAAGGAGTTTACAGAAAGCTCTTAGCCTCATCCACCAGAGGGAAAACAGAAGAAGCGGGAAGAACCGCAGTCTTAACCACAGCTGCTGGAACAAAAATCACATTACAGAAGGTTAATTAGGATAAAGAAGTAGAGGGTTACATCCCAGATGAAAAGACAAGGTAAAACTCCAGAAAAATAACTAAAAGAAGTAAATATAGGCCACCGTTCAGAAAAAGACTTCAGAATAATGAAAGTGAAGATGATCTAGGATCTCAGAAACAGAATGGAAAAGATGCAACAGATGCTTCCGAAAGACCTTGAAGAACTAAAGAACTGAAAAACAGAGATAAATAATGCTCCAGCAGGAATCAATAGCAAAACAACTGAGGCAAAAGTACGAATAAGTGACTTTGAGGACAAAATAGTGGAAATCAGTGCCACAGAATAGAATATAGAAAAAAGAATGAAAAATATGAAGACAATCTCAGAGACCTCAGGGGCAGCATTACACATACGAACGTTCACATTATAGGGGTCCCAAAAGGAGATGAGAGAGAGAAAGGACCAAGAAAATATTTGAAGAGAAAATAGTTGAAAAGTGCCCTAACAGGGGGAAGGAAATAGACAATAAAGTCCAGGAAGTGCAGAGAGTCCCAGGCAGGATAAACCCAAGGAGGAGCACACCAAGACACATAGCAATCAAATGGACAAAATTTAAAGACAAAGGTAAAGTATTAAAAGCAACAGGAGAAAATGACAAATACAAGGGAACTCCCATCAGGTTGACAGCTGATTTCTCAACAGAAACTCTACAAGCCAGAAGGGAATGGCATGATATATTTAGAGTGATGGAAGAGCCTACAACCAAAAATACTTAGGAAGACTCTGTTCAGATTTGATGGAGAAATAAAAAACTTTTCAGACAAGCAAAAGTTACGGGAATTCAGCACCACCAAAGCAGATTTACAACAAATCCTAAGGGAATTTCTCTAGGCAGGAAACACAAGAGAAGGAAAAGACTTACACAAAATAAACCCAAAACAATTAAGAAAATGGCAATAGGATCATCCATGTAGATAATTACCTTAAATGTAAATGGATTAGATGCAATGATTGGTCAACAGAAAAATAATGGAATTTTATATAACCAAAGCTAGGATTTCATAGGAAAACATGTAATCACTTTCTGAAATCCAGATGTGTATCAGAATTATTTTGGGATTTTTTGAAAAATACACATGCCCAGGTATTGATATTCTTCTCCAGAGCTCCAGATGTCTTTCTGATGAGCAGCCATGTTTAAAAACAACTGAACCATATTTCAGTCTGTTTCACTTTTTCTATTTAATATTCAACACTCTCATTTAATTTATATTTTCCAATTTCTCCATCTCTTCTTTTTTTATGTTCTTTCTCAAGCCTTTATCAAGCATAGTAGAAAAGTTTTTGTACACACACACACATATAAGTATGTATAATACATATACTTTAGAAAAATTATGAATTCTAGACTAAAATTTTATGACATTTTGATTTCACTTGTTTGACTTTGTATGAATAGAATGCTAGATTTTTAATTAAAAAAAAAAAGATTTGCAACAAGCAACAAAAGTTTACTATATTGCACAGGAAACTATAGTCAATATCATGTAGTAATCTATAACAGAAAATAATCTCAAAAATAATATATATGTATATGTATAACTGAATCACTTTGCCAGGTACCTGAAACATTGTAAGTCAACTAAACTTCAGTAAAATATATATATTAAGAAAAAATACATGCAAAAACACGAACAAATGTTTAGTACATTTTGCTGAGTGAAAAAACCAGATGCAAATAAATACATGATATATTTTCATCTATATGAAGTATAGACAGGGAAAAGGCAGGATATACGTACTTATTAATCCCATGATTATTTTTCTGGTATTGTTAATTCTTTCATATTTCTCACATAGAAGATCATGTCATCTGCAAACAGTTTATTTTTTACTTCCTAATTTACATACTTTTATTTCCTTTTCTTGTTTGATTTCATTAGGTAGTACTACCAGCATGATGCTGATAAAGAATGCTAAGAAAAGACATCCTTGCTTTGTTCCTCATCTTAGTGAGAAAACTTTGAGTTTTTTAAGTATTATGTTAGATGTAGGTTTATTTTTGCAGATTTTTTTCTTATCAAGTTGAGGCACTTCCTTCTACTCCTAATTTACTTTGAATTTTTATCATGAATGGGTATTATATTTTGTTAAATGCTTTTTTATGCATCTATTGATGTGATCCTATATTTTTTCTTTTTTTAGCCTGTTAATATAATAGAGTCTATTAATTGATCTTCAAATGTTGAATCAGCCTTGCATACTGGGGATATATCCTTCTTAGTTGTAGTGTATAGTTCTTTTTATAAATTGTTGGATATGATTTGCTAATACTTTGTTGAGGATTTTTGCATCTATATTCATTAGACACATTGGTCTGTGATTTATTGTTATTACAGAATGCTCTGGTAGGTCACGGAGAGTCGGACACGACTGAGTGACTGAACTGAACTGGTACATTTCAAAATAGTTCAATTGTCCCTTCCCCTGCTGGAAATGCAAGTTTTTTTTTTTTTTTTCTCAGTTATTTACAGTGGGAATCAGGTTAAACTCCTACATGTAATTCTTACAATATTGTAGGGCCCTTCTTATGACAAGGTCCCCCCTGAAGTTTTTAACCCTCAGTCTTGTGGACACTGCACCTCCAGAAATTTGTCAATTATGTTCAAGTTTTCAATCTCCTGGCCCTAGTTCCCCTGGTCTCTACTCCAGTAAGCCATGACTTCCTGTGTTCACTTGTCTATCTCTCCAATCTTGGGCAGTGGTTTGCCCCATGTCCTCCCCTCTCTTACAGAACCAAGAAGAACTGTTGATATTTCAGTCTATTCAGCTCTTTATTTGTTAGAGCTGAGTGACAACTTTCAAGTTTCCTACATGTGGAACTGGAAACCAGAAATCAATAATTTTTTTACAGTGAAGTTTGGTCTTGTGCTATTAAAAAGTTATTTTTAGATTTAATATAAAGCAAGAACACTCTCCACTCATGACAGATTGAATTTACATATCATTTAGAATGAGCAAACTATGATTCTTGAAAAGACACTTTTAAGTGTAGTTTGAACTGTGGTGTTGGAGAAGACTCTTGAGAGTCCCTTGTACTGCAAGGAGATCCAACCCGTCTATTCTGAAGGAGATCAATCCTGGGTGTTCATTGGAAGGACTAATGCTAAAACTGAAACTGCAATACTTTGGCCACCTCATGCGACAAGTTGACTCACTGGAAAAGACTCTGATGCTGGGAAAGGTTGGGGGCGGGAGGAGAAGGGGACGACAGAGAATGAGATGGCTGGATGGCATCACCGACTCTGTGGACATGAGTTTGAGTGAACTCCGGGAGTTGGTGATGGACAGGAAGGCCTGGCGTGCTGTGATTCAGGGGGTAGCGGAGAGTCGGACACGACTGAGTGACTGAACTGAACTGAAGTTCTTCCAGGCAACTTGTTTGAACTCCCCAAATATAAAAAAATAAAAAATTGTGTTGCTATTAGAGATTTCAAAATAATTATTCTCTTCAATAGTTTATGATATTAATTCCAGTGTCAAAGAATTCAAAATAATTCTAAATTATTAGACTGGTTTAGAGGTAAAAGATAACTTGAGCTCTGTGATATCATCAAAAGAAAATATTTAATGGAAACATTAAAAATTATAATTGTAAATAAAAAGGACCCTAGAGAATGAAGAAATAAAATAAAATAAAGAATAAAGAAAAAATCCCTGGGTTGGGAAGATTCCCTTGGAGAAGGGAAAGGCTACCCACTCCAGTATTCTGGCCTGGAGAATTCCGTGGACTGTACAGTCCATTGGGTCACAAAGAGTCAGACATGACTGAGCAACTTTCACTTTTTTAAAGAATAAAGTACTAAATTTGTTGAGAGACAATTGACCCAACATTTTTATTGAAGACAGTGTTAGTGACGTAGAGTATTCTGCATCATTCACTGTCATCATCTAAAGAATGATAGAAATATGTTGCTATTTTACAGCAGATAATTTAAACCTAGATTAACAGGGCTTTCCCTCACAGCTCAGTTGGTAAAGAATCTGCCTGCGATGCAGGAAACTCCGGTTTGATTCCTAGATCGGGAAGATCCACTGGAGAAGGGATAGGCTATTCACTCCAGTACTCATGGGTTTCCCTTGTGGCTCAGCTGGTAAAGAATCTGTCTGCAGTATGGGGAACCTGGGTTCGATTCCTGGGTTAGGAAGATCCCCTGGAGAAGGGAAAGACTACCCAGTCCAGTATTCTGGCCTGGAGAATTCCATGGACTATGCAGTCCATGGGGTCACTTCACTTCACTCATACTAGATAGTCACCTTATAGTTTAACACATTTCTCCTAGTGAATTTTCCTAACCTAAGATAACTCTTCTAAAGACCTACCTTCAGTTCAGTTCAGTTCAGCCACTCAGTCGTATCTGACTCTCTGAGACCCCATGAATCACAGCACGCCAGGCCTCCCTGTCCATCACCAACTCCCGGAGTTCACCCAAACTCATGTCCATAGAGTCGGTGATGTCATCCAGCCATCTCATTCTCTGTCGTCCCCTTCTCCTCCGGCCCCCAACCTTTCCCTAGGATTCTGAATTTGATCTAAGACAAAAATCAAATGAACAATACTGAATGAGTGTCTATGATCATTATATTCAAAATTATCATTTTTGTGTACTTTTCATGTGTGAGGGACTTTACAGACATTATCTCTTGTAATTGTCTTTATCTTCACCCTACCAGGTAAATATGGAAGTCCCCATGTTATAGGTAAGTGAACAGACTCAGATTACTGAAGTAACCTTTGTAAAATCAAACAGCTAAGAAGCAGACAAGTTAGGAGTCAAAGTAATGTCTTTCTTTCTATTACACTGAACACTGTGAATAGAATCTGCAAGCAGAAAATAAGAGTTCCTGTATTCAATAAACTGTATCTAAAGAAAGAGGACCCAAGTGAATTGTTAAGTAACAAGGTTAGAAATAATTTAAAGACTTATCAGGAAAACGGTCAGGGAAAAATTCATGAAAGCAAGTTTGGAAATATGTACTGAAGGATGGTTATTTGAAAAGACCCTGATTCTTGGAAAGATTGAGCACAGGAAGAGAAGGGGTGACAGAAGATGTAATGGTAGAATGACATCACCGAATCAGTGGACATGAGTTTGAGCAGACTCTGGAAGACAGTGAAGGACTGGGAAGCCTGGCATGCTGTAATTCATGGGGTTGCAGGGTTGGACATGATTTAGGGACTGAACAACACCAACAGAAACTGAAGAGTGGAGAGGATGTGGTCCCTAGAGATGAAAGAATACTTCGCAGCTAGAGAAAGAATACCCAGAGATAAAAGGTGGTAACAGGGAGATGTCCAAGTGGAGTTAGGAAATGAGGGAAGGGGGCATTTTATCTAAGAATGTGCTTTGAATATGTGCTTGTACAAGTGACACATATGTTAACCTTATCATCTTTAAATACTTCATGATGAAGTTGTTTGGGAATGACACATTGGAAAGATATTAAGAAAAATAGAAAAAGCATTTTTTTAGATGTTTTCTTTTTCTTTAAATTTATTTATTTTAATTGGAGGCTAATTACTTTACAATATTTTGTTGGTTTTGCCAATACATTGACATGAATCTACCCCAGGTGTACATGTGTTCCCCATCCTGAACCCCCTCTTCCACCTCCCTTCCCATCCCATATATATATATTTATGCTTAGAAAGGGAAGTAAATTTGCATAGAAGATGTAATTTTGGGCATGTGCTGAGTGTGCTCAGTCTCTTCAGTCATGTTCACCTCTTTGTGATCCAGAGGACTATAGCCACCAGACTCCTCTGTCCATGGGATTCTCCAGGCAAGAATACTGAAGTGGGTTGCTATGCCCTTCTCAGGGAATCTTCCAACCCAGGGATCGAACCTGTGTCTATTATGTCTCCTGCATTGAAGGTGGATTTTTTACCACTACTGCCACCCAGAAAGTCCAATATTGAGCATGCTGCTGCTGCTGCTAAGTGGCTTCAGTCATGTCCAACTCCGTGTGACCCCATAGATGGCAGCCCACCAGGCTCTGCCATCCCTGGGATTCTCCAGGCAAGAACACTGGAGTGGGTTGCCAATTCCTTCTCCAATGTGTGAAAGTGAAAAGTGAAAGATAATCAGAAAACATCAGAGAAAGCAGATATTTTGTAGAAAATATAAAGAGAAACAACGAAACCATAATGGGTTGCCAAAACAAATTTTAAGTTAGTGACGTTTTCTTTTTCCTGCTTTGACGATTCATGGAATGACTTAAAAAATACATAATATGGCATAAAAAACTAAACAAAATAAAATAAGTAAGGAAAACTGTTAAATTAACATTCATTGGCATTTCCTATGTGCCAGGCTTTACGGCAAAATTTTTAATTCTCACTCAACATTTCAGTGATTTAGATTTCTTATTATCCCCATTTTAGAAATAACTTGAGATTAAAGGAAATTAAGTCATTTCGGCAAGATCACAGAGTTGAATGGGGCAGATCTTGGGATGTAACTCCAAAGTTAGGGCTCATCACCACCTCATGATACTACAACAGATGAGAGATACTCTCATGGAAGCTGGGATCACAGACAATCAATCCTAGGCTTTGTACGTGAAAACACTCTAAAGGTAATATAATTCACCTGCTTCTTGTTTCACTCTAAATTAATTTCTAAACTTTTATCATAGCTTATTTTATGACTGGATGCTCCAATGTCTTCTCTACAGTTGCTTAGTCGTGTCTGACTTTTTGCTACCCTGTGAACTGGAGCACACCAGGCTTCCCCATCCATCACCAACTCCCAGAGCATACTCCATTGAGTCAGTGATGTCTCTAACCATCTCATCCACTGTAGCCCCCTTCCCCTGGTGTTGATCTTTCCCAGCATCAGGATCTTTTCCAGTATCAGTCCTTCCAATTAATATTCAGAACTGATTTCCTTTAGGATTGATGGGTGGGATCTTATAGTCCAAGGGACTCTCAGGAGTCTTCTCCAACACCACAGTTAAAAAGCATCAATTCTTTGGCGCTCAGCTTTCTTTACAGTCCAACTCTCACATCCATACATGACTAATGAAAAAACTGTAACTTTGACTAGATGGACTTTTGTTGGCAAAGTAATGTGTCTACTTTTTAAGATGCTGTCTAGGTTGGTTTTTCTCCTGTCTTTTAACTTCATGGATGCAGTCACCATCTGCAGTGATTTTGGAGACCCCAAAATA
Organism: Moschus berezovskii; assembly: GCF_049115385.1. Lineage (NCBI taxonomy): Eukaryota > Metazoa > Chordata > Mammalia > Artiodactyla > Moschidae > Moschus > Moschus berezovskii. The sequence goes on along the minus strand of NC_142482.1, from coordinate 13,726,080 downwards.
AAGCCTGTCACTGTTTCTACTGTTTCCCCATCTATTTGCCATGAGTGATGGGATCAGATACCATGATCTTCATTTTCTGAAGGTTGAGTTTTAAGATAACTTTTTCACTCTCCTCTTTCACTTTTATTAAGAGGCTCTTTAGTTCTTCACATTCTGCCATAAGTGTGGTGTCATATGTATATTGGAGGTTATTGATATTTCTTCTGGCAATCTTGATTTCAGCTTGTGCTTCATCCAGTCCAGAATTTCACATGATGTACTCTCATATAAGTTAAGTAAGGAGGGTAATAATATACAGCCTTGATGCACTCATTTCCCAATTTGGAACAAGTCTATTGTTCCATGCCCAGTTTTAACTTCTTGACCTGAATACAGATTTCTCAGGAGGCAGGTCAGGTGTTCTGCTGTTCCCATCAGTTGAAGAATCTTCCATAGTTTGTTGTGATCCACACAGTCAAAGGCGTGGCATAGTCAATAAAGCAGAAATAGATGTTTTTATGGAACTATCTTGCTTTTTTGATTATCCAAAGGATGTTGGCAATTTGATCTCTGGTTCCTCTGGCTTTTCTAAATCCAGCATGAACATCAGGAAGTTGACAGTTCACATACTGTTGAAACCAGGCTTGGAGAATTTTGAGCATTACTTTGCTAGTGTGTGAGATGAGTGCAATTGTGCACTGGTTTGAACATTTTTTGACATTGCCTTTCTTTGAGATTGGAATGAAAATTGACTTTTTCCAGTCCTGTGGCCAGTGCTGAGTTTTCCAGATTTTCTGGCATATTGATTGAAACATCTTACCATCATCATCTTTTAGGATTTGAAATAAGTCAACTGAAACTCCATCACCTCCACTAGCTTTGTTCATAGTTTGCTTCCTAACGCCCACTTGACTTTGCATTCCAGGATGTCTGGCTCTAGGTCAGTTATCACACCATCCTGGTTATCTGGGTCATGAAGATCTTTTTCTGTATAGTTCTTTATATTCTTGCCACCTCTTCTTATTATCTTCAGCTTCTTTTAGGTCTGTCCTTTATTGTGCTCATGTTTGCATGAAATGTTCCCTCGGAATCTCTAATTTTCTTGAAGAGACCTCTAGTGTTTCCCATTCTATTGCTTTCTACTATTTCTTTGCAGTGATCACTAGGGAAGGCTTTCTTATCTTTCTTTGTTATTCTTTGTAACTCTACATTCAAATGGGTATATTTTTCCTTTTCTCCTTTGCGTTTCCCTTCACTTCTTTTCTTAGCTATTTGTAAAGCCTCCTCAGACAACCATTTTGCCTTCTTGCATTTTTTTTTCCACTTAGAGACGGTCTAGATCACTGTCTCCTGTACAATGTCACAAACCTCCATCCATAGTGTTTCAGGCACTCTGCCTATAGAGCTCATCCCTTGAATCTATTTGTCACTTCCAGTGTACAAATGTAAGGCATTTTATTTAGGTCATATCTGGATAGTTTCTATGAACAAAGCTAGTAGAGATGATGGAATTCCAGCTAAACTATTTCAAATCTTAAAGATGACGCTGTTAAAGTGCTGCATCCATATGCCAGCAAATTTGGAAAACTCAGCAGTGGCCACAGGACTGGAAAAGGTCAGTCTTCATTCCAATTCCAAAGGAAGGCAATGCCAAAGAATGTTCAAACTACCACACAATTGCACTCATCTCACATGCAAGCAAAATAATGCACAAAATTCTCCCAGCGAGGCTTCAATAGTACATGAACTGTGAACTTTCAGATGTTCAAGCTAGATTTAGAAAATTTAGAAAAGGCAGACAAACCAGAGATCAAATTTCTAGCATCCATTATATCATCAAAAAAGCAAGAAAATTCCAGAAAAACATCTCTTTATTGATTACGCCAAAACTTTTGACTCTGTAGATCACAAAAAACTGTGGGAAACTCTTTAAGAGGTGAGAATACCAGACCAGCTTAGCTGCCTCCTGAGAAATCTGTATGCAGGTCAAGAAGCAACAGTTAGAACCAGACATAGAACAACAGACTGGCTCCCAGTTGGGGAAGGAATGCATCAAGGCTGTATATTGTCACCCTGCTTATTTAACTTATATGCAGAGTACATCATGTGAAATGCCAAGCTCAATGAAGCACAAGCTGGAATCAAGATTGCCAGGAGAAATATCAATAACCTCAGATACACAGATGACTCCATCCTTCTGGCACAGAGTGAAGAGGAACTTAAGAGCCTCTTGACGAAAGTGAAAGAGGAAATTGAAAAAGCTGGCTTAAAATTCAGCATTCAAAAAATTATGGCATCTGGTCCCAACACTTTATGGCGAATAAATGGGGGAACAACGTAAAACAGTAACAGACTTTTTATTCTTGGGCTCCAAAATCACTGCAGATGGTGACTGTAGCTATGAAATTAAAAGATGCTTGGCCTTGGAAGAAAAGCTATGACCAACCTAGACAGCATATTAAAAAGCAGAGACATTACTTTGCCAACAAAGGTCTATCTAGTCAAAGCTGTGTTTTTTCCAGTAGTCATGTATGAATGTGAGAGTTGGACTATAAAGAAAGCTGAATGCGAATTGATGCTTTTGAACTGTAGTTTTGGAGAAGACTCTTGAGAGACCCTTGGACTGCAAAGAGATCAAACCAGTCAATTCATTAGGAAATCAGTCCTGAGTATTCATTGAAACGACTGGTGCTGAAGCTGAAACTCCAATGCTTTGGCCACCTGATGCAAATAACTGACTCTTTGGAAAAACCAAACCCTGATGCTTTGAAAGACTGATGGCTGGAGGAGAAGAAGACAACAGAGGATGAGATGGTGGATGGCATCACCGACTCGATGGACATGAGTTTGAGCATGCTCCGGGAGTTGTTGATGGACAGGGAAGCCTGGCATGCTGCAGTCCATGCGGTCGCAAAGAATCGGACATAACTGAGCAACTGAACTGAGCTGAACTGAATGGTCTAGACGTTTTCCCTACTTTCTTCAACTGAAGTCTGAATTTTGCAATAAAGGATTCATGATCTGAACCACAGTCAGCTCCCAGTCATGTTTTTAATGACTGCTTGGAGCTTCTCTATCTTTGACTGAAAAGAAATAATCAATCTGATTTTGATATTGGTCATTTGGTGATGTCCATTTGTAAAGTTTTCTTTTGTGTTGTTGGAAGAGGGTGTTTACTATGACCCGTGCATTCTCTTGGCAAACCTATGTTAGCCTTTGCCCTGTTTCATTTTGTACTCCAAGGCCAAATTTGCCTGTTACTCCAGGCATCTCATGACTTCCTTCTTTTCCATTCCAGTCCCTTATGATGAAAAGGACATCTTTTTTGAAAGTTAGTTCTAGAAGATCTTGTAGGTCTTTATAGAATCATTCAACTTCAGGTTCTTCACCATTACTTGTTGAAGCATAGACTTGTTTACTGTGATATTGAATGGTTTGCCTTAGAAACAAACAGATTATTCTGTCATTTTTGAGACTGCTCCCAAGTACTGCATTTCGGACTCTTTTGTTTACTATGAGGGCTGTTCCATTCCTTCTAAGAGATTCCTGCTCATGGCAGTAGATATAATGGTCACTGAATTAAATTCATCCAACCAGTCCATTTTTGTTCACTGATTCCTAAACTGTCAATGTTCACTCTTGTCATTTCCTCTTTGACCACTTCCAGTTTACCTTGATTCATGGACCTAACATTCCAGGTTCCTAAGCAATATTGTTTTTAACAGCATCAGAATTTACTTCCATCACCAGTCACATCTACATCTGGGTGTTGTTTTTGCTTTGGCTCCATCTCCTCATACTTTCTGGAGTTATTTCTCCACTCTTCTCCAGTAGCATATTGGGCACCTACTGATCTGGGGAGTTCATCTTCCAGTGTCGTATGTTTTTTTCCTTTACATAGTGTTCATGGGGTTCTCAAGGCAAGAATACTAAAGTGGTTTGCCAATCCTTTCTCCAGTGGATGATGTTTTGTCATACAAAACACATTTTTATGAGACAACAAAGCGTGCTATGTCATACACATTTTGTCTCTACAAGGCTAATACCACCAATTGTCTGAAGTGAGTTTGTATTTCATGCTAAACCTGATTTTCTGATTTAAGTTAATTCTTCTTTTCACTTTGGTTGGAATTAATTTGGCCTCACCTAGAAATAAACGAACAGGAAAACAAAACAACAAATATTTTCATCCAAAACAAAATGTATCCACTAAAGGAGTATATGATAAAACAACTTTATCTATATCTTTAAAACCATCAATAAATATGTAGCTGTGAGACTCTTGGGTCTTCCCAGGTGCCTCAGATGGTAGGGAATCTGCCTGCAATGCAGGAAACCCAGGTTTGATCCCTGGGTTGGGAAGATCCTGTGGAGAAAGGAATGGAAAACCCACTCCAGTATTTTTTTCCTAGGGAATTCTGTGGACAAAGGAACCTGACAGGCTAGAGTGATGCTGGGGTTGCAAGCATCACAAACAAACAAATCTAGTAGAGGTGACAGAATTCCAGGTGAGCTATTTCAAATCCTGAAAGATGATGCGGTGAAAGTGCTTCACTCAATATGCCAGAAAAATACAGAAAACTCAGCAAAGCCACATAACTGGAAAGGTCAGTTTTCATCCCAATCCCAAAGAAGAGCAATGCCAAGGAACATTCAAACTATTGCACAGTTGCACTCATTTCACATATTAGCAAAGTAATGTGTAAAATTCTCCAAGCTAGGCTTCAACAGTAAATGAATTGAGAAATTTGAGATGGTCAAGCTAGATTTAGAAAAGGCAGAGCAGCCAGCGATCAAATTGCCAACATCTGTTGGATCGTAGAAAAAGCAAGGTAATTCCAGAAAAGCATCTACTTCTGTTTCATGACTATGCTAAGTCTTTGACTGTATGAATCACAACAAACTAGAAAATTCTTAGAGAAGTGGGAATACCAGGCCACTTTACCTGCCTCCTGTGAAACCTGCATGCAGGTCAAGAAGCAACAATTAGAACCAGACCTGGACCAATGGACTGGTTGAAAATTGGAAAAGGAATACATCAAAGCTGTATACTGTCACCTTGCTTATTTAACTTATATGCAGATTACATCATGCAAAATGCCGGGCTGAATGAAGCACAGGCTGGAATCAAGATTGCCAGGAGAAATATCAATAACCTCAGATATGCAGATGATATTACCATACTGCAGAAAGTGAAGAGGAACAAAACAACCCTTTGATGAAAGTGAAAGAGGAGAGTGAAAAAGTTGTCTTAAAACTCAACATTCAAAAAAATTAAGATCATGGCATCTGGTCCCATCACTTCATGGCAAATAGATGGGGAAACAATGGAAACAGTGAGAGACTTTATTTTGTTGGGCTCCAAAATCAATGCAGATGGTAACTGCAGCCATGAAATTAAAAGATGCTTGCTCCTTGGAAGAAAAGCTATGACGAACCTAGATAACATATTAAAAAGCAAAGACATCACTTTCCTGACAATGGTCTGTCTAGTCCAAGCTATGGTTTTTCCAGTAGTCATGTATGGATGTCTGAGTTGGACCATAAGAAGGTTGAGCGCTGAAGAACTGATGCTTTTGAACTGCGGTGTTGGAGAAGACTCTTGAGAGTCCCTTAGACAACAAGATCAAGCCAGTCAATCCTAATGGAAATGGAGTATTCATTGGAAGGACTGTGACTGAAACTGAAGCTCCAGTACTTTGGCCACCTGATGCAAAGAGACAACTCATTGGTAAAGACCCTGATTCTGAGTAAGATTGAGGGCAGAGGAGAAAGGGAAGATAGAGCATGAGATCATTGGATGGCATTACTGACTAAATGGATATGAGTTTGAGCAAGGTCTGGGAGATGGTGAAGAACAGGGAACCCTGACTGCAGTTCATGGGGTTGCAAAAATTCATACATGACTCAATGACTGAACAAATGAGATTTTAATAGATTTTGTAAAATATCTTCTGAAAATTTCTATTTAGAAAATATCTAAAAACCAAAACTTTATCATCAGTTACTATAATGTCTAACCCCAGTAGCTTTTACTTTGAGGAATTAAATTGCAGTTTGGCAATAGAAATGTACAAAACCACATCATAAGCCCCCAGACTTTATTCTTCGAAACTTTTACTAAAATTTCTAATTGCTTAGAATTTTGTTTTAACGTTAACTTAGGAAAAGAACAAAGCAAAATAACAACATCAGAGTATGAAAACTCTGCTGCTGCTGCTGCTGCTAAGTCACTTCAATCGTATCTGACTCTGTGTGACCCCATAGATGGAAGCCCACCAGGCTCCCCTATCCCTGGGATTCTCCAGGCAAGAACACTGGAGTGGGTTGCCATTTCCTTCTCTAATGTGTGAAAGTGAAAAGTGAAAGTGAAGTGAATTCAGCAAAGTTGCAGGATACAAAATCAGTACACAGAAATCACTTGCATTTCTATATAATGATAATGAAAAATCAGAAAGAGAAATTAAGAAATCTATCCCATTCATCATTGCAACAAAAATAATTAAATATCTAGAGATAAACTTACTGAAACTGAAACTGCAATACTTTGGCCACCTCATGCGATGAGTTGACTCACTGGAAAAGACTCTGATGCTGGGAAAGGTTGGGGGCGGGAGGAGAAGGGGACGATGGAGAATGAGATGGCTGGATGGCATCACCGACTCGATGGACATGAGTTTGAGTGAACTCCGGGAGTTGGTGATGGACAGGGAGGCCTGGCGTGCTGTGATTCATGGGGTCGCGGAGAGTCGGACACGACTGAGTGACTGAACTGAAGGAGACAAAAGAAAGGTACGCAGAAAATTTTAAGACACTGATGAAATAAATCAAAGATGACATAAACAAATGGAGAGATATTCCATATTCCTGGGTAGGAAGAATCAATACTGTGAAAATGACTATACCACCAAATGCAATCTACAGATTTAATGTGATCCCTATCAAAACACCAATGTCATTTTTCAAAGAACTAAAAAAAATTTTTCACAATTCATATGGAAACACAAATGATCCCAAATAGACAAAGGAGTCTTGAGAAAGAAGAATAGAGATGGAGGAATCAACCTTTCAGACTTCAGATTATATTACAAACTACAGTCATCAAGACAGTATGGTACTGGCACAAAGACAGAAATACAGACCAATGGAACAATATAGAAAGCTCAGAAATAAACCCATACATCTATGGGTACCTTATTTTTTACAAAGGAGGAAAGAATGTATAATGGGTCAAAGACAGTCTCTTCAATATGTGTTGTTAGGAAAACTGGACAGCTACATGTGAAAGAATGAAATTAGAACACTTCCTAATGCCATACACACAAATAAACTCAACATGGATGAAAGACCTAAATGTAAGACAAGAAATTAGAAAACTCTTAGAAGAAAACATCAGCAGAACACTCGATGATATAAATCAAAACAAGATCCTCTATCACCCACCTCCTAGAGTAATGGAAATAGAAACAGAAGTAAACAAGTGGGACCTGATTAAGCATGAAACCTTTTGCACAGCAAAGGAAACTATAAGCAAGGTGAAAAGACAACCATCAGAATGGGAGAAAATAATAACAAATGAAACGTCTGACAAAGGATTAATCTCCAAAATATACAAGCAACTCATACAACTCAATACCAGAAAAGCAAACAACCTAATCAAAAATTGGGCAAAAGACTTAAACAGACATTTCTCCAAAGAAGACATACATGTGGTTAATAAAAACATGAAAATATGCTCAACATCACTCCTTATTCAGTTCAGTCGCTCAGTCGTCCCCAACTATTTGCGTCTCCATGAATCACAGCACGCCAGGCCGCCCTGTCCATCACCAACTCCCTGAGTTCACTCAAACTCATGTCCATCGAGTCGGTGATGCCATCCAGCCATCTCATTCTCTGTCGTCCCCTTCTCCTCCCGCCCCCAATCCTTCCCAGCATCAGAGTCTTTTCCAGTGAGTCAACTCGTCGCATGAGGTGGCCAAAGTATTGGAGTTTCAGCTTTAGCATCAGTCCTTCCAATGAACACCCAGGATTGATCTGCTTTAGAATGGACTGATTGGATTTCCTTGCAGTCCAAGGGACTCTCAAGAGTCTTCTCCAACACCACAGTTCAAAAGCATCAATTCTTTGGCAATCAGCCTTCTTCACAGTCCAACTCTCACATGCATACATGACCACGGGAAAAACCATAGCCTTGACTAGACAGACCTTGGTTGGCAAAGTAATGTCTCTGCTTTTTAGTATACTATCTAGGTTGGTCATAACTTTCCTTCCAAGGAGTAAGCGCCTTTTAATTTCATGGCTACAATCAGCATCCACAGTGATTTTGGAGCCCCCAAAAATAAAGTCTGACACTGTTTCCACTGTTTCCCCATCTATTTCCCATGAAGTGATGGGACCAGATGCCATGATCTTCGTTTTCTGAATGTTGAGCTTCAAGTCAACCTTTTCACTCTCGTCTTTCACTTTCATCAAATGAATTTCCAGATGTTCAAGCAGGTTTTAGAAAAAGCAGAGGCACCAGAGATCAAATTGCCAACATCCGCTGGATCATGGAGAAAGCAAGAGAGTTCCAGAAAAACATCTATTTCTGCTACATTGACTATGCCAAAGCCTTTGACTGTGTGGATCACAATAAACTGTGGACAATTCTGAAAGAGATGGGCATACCAGACCACCTGACCTGCCTCTTGAGAAACCTGTATGCAGGCCAGGAAGCAACAGTTAGAACTGGACATGGAAAAACAGACTGATTCCAAATAGAAAAAGGAGTATGTCAAGGTTGTATATTGTCACCCTGCTTATTTAACTTTTATGCAGAGTACATCAAGAGGAACGCTGGACCTGAAGAAACACAAGCTGGAATCAAGATTGCTGGGAGAAATATCAATAACCTCAGATATGCAGATGACACCACCTTTATGGCAGAAAGTGAAGAGGAACTCAAAAGCCTCTTGATGAAAGTGAAAGAGGAGAGTGAAAAGGTTGGCTTGAAGCTCAACATTCAGAAAACGAAGATCATGGCATCACTCCTTATTAGAGAAATGCAAATCAAAACCACAATGAGGTATCATCTCATGCCAGTCAGAATGGCAATCATCTAAAAATGTACAAAAAATAAATGCTGGAGAGGGTGTGGAAAAGTGGGAACTCTCTTACACTGTTAGCAGAAATGCAAACTGGTACAGCCACTATGGAGAACATTGTAGAGATTCCTTAAAACACTGGGAATTAGTTTTCTGGTTCCAAAGCAACCAGAACTGAAAGAGACACACGTATCCCAATGTTCGTTGCAGTCCTATTCACAATAGCTAAGACATGGAAGCAACCTAGATGTCCATTGAAAGAATGGATAAGGAATTTGTGGTACATATACACAGTGGTTATTTTTGTGGTACAAATAAAAATAAAATTGTGGTACAAGTACAAATACTCAGCTATAAGAAGGATCACATTTGAGTCAGTTCTAATGAGGCAGATGAACCTGGAGCCTATTATACAGAGTGAAGTAAGTCAGAAAGAGAAAGGCAAGTACTGTATATTAATACATATACATGGAATTTAGAAAGCTGGTACCAAAATCCTGTCATTTTAATTTTGAACCTCCCACATTAATTTTATAGTTTTTCTAAACCTTTCTTTGTCTTTTCTCTTTCTACTTTCTGGGAATTATTTTTCATTGAAACTTATGTTAAGAATTATATTTTTGCTCTTAGATTTATAATTTTCAAACATTTTCCTTCTAAATCAAAGGTTTTGTTGACTAAATATTTTTAAAAACATCTTTCTCTCATCTCTTGTAAACAATACATTCTCTTTCCACTCAGAGGACATTAACTACTGGTGTCTGGGTTTTTCTTCTGGTGTTGTGCCTTACTTCTTCCACATGGAAGTTAATCTTTTGTCATTCTGCTAAATTTAAGAACAAATTATTAATATTTATAGGAAGCAATGTGTGATTATATGGGTGTGTTTTTGGTACAACTATACAGTAGAGAGATGGAAAGGAATTTTGCTTTTTTTTTATAGGTGAAGCCCCAATATATTAATATCTTTAGACCTTGTCAGTTCCATTAATAATGAACCTTCTCATTTCTCCCCTGAATTGGAAGGTGATAGTGCTTGGGTCAGCACATTTGGAGCCAAGTAGAAGAATGTGGCTGAATGTGCCCATATTAAATATACATATATTTATTTGAATCACCTTTTTTTCACCACAGTAACTAATGTCTGGGCTTCCCAGGTGGTTCAGTAATGAAGAATCTGCCTGCAAATGCAGGAACTGCATGAGTAGTTGGTTCGATCCCTGGGTCTGGAAGAGTCTCTGGAGCAGGAAATGGCAACCCACTCCAGTGTTCCTGCTGGAATAATCCCAGGGCAGAGGATTTGGGCAGGCAAAGAGTCAGGGAGGTCTGAGCAACTGAACATGCTTGAACCTGAACTCTAAAATACTCATTATCTTCAATTATATACCTTTTTTATCTTCTAGGCTTCATCTAAAGATAAATACCATTCTGCAAATGTCTTCACTAGTTTCCCAATTACCCAAACATCAAAGTATGTCTACCACCAGTTTCTTTTCCCTTTTGAATAAAAATAATCTCTTATCACATACTTATTTGAAAACAGCAGTCTAAGTATTCCTGCACTGGTTCAGTGAAAGTAGAGCTCTGAATCAACCCCCAGTGATTCTTATGCTTTTGTCCTCATGATCACAGGATGGCTGCAGAAGCTTCAATCATTAGGTCTTCTTTAATATTATCCAATTCCAGAAAGAAATAAAATGCCTCTCCTTAGACATTTTTATTTATTTAGAGGAAAAGAATCCTTTCTAGAAATCTCCCAGAAAGATTTGTCTCAGATCCCATAACCAAGATTATCTATTATGTCTAGTTTCTTGCAACAAGCAGGATGGGAAACTGTATCTGAGTTTTTTAGTTTTGGGAATTAGAGCTTTCTTCTACCAGCCAAGAACTGGGAGTTTGAGGAATGGTGAGGCATCACCACACTTGCCAATTATCCCACTAAATTATTAATGGGAAATCTGTCTTCCAATTTGTAGCAGCACTTTTATATTTGTCACTTGTTCAGCTTCTTGTTGGTGTTGCCATCTGTTTCTTTTTGTTCCTTTTTAAATAAAGCATGTAAGTGGTTCCTGTGACTTCAGTGTGAGCTACCAAGAAAATCTGGATAACCTGATCACAAAACAGCACTACATAGCTGGGAAGAGTAGTTCCCTCCCTGAGATACAGCAAAGATTATCAAGGAGTTGACAGTGATTTTCGTAGTACTTTGACTTAATATCTATTTAACCAATAAAGTTCAATCCAGTAACACACTTGCATCCATGATGCTTAATACTGTCATTTCCTAAGAATGAGAAAATATGGGCATGGAAAATGGAATCCATTGATCTGGGAAACTGAATTCAACCTCATTGAAGGAACTTTGTAGGAAAAAAGGAGAAAAAAAATCCTTCTTGCTATACCCATAGAAATGTCTCTGCTCTGAACTCTTGTTAGAGTGAATAGTAATCGAAAGATAAATAGAATTTGTGATTATTCTCCAATAACTTTCAATATTGTCTCCTTAGGAAAGTTCTGGGAAAACATCTGAACCAATTACATAGACCTTGTGACTGCATCTTCTTGAGTTTCTCATGAAAAGAAGTGTTTATAGGGTTAAACAGAGCAAACACAAAGCTTTTCTGCCTTTACTTCTGAAAGAGTGTTCTCCTACTTGTTCATCCAAAAGAAAATTAAATATTTAAATAACTTTGACGTTCAAAAGCAAACCAAGATGAATTAAATTACACTGGTGGTAACATACTTATGTAGCACTTTCTGTTTTTCCAAGTCCTTTGAACTAATATTGTCTCTCATTTGCTGGATCAATAATCTACCAAGTTACTTATACAAGGGAGCATAGACCGTCCTCCCACCCAGCAAACCTCCAGGACTCATGTACCTTCCTTCTCTGTACATCTGACCTCACCAGAGGAAACTATGGCCACAAACAGACCAATCCCACATGAGTCATATCTGCATAGACTTCCACTGTGAGTCTCACTGTCATTTTGGCAGCTGAGTGGTCCCATAATCAGGCCCCTCACTTGCCACAAGACACACCGGCCCCCCGAGACCAGAAGCGAGTACAGGGCTCCCCTCCATTGACAGTTTTGATAGTTCTCCTATTTTGCTGTGACCTCATCAACATGGTGATAGTCTCCCTAGTTTTGAAAATAATGCCATTGCTATTTAGACACATAAATTATAAAGGATTTGTGTATATAAACCACTACAAATGTGTGTCGTCACTGTGAAATGAGAAATTCTCACTTATAATTACCATAAAGTCATTTATTTTCATGCCACACACAATAACAGCAGAGATTTTAATATGAGAAAATAAAAATGCATAAGTCTCTGTTGTTCTAATTTAAAGTATTTCTGTAAATTTCACAGTGACCCTTTTGGCAGGAAGCAGTCTTTATTTCAGGTCTGTTACTATAGTCACCATATCATCAAATGGCGTCAGGATCATAACCTCATATGCATTTTTAAGAAACAGTGTTTTAAGAAATATCTTCGAGTTCCCAAAGTAGGTAGACTGCCAAAAAGAAACCTTTTTTCTTTCATCTGGAAACTTGGAAACTCCCCTGATCTGTGTCAAGGCGTTTGGTCTGGATCCAAGCTAATATACGTAGGTTAGCTCTTCCATAGACTGTGAAAACTTGAAGAAAGTATTAGTTGCTGGAAAGGTCAGAAAAAAAGTATAAATAACATTTCCCTTAAAGTTTTATCTAAGTAGAAGATATGTGCAATAATTATACTATTTTAACTTTACTAAGTTTAGTTACTTGAAATATAGATATAGAACTAGCTCCTCATATCTGTGATGAGGTTAGAATATTTTTATGGCAATTTGCTTTCCTTATAAGTGGGTAAAAAGTGCAAGGTCTGTACTATTAAAGCATGTTGGTAATTTTAATAATGGAACAAAACGATGATTTAGTTCAACTACTATGTTGAGAGTCCCTTGGACTGCAAGGAGATCCAACCAGTCCATTCTAAAAGAGATCAGTCCTGGGTGTTCATTGGAAGGACTGATGCTAAAGCTGAAACTCCAATATTTTGGTCACCTCATGTGAAGAGTTGACTCACTGGAAAAGACTCTGATTCTGGGAGGGATTGGGGGCAGGAGGAGAAGGGGACGACAGAGAATGAGATGGCTGGATGGCATCACCGACTCGATGGATGTGAATTTGAGTGAACTCTGGGAGTTGGTGATGGACAGGGAGACCTGGTGTGCTGTGTTTCATGGGGTCGCAACGAGTCAGACACGACTGAGCGACTGAACTGAACTGAACTGAACTATGCTGATGCCCTGGTGAATAATGTTTATTTAAGGGAGGTGATCATTAACAACTTGTTGCTCAGTCACTAAGTCATGGCTGATTGTTTGCGATCCCATTAACAACTACAAATAGATAACTTTGTCATGTGTTTTGCAATTTGAAATACTGTCAATGCAATAATCAGCAACCAAACTATAATACGTATAAAAATTGTTTATATTTGAGTCAAGTTGAGAACTATAGCCTGGGAGACACAGATTCAAGAAGCACGTGAATTGTGTTCTGGCAATGGCAACCCACTCCAGTACTCTTGCCTGGAAAATCCCATGGACAGAGGAGCCTGGTAGGCTGCAGTCCATGGGGTCACAAAGAGTTGGACAGGACTGAAAGACTTCACTTTCACTTTTCACTTTCATGCATTGGAGAAAGAACTGGCAACCCACTCCAGTTTTCTTGCCTGGAGAATCCCAGGGACAGCGGAGCCTGGTGGGTTGCCGTTTATGGGGTAGCACAGAGTTGGACATGACTTCAGCGACTTAGCAGCAGCAGCAGGACACCACAAAATGAAGGAAGCTTATAAAAGCAAAGAAACACAAAATTACATAAGCTGCTTGTCAAGAATTAAAATGGGAGCTGGAAAGAAGGAAGGACACTTATTAGGCCAGGATTGGGCGGGATCTACAATGGTTGCATAATTACAAGGGAAGTGCATGAGACCATAAAGTTGGAGGTGGCAGCTGCTGAAAGACATTGCTTTGAGAACGACTGGTGCAGTTTGATACAGTTCAGAAAATTCAAGGTCCAGTCATGCAGAATGTGTCTGAAACCACAGTTACAGTGGCCACCTGGCTTCATTTTGGATGCCTGAATCACAGTTACTCATTTTTTTAAATTATTTTTAAAACACTTTTAATTGAAGAAATTTACAATATCAAAATTCGGATGTACAGGGCTTCCAGTGAAATATATATATTTATCTGTTATATATATGTGTATAATTTTAAGATTATTTCCATTATAGGTTATTATATAATGTTACATTATATTATTATACTCACCATTATGTTATTACATAAGGATGTATATAGACGCCTGTGTTATGCTGTAGCTCCTTTCTGGATTTTAAATGCATTATTTTTTTGATGGTTAAAGCAGATGTACAATGCATGTTTAATATGCCACAAACAAGTTAATTTGGTTAGCCTAAAGTTGAAATTATGCATATACCAGACTGACCTCTACACCTCAATCTGTGAAAAATTCTTCCATCAGTGTGTGTGTGTGTGTATATATATATATATATATATATATATATATATATATATATCAACTCATTTCATCCTCACAAACTTGAATTTGTTGGTTTAGATGAGTTTTCTATTATATGATCTCTCAGAACAAATACTTGAAAATGCTAAATTCTTATGTATTCAGTTCAGTTCACAGTCTTGATGGTCTCTTTGCGACCCCATGGAGTGCAGCACACCAGGCTTCCCTGTCCATCACCAACTTCCAGAACTTACTCAAACTCATGTCCATTGAGTCGATAATGCCATGCAACCATCTCATCCACTGTCATCCCCTTCTCCTCCAGCCTTCAATCTTTTCCAGCATCACAATGAGTCAGTTCTTCTCATCAGGTGGCTAAAGTATTGGCGTTTCAGCTTCAGCATCAGTCCTTCCAATGCATATTCAGGACTGATTTCCTTTAGGATTGATTGGTTGGATCTCCTTGCAGTCCAATGAACTCTCAAGAGTCTTCCCCAAAACTACAGTTCAAAAGTACCAAGACTTCAGTGCTCAGCTTTCTTTATAGTCCAACTCTCACATCCATACATGACTACTGGAAAAACCATAGCTTTGACTAGACAGATCTTTGTTGACAAAGTAATTCTGCCTTTTAACATGCTGTCTAGGTTGCTCATTGCTTTTCTTCCAGGGAGCAAGCGTCTTTTAACTTCATGGCTGCAGTCACCATCTGCAGTGATTTTAGAGCCCCCCAAAATAAAGTCTGTCACTGTTTTCATTGTTACCCCATCTATTTGCCATGAATTGATGGGATCGGATGGCATGATCTTAGTTTTCTGAATGTTGAGTTTTAAACCAACATTTTCACTCTCCTCTTTCACTTTCATCAGAGGCTTTTTAGTTCTTCTTCACTTTGCCATAATGGTGGTGTCATCTGCGTATCTGAGGTTATATATTTCTCCCAGCAATCGTGAGTCCAGCTTGTGCTTCATCCAGCCTGACATTTCACATGATGTATTCTTCATATAAGTTAAATAAGCAGGGAGACAATATACAGCCTTGTACTCCTTTTCTGATTTGGAACCAGTCTGTTGTTTCATCACAAGTTCTAACTGTTGCTTCTTGACCTGCATACACATTTCTTTGGAAGAAGGTCAGGTGGCCTGGTGTTCCCACCTCCTCAAGAATTTTCCACAGTTTGCTGTGATTCACACAGTCAAAGGCTTTGGCATAGTCAACAAAGCAAAAGTAGATGTTTTTCTGGAACTCTCTCGCTTCTTCAATGATCCAGTAGATGTCGGCAATTTGATCTCTGGTTCCTCTACCTTTTCTAAATCCAGCTTGAACATCTGGAAGTTCACAGTTCATGTACCGTTGAAGCCTGGCTTGGAAAATTTTGAGCATTTCTTTGCTAGCATGTGAGATGAGTGCCACTGTGTGGTAGTTTGCACATTCTTTGCCATTACCTTTCTTTGAGATTGGAATGAAAACTGACATTTCCAGTTCTGTGGCCACTGCTGAGTTTTCCAAATTTGCTGCCATAATGAGTGCAGCACGTTCACAGCATCATATTTTAGGATTTGAAATAGCTCAACTGAAATTCCATCACCTTCACTAGCTTTGTTTGTAATGATGCTTCCTTCCTAAGGCCCATTTGACTTTGCATTCCTGGATGTCTGGCTCTAGGTGAGTGATTACACCATCATGATTATCTGAGTCATGAATGTCTTCTTTGCATAGTTCTTCTGTGTTTTCTTGCCACCTCTTCTTAACATATTTTGCTTCTATTAGGTCCATGCCTTTTCTGACCTTTATTGTGCCCATCATTGCATGAAATGTTCCCTTGGTATCTCTAATTTTCTTGAAGAGATATCTAGTCTTTCCCATTCTATTCTTTTCCTCTATTTCTTTACATTGATCACTGAGGAAGGTTTTCTTAGTTCTCCTTGCTATTCTTTGGAACTCTCCATTCAAATGGGTATATCTTTCCTTTTCTCCTTTGCCC
This sequence comes from Moschus berezovskii, assembly GCF_049115385.1. Classification (NCBI taxonomy): domain Eukaryota; kingdom Metazoa; phylum Chordata; class Mammalia; order Artiodactyla; family Moschidae; genus Moschus; species Moschus berezovskii. Next base: position 13,709,491 of record NC_142482.1, on the reverse strand, counting down.
TTAGCTTCTCTTCTTTTCTCAGCTATTTGTAAGGCCTCCTCAGACAACCATTTTGCCTTTTTGCATTTCTTTTTCTTGTGGATGGTCTTGATCACTGCCTCCTGTACAATGTCACAAACCTCCATCCATATTTCTTCTGACACTCTGTCAGATCTAATACCTGGAATTTATTTGTCACTTCCACTGTATAATCATAAGGGATTTGATTTAGGTCATACCTGAGTGGTCTAGTGGCTTTCCCTACTTTCCTCAAGTTAAGTCTAAGTATTGCACAAAGGAGTTCATGATCTGAGCCTCACTCAGCTCCCGGTATTGTTTTTGCTGACTGTATAGAGCTACTCAATCTGATTTCAGTATTGACCATTGGGTGATATCCATGTGTAGCGTCTTCTCTTATGCTGTTGGAAGAGAATGTCTGCTATGACCAGTGCATTCTCTTGGCAAAATTCTGTTAGACTTTGACCTGCTTCTTATGTTTTAGTAATTCATTAATTGTTTAGAGGGGTTTATCATATAATAAACACCATATATTTACACAGATATAGTAATAATAACAATAAAAGTTACTATTTTTAAAGTTCTTTTAAATGACATTGTGTTTTTACATGCCTTATCTCATTTAGTTATCTTAAAATCCTTTGGAGTAGATATTAGTATCCTCATTTAATTTGCAAGAAAATCAAGTCCCTAAAATAAATTTTTTTTAGAAAAGAAAATCAAGGCTCAAAGAGCATGGTAATTTCCCCAAGGTCAAAGTTATAAAGTGACAATGGAATTCAATCCCATTTCTTTTCCTAGTGAAACCTATACTTTTTCTCATTTTACCCTGCTATCTCTAATTTTAGAGCTTAAACCAATCCCATTTAGAAAAACACACTTTCAAATCAAATGAAATAGGAGAAATATTCAATGAACATATTGAGAATAAAAATCATACATAACTCAAGAATAACCTCATAATTCACAAAACAAGCTTGCATCTGTTATTCTAATGTACTGTCTGTGTTGTAAAAGCATATTTTCATAATTTATTCATGCTGCTACATTATTTCTCTCCACATAAATCCAATGTATACTTCTTTGCCTTAGCAAATACTTTCCAGTAAACCTGAGAAATTTGCCTGCTAGCTGACTCTGATTGGTAACAGACAATCAGAAAATCTCTTGCTGCCAGGCCTTAGAATGCTTTGCACTCTTTACAAAAAATAACTCATTCTACTTAGAAAGACACAGTAAAAAAGTCCTGAAAAAGACACTCATTGCTTGATATATAGCATATCCCTAGTGAATAGAAAGTAGGTGCTGAATTCAGGAAGGATTGACACTAGTAACTGACATTAGGTAGGCAGTGGAGATACATTTCAGCTTTACTCAAATTACACTGCGACAGACTTAGTGCCTTGGGCACAGACTCTGAGATGGGTTTGCTTCAAGGAAGCAACCGTGGTTACTCTTAGAAGCAGAGGGTGAAGGAAGTGGGATGGAGCAGAGGGAGAAACTGACCTGTTGTGCAGAAGCAACAGAGGCCTTGGCCAACCAAGGTCTCTGATTTGGAGGCCAGTGTCCCTTCAGTGGTGTCTGCCTTGTGTCAACGGCACTGGTCCTCTGGACTTCTCATCAGTCAGCCATTGAATTTAGCTATGGTCTGTCAGAAACCTGAAGTCCCATCAGCTATTGGAATGAGGACTTCAGACACTAAAATGGAATGTGCACACTACACAACGTACTCTACACACAGTGCATGAGACCTACTACACAGAAGATTTCCTTATGGGTAGAAAGGAGCTCTTCTCAACACTTTGCACGCAAGGGTAGTTTCCATTTTAAAAGCCTACTATAAGTTTTGCAACGTACTTAAGTTATTGGTTTGCTGCTGCTGCTGCTGCTAAGTCACTTCAGTCGTGTCCGACTCTGTGTGACCCCATAGACAGAAGCCCACCAGGCTCCCCCGTCCCTGGAATTCTCCAGGCAAGAACACTGGAGTGGGTTGCCATTTCCTTCTCCAATGTGTGAAAGTGAAAAGTGAAAGTGAAGTCGCTCAGTCGTGTCTGACCCTTAGCGACCCCACGGACTGCAGCCTACCAGGCTCCTCCATCCATGGGATTTTCTAGGCAAGAGTACTGGAGTGGCTTGCCATTGCGTTTAGTTAGTCATAAAAACAACCTCAAATGTTGCCTTTTTCTCAAGCCTGTTCTACAGATGAGGAAAGTGAGATTCAGAGCCCGTAATCAGAGAATCACAATCTTCCTCATTGTTGCAGCTGTTACCCTTTTGCATTTGCTAAGGAGACAGGTGGAGAAGGCAATGGCACCCCACTCCAGTACGCTTGCCTGGAAAACCCCATGGACGGAGGAGCCTGGTGGGCTACAGTCCATGGGGTCGCTGATGATCCGTCACAACTGAACGACTTCACTTTCACGTTTCACTTTCATGCATTGGAGAAAGAAATGGCAACCTACTCCAGTGTTCTTGCCTGGAGAATCACAGGAATGGGGGAGACTGGCGGGCTGCTGTCTCTGTCGCAGAGAGTTAGGCACTACTGAAGTGACTTAGCAGCACCAGCAGCAGCAAGGAGACAGGGGTTCTTGGGAGTTCAACTCTTTCTCCTAATGATGACAGCATGCTCCCTAAAATGTTATGAATTCCAGGAATTGTCTCTGTTTTAATTTCCTGTTTTGCATTATAACCCCATCCTGGGTGTGGTGCCTCAGAAGCATGCACCTGATTTAGGTTAATTTATTGATATTTTTCTTTTCAACTAAACAGGGAAAAAATGAGTTTTTCCCCCCAAGATAGAAATTGTAATTAAGTTGCAATTTTCTTTTACAACTCAAGTAAATTCTAAGAAATAGTATACAAGGAGATCCAACCAGTCCATTCTAAAGGAGATCAATCCTGGGTGTTCATTGGAAGGACTGATGCTAAAGCTGAAACTCCAATACTTTGGCCACTTCATGCGATGAGTTGACTCACTGGAAAAAAGTCTGATGCTTGGAGGGTTTGGGGGTGGGAGGAGGCAGGGACGACAGAGAATGAGATGGCTGGATGGCATCACCGACTCGATGGACATGAGTTTGAGTGAACTCCAGGAGTTGGTGATGGACAGGGAGGCCTGGCGTGCTGTGGTTCACGGGGTCGCAAAGAGTCGGACACGACTGAGCGACTGAACTGAACTGAACTGAACTTCTTTTTCTGAAGTATCTTGGTTTCCATTTATTGTGACTAGAAGTGCAATATTTGATGGATGCAATATTTAATTCAAAACAACATAAATGTCACCAGCAGAGGTATTTGGGTTTCTTCTACAAGGAAAAGGTAGATATTAAAAGTTAGATTTACTATAAATCATGTAAAGATAATCAAGAAAAATGTTATGTATTGGAAAAATAAAATAAAATTTGTCTTGCATATGAATAAGAGGACAAATTAACAGAGCACATCATTTTAAAGGCATAATCATTCCTTCATCATCAACAAATATATAGAAGGAGATGTTAATCTAAGAAATGCTTTGAACAAATTGGACATTATATTACTTGAGATAAGCAATTTGAGATGAACATATTGACCATTTGCATCAGAGTGTTCCCCTTCTCTTCCTGGAAAGCACACAAGATAATAAAAGAACACACTCAAAAATTCCATTTTCAATGAAATTAAAAGAAGCAGCATCCACCAAATCCAAAATACACAAAAGGCTCCAGTGTGATCTCAGAACTGGCAAAAGCCATGCAGAAAATGCCATGAGCACTGTCAAAGGGCCTGAGCTTCTCAAGCTCTACCCTGAAGATGACACAGAAGTCTGCAGTCCAAGGCTGTAGTCCTCCAGTGGGATCTGCTGTGAGTGAGGCTGAGCTCAGAACTAAGATGCACCAGGGCAGAAGAAACACTGGGAGTGGGGGGCGGGGGAAACCCCAGAAGTAAATCTCAGAATTCATTAGCAACTACTTCCTTGTTGAGAGTGAGAAGCACACCTTGGAATCCAGAAATCCTGTGCCTTGATTGTAAGATGCCATGAGAAGATGGGGAGAGACTCTTCTGTATAGGGTTTGGTTTGTAGACACAGAGAAGACCAGCTGGCCCAAAGGAGCACAGAGAGCCAACTTATCAAAACTCTAACTGTGTAGCTACAGAAGAGGTGACAAGTTCTGGAAACTACATTTTTTCCTAAACTGAAAGAACATCCTGAAAATAGTTCTTCTAAGAAAACTCAACTTTCCTTCCATAAGAAATTTTTAAAAAGAAAGAGAGAGATGGCACAGTACCAATGAAGCATGAGAATTCCTTTTATAAAAGCATAAAACATGCCTTCAGGCAAAAAATAAAATCTAGAAAGAGAAATACTATTAGAGTTAACAGGAAATAGTTGCATGTTATTTATCATGAATAAACATAAAAATGATTAACGTATAATATTAAATTGTAACACATATGAAGGGGAACATAAAGCAGAACTACAAAATGCAAGAAGGACATATTTTCTTTGACTAGAAAAATGGTGGTAGTTTCTTTTTGGAATCATCCTGTTGGGAAACACACCAGCAAACTAAAGAGAAAGATAAAAATTTGAATTCAGTTCAGGTCAGTTCAGTCACTCAGTCGTGTCCAACACTTTGTGACCCCATGGACTGCAGCACGCCAGGCCTCCCTGTCCATCACCAACTCCCGGAGTCCACCCAAACCCTTGTCCATCGAGTAGGTGATGACATCCAACCATCTCATCCTCTGTCGTCTCCTTCTCCTCTTGCCCCCAATCCCTCCCAGTATCAGGGTCTTTTCCAATGAGTCAGCTCTTCGCATTAGGTGGCCAAAGTATTAGAGCTTCACTTTTAACATCAGTCCTACCAATGAACACCCAGGACTGATCTCCTTTAGGATGGACTAGTTGGATCTCCTTGCAGTCCAAGGGACTCTCAAGAGTCTTCTCCAACACCACAGTTCAAATGCATCAATTCTTTGGTGCTCAGCTTTCTTCACAGTCCAAGTCTCACATCCATACATGATCATTGGAAAAACCACAGCCTTGACTAGATGGACCTTTCTTGGCAAAGAAATATCTCTGCTTTTTAACATACTATCTAGGTTGGTCATAAATTTCAGACGAAGGAGTAAGTGTCTTTTAATTTAATGATTGCAATCACTATCTGCAGTGATTTTGGAGCCCAGAAAAATAAAGTCAGCCACTGTTTCCCCATCTACCTGCCATGAAGTGATGGGACCAGATGCCATGATCTTCGTTTTCTGAATGTTGAGCTTTAAGCCAACGTTTTCACTCTCCTCTTTCACTTTCATCAAGAGGCTCTTTAGTTCTTCACATTTTGCCATAAGGGTGGTGTCATCTGCATACCTGAGGCTATTGATATAACCCGGCAATCTTGATCCCAGCTTGTGCTTCCTCCAGCCCAGCGTTTCTCATGATGTACTCTGAATATAAGTTGAATAAGCAGGGTGGCAATATACAGCCTTGATGTACTCCTTTCCCTATTTGGAAAGAGTCTGTTTTTCCATGTCCAGTTCTAACTGTTGCTTCCTGACCTGCATATAGGTTTCTCAAGAGGCAGGTCAGGTGGTCTGGAATTCCCATCTCTTGAAGAATTTTCCACAGTTTATTGTGATCCACAAAATCTGAATTGCATAGTTCCTAAGACAGAGACAGAGAAAACTCATAAACTTCACATTACATGTGGGAAAGACAATGGGCAGTTGAGACTAATGGGCCAGTCAGAGAATTCACTCAGAAGGCTGTGATGAGGCTGTCTGAGTAAGAAGACAACCATGGAAAAATAAGGTCTCGGCAGATCTTATTACCACAGCAAAATACCCATTAGAATACCTATCTTGAGAAGGTGGCCTTCAAATCTGCAGGCAGAAAAGGAAGGTGGGGTGAAACACCAGCAGGATACCCTCTGAAATGCAAGTGCATCTCTGTGGGAAGCAGGAGCTACGTTACAGGTGAAAAAAACTGAGGAGGGAAGGAACAAGATGGCGGAGGAATAGGACGGTGAGACCACTCTCTCCCCCACAAATTCATCAAAAGGACATTTGAATGCGGAGTAAAGTCCACAAAACAACTTCTGAATACTGGCACAGGACATCAGGCACCGAGAAAAGCAGCCCATTGTCTTCGAAAGGAGGTAGGAAAAAACATAAAAGATAAAAAGAGAGACAAAAGAGGTAAGGACGGAGCTCCGTCCCAGGAAGGGAGGCTTTAAAAAGAGAGAAGTTTCCAAACACCAGGAAACTCTCACTGGCTAGTCTGTGGTGAGCCTTGGAACCTCAGAGGGCCACATAGCTGGGAGGAAAAAGAAAGAAATAATTAAAACCCACAGATTACCCGCCAAATGGTAACTCCCAGCGGAGAAGAAGCGCAGATGCCTGCATACGTCATTAGCAAGTGGGGGCTGGGCAGGGAGGAGCCAGCTGAACTGCTTAGAGGGAGGACTGGGCCTGAATGCCACGAGGGCAGTCTGGGGGAGCTGACTGAAGATAGCAAAGCAGACTTGGATAGCTTCCCCATGAAAAGGCGGAAAGCTCTAACCTAAGACTCCGCCTGCTCCGCTCACAGAACAAAGGACTGAGCAGAGCGAGCCGGCTGAGGTCAGTCCATCCCCCATCCCCTGCCGAGACCAGCAAGGGGGCACAGCCAGAGCCGGAGGGGGCAACCGAGGCCCAAGAAAGGCATCTAATACCAAACTGCAGGCAGGCTTCGTTGCTAATCAAGACTTCTTGGGCTCAGGCTGGTCGATATCCACCTGAGAAGGTGTGCCGGTTGTACACCCAGAAAATCAAGTGGCAGGGACTGTGGAGGTGATAAGTCGCAGTGACCGCGCTCACCAAACACCTGGTCACCTGAGCTGCTCGGACTGGGGAAGGCACAAAACTCAGGCCCAACCAAGTATGCGCCTTTGTGGAGTACTCGAGAAACTGAACTTGAGACGCTCAGACCTGGGAAGTGCATACAACCCAGCGCCGGCCTCGGACACTTCCCGGCAGAGCAACCTAGAGCCTGTGCAGTGTAGACTGGGACAACACACGCGCTGTGAGCGGGGGCAAACCCAGTGTGGCCGAGATGCTGCGAGCACTCCCCACAGATGCCAGAGATATTTGTTTCCTCCATTCCCAGAACAGGACTGAACAACTGAGCCTTAAAAAGTGTCCACCTGCCCCCTTGTATCAGGGCGGAAATTAGACATTGAAGAGACCAGCAAACAGAAGCTAAAACAAAGGGAACCACCTTGGAAATGACAGGTAGAGAAGTCTAGAGACTACTCCAAGAATAAGACCGAAAACCAGAGGCAAGCAGTTTAAGCCCAAACCCTGAGAACACCAGATAACTCCTGACTCCAGGGAACATTAATTGATAGGAGCTCATCAAACGCCTTCATACCTACACTAAAACCAAGCACCACCCAAGGGTCAACAAGTTCCAGAGCAAGACATACAACGCAAATTCTCCAGCAATAAAGGAAAATAGCCCTGAGCTTCAATACACAGGCTGCCCAAAGTCACTCCAAACACACTGACATCTCATAACTCATTACTGGACACTACATTGCACTCCAAAGAGAAGAAATCCAGCTCCACCCACCAGAACACCAACACAAGCTTCCCTAACCAGGGAAGTTGACAAGTCACCCATCCAACCACACACACAGCGAGGAAACTACATAATAAAGAGAACTCCACAAACGGCCAGAAGAGGGAAAGGCCACCCCAAGCAAAACAATATAAACAAGATGAAGAGGCAAAGAAATACCCAACAAGTAAAGAAACAAGATAAATGCCCACCAACACAAACAAAAGAGGAATATATAGGGAATCTACCTGATAAAGAATTTCGAATTTTGATGGTGAAAATGATTCAAAATCTTGAAAGCAAAATGGAGTTACAGATAAATAATCTGGAGCAAAGGATTGAGAAGATGGAAGAAAGGTTTAATAAGGACTTAGAGGAAATAAAAAAGAGTCAAAATACAATGAATAATGCAATAGATGAGATCAGAAACACTCTGGAGGAAACAAACAGTAGAATAACAGAGGCAGAAGACAGGATAAGCAAGCTAAAAGATAGAATTGTAGAAATAAATGAAACAGAGAGGAAAAAAGAAAAACGAATTAAAAGAAATGAGGACAATATTAGAGACCTCTGGGACAATGTTAAACACTGCAACATTCAAATCATAGGAGTCCCAGAAGAAGAAGACAAAAAGAAAGACCATGAGAGAATACTTGAGGAGATAATAGTTGAAAACTTTGCTAAAATGGGGAAAGAAATAATCACCCAAGTCCAAGAAACCCAGAGAGTCCCCAAAGGATAAACCCAAGGCAAAATACTCCAAGACACATATTAATCAAATTAACAAAGATCAAACACAAAGAACAAATATTAAAAGCAGCTAGGGAAAAGCAGCAAATAACACACAAGGGGACTCCCATAAGGATAACAGCTGATCTTTCAACAGAAACTCTTCAGGCCAGGAGGGAATGGCAAGACATCCTTAAAGTGATGAAAGAAAATGACCTACAGCCCAGATTACTGTACCCAGCAAGGATCTCATTCAAATATGAAGGAGAAATCAAAAGCTTTACAGACAAGCAAAAGCTGAGAGAATTCAGCATCACCAAACCAGCTCTCCAACAAATGCTAAAGGATCTTCTCTAGACAGGAAACGCAGAAAAGGTGTATAAACTCGAACCCAAAGCAATAAAGAAAATGGCAATGGGATCATACTTATCAATAATTACCTTAAACTTAAATGAGTTGAATGCCCCAACCAAAAGACAAAGGCTGGCTGAATGGATACAAAAACAAGAACTCCATATATGTTGTCTACAAGAGACCCACCTCAAAACGAGAGACACATACAGACTGAAAGTGAAGGGCTGGAAAAGTATATTCCATGCAAATAGACACCAAAAGAAAGCAGGAGTAGCAATACACAGATAAAATAGACTTTAAAACAAAGGCTGTGAAAAGAGTCAAAGAAGGAAACAACATAATGATCAAAGGATCAATCCAAGAAGAAGATATAACAATTATAAATATTTATGCACCCAACATAGGAGCACCGCAATACGTAAGACAATTACTAACAAATATGAAAGGGGAAATTAACAACAATGCAATAATAGTGGGAGATTTTAATACCCCACTTACATCTATGGATAGATCAACTAAACAGAAAATTAACAAGGAAACACAAACTTTAAATGATACAATAGACCAGTTAGACCTAATAGATATCTATAGGACATTTCACCCCAAAACAATGAATTTCACCTTTTTCTCAAGTGCACATGGAACCTTTTCCATGATAGATCACATCCTGGGTCATAAATCTAGCCTCGGTAAATTCAAAAAAATTGAAATCATTCCAAGCATCTTTTCTGACCACAATGCAGTAAGATTAGATCTCATTACAGGAGAAAAACTATTAAAAATGCCAACATATGGAGGCTGAACAACACGTTGCTGAATAACGAACAAATCATAGAAGAAATCAAAAGAGAAATTAAAATATGCATAGAAATGAAAGAAAATGAAAACACAACAACCCAAAATCTCTGGGACACTGTAAAAGCAGTGCATTGACTATGCCAAAGCCTTTGACTGTGTGGATCACAATAAACTGTGGAACTTTCTGAAAGAGATGGGAATACCTAACCACCTGACCTGCCTCTTGAGAAACCTGTATGCAGGTCAGGAAGCAACAGTTAGAACTGGACATGGAACAACAGACTCGTTCCAAATGGGGAAAGGAGTACATCAAGGTTGTATATTGTCACCCTGCTTATATAACTTATATGCAGAGTACATCATGAGGAATGCTGGGCTGGAAGAAACACAAGCTGTAATCAAGATTGCTGGGAGAAATATCAATAACCTCAGATATGCAGATGACACCACCCTTATGGCAGAACGTGAAGAGGAACTCAAAAGCCTCTTGACGAAAGTGAAAGAGGAGAGTGAAAAGGTTGGCTTGAAACTCAACATTCAGAAAACAAAGATCATGGCATCTGGACCAATCACTTCATGGGAAATAGATGAGGAAACAGTGGAAACAGTGTCAGACTTTATTTTTGGGGGCTCCAAAATCACTGTAGATGCTGATTCCAGGCAGGAAATTAAAAGACGCTTACTCCTTGGAAGGAAAGTTATGACCAACCTAGATAGCATATTAAAAAGCAGAGACATTACTTTGCCAACAAAGGTCAGTCTAATCAAGGCTATGGTTTTTCCCTTGGGCATGTATGGATGTGAGAGTTGGAGTGTGAAGAAAGCTGATCGCCGAAGAATGGATGCTTTTGAACTGTGGTGCTGGGGAAGACTCTTGAGAGTCCGTTGGACTGCAAGGAGATCCAACCAGTCCATTCTTAAGAAGGACTGATGCTAAAGCTGACACTCCAATACTTTGGCCACCTCATGCGTCGAGTTAACTCACTGGAAAAGAGTCTGATGCTAGGAAGAATTGGGGGTGGGAAGAGATGGTGATGACAGAGAATGAGATGGCTGGATGGAATCACCGACTCGATGGAGATGAGTTTGAGTGAACTCTGGGAGTTGGTGATGGAAAGGGAGGCCTGGCGTTCTGTGATTCATGGGGTCGCAAAGAGTCGGACACGACTGAGCGACTGAACTGAACTGAACTGAACTGAACTGAAGGGGGAAGTTCATAGCAATACAGGCACACCTCAAGAAACAAGAAAAAAAGTCAACTAAATAACCTAACTCTACATCTAAAGAAACTAGAAAAGGAAGAAACGAAGAATCTCAGGGTTAGTAGAAAGAAATAAATCATAAAAATTAGGGCAGAGATAAATACAAAAGAAATAAAAGGGACCATAGCAAAAATCGACAAAGCCAAAAGCTGGTTCTTTGAGAAGGTAAATAAAATCGACAAACCACTAGCCAGACTCATCAAGAAACAAAGGGAGAAGAACCAAATCAATAAAATTAGAAATGAAAATGGAGAGATCACAACCGACAACACAGAAATACAAAAGATTATTAGAGAATACTGTCAGCAATTATATGACAATAAAATAAATAACCTGGAAGAAATGGACAAATTCCAAGAAAATACAACTTTCCTAAACTGAAAAAGGAAGAAATAGAAAATCTGAACAGATCCATCACAAACATGGAACTAGAGGATGTAATCAGAAATCTTCCAGCAAACAAAAGCCCAGGTCCAGACGGCTTCACAGCTGAATTCTACCAAAAATTTAGAGAAGAACTAACACCTATTCTACTCAAACTCTTCCAGAAAATTGCTGAGGAAGGGAAACTTCCAAACTCATTCTATGAGGCCACCATCACCCTAATCCCAAAACCTGGTAAAGATCTCACAAAAAAAGAAAATTACAGGCCAATATCACTGATGAACATAGATGCAAAAATCCTTAAAAAAATTCTAGCAATCAGAATCCAACAACACATTAAGAAGATCATACATCATGACCAAGTGGGCTTTATCCCAGGAATGTAAGGATTCTTCAATATCCGCAAATCAATCAACGTAATACACCACATTAGCAAACTGAAAAATAAAAATCATATGATTATCTCAATAGATCCAGAGAAAGCCTTCGAGAAAATTCAACATCCATTTATGATAAAAATCCTCCAGAAAGTGAGAATAGAAGGGACATATCTCAACATAATAAAAGCTATATTTGACAAACCCACAGCAAACATTATCCTCAACGGTGAAAAACTGAAAGCATTTCCCCTAAAGTCAGGAATAAGACAAGGGTGCCCACTCTCACCACTGCTATTCAACATAGTTCTAGAAGTTTTGGCCACAGCAATCAGAGCAGAAAAAGACATAAAAGGAATACAAATTGGAAAAGAAGTAAAACTTTCACTGTTCACTGATGACATAATCCTCTACATAGAAAACCCTAAAGACTCTACCAGAAAACTACTAGAGCTAATCAGTGAATACAGTAAAGTTGCAGGATATAACATCAACACACAGAAATCGCTTGCATTCCTATACACTAATAATGAGAAAATAGAAAGAGAAATTAAGGAAACTATTCCATTCACTTTTGCAACGGAAAGAATTACATACTTAGAAATATATCTACCTAAGGAAACAAAAGACTTGTACATAAAAAACTATAAAACACTAGTGAAAGTAATCAAAGAGGACACTCATAGATTGAGAAATATACCATGTTCATGGATTGGAAGAATAAATATTCTAAAAATGAGTATACTACCCAAAGTAATTTATACATTCAATGCAATCCCTATTAAGCTGCCAACGATATTTTTCACAGAACTAGAACAAATAATCTCACAATTTGTATGGAAATACAAAAAACTTCGAATAGCCAAAGCAATCTTGAGGAAGAAGAATGCAACTGGGGGAATTAACCTGCCGGACTTCAGACTCTACTACAAAGCCACAGTCATCAAGACAGTATGGTACTGGCATAAAGACAGAAATATAGATCAATGGAACAAAATAGAAAGCCCAGAGATAAATCCATGCCCCTATGGACACCTTATCTTTGACAAAGCAGGCAAGAATATAAAATGGAGAAAAGACAGTCTCTTTAACAAGTGGTGCTAGGAAAACTGGTTAGCCACTTGTAAAAGAATGAAACTAGAACACTTCCTAACACCATACACCAAAATAAACTCAAAATGGATTAGAGACCTAAATGTAAGACCAGATTCTATAAAACTCCTACAGGAGAACGTAGGCAAAACACTCTCCGACATAAATCACAGCAGGATCCTCCAAGACCCACCTCCCAGAATACTGGAAATAAAAGCAAAAATAAACAAATGGGACCTAACTAAAATCAAAAGCTTGTGCACAGCAAAGGAAACTATAAGCAAGGTGAAAAGACAGCCTTCAGAATGGGAGAAAATAATAGCAATTGAAGCAACTGATAAAGGATTAAACTCCAAAATATACAAGCAGCTCCTGCAGCTCAATTCCAGAAAATTAAATGACCTAATCAAAAAATGGGCCAAAGAACTAAACAGACATTTCTCCAAAGAAGACATAAAGATGGCTAACAAACACATGAAAAAATGCTAAACATACCTCATAATCAGAGAAATGCAAATGAAAACCACAACGAGATACCATTTCACACCAGTCAGAAAGGCTGCTATCCAAAAGTCTACATGCAATAAATGCTGGAGAGGGTGTGGAGAAAAGGGAACCCTCTTACACTGTTGGTGGGAATGCAAACTAGTACAGCCACTATGGAGAACAGTGTGGAGATTCCTCAAAAAACTGGAAATAAAACTGCCATATGATCCAGCAATCACACTCCTGGGAGTACACACCGAGGAAACCAGAATTGAAAGAGACACATGTAGTCCAATGTTCATCGCAGTACTGTTTATAATAGCCAGGACATGGAAGCAACCTAGATGTCCATCTGCAGACGAATGGATAATAAGAAAGCTTTGGTACATATACACAATGGAGTATTACTCAGCCATTACAAAGAATGCATTTGAATCAGTTCTAAAGAGGTGGATGAAACTAGAGCCTATTATACAGAGTGAATTAAGCCAGAAAGAAAAATACCAATACAGTATACTAACACATATATAGGGAATTTAGAAAGATGCAAATGATAACCGTGTATACGAGACAGCAAAAGAGACACAGATGTATAGAACAGTCTTTGGGACTCTGTGGGAGAGGGTGAGGGTGGGGTGATTTGGGAGGATGGCTTTGAAATATGTATATTATCATATGTGAAACAAATCACCAAATCAGGGTCAATGCATGTTACAGGAAGCTTGGGGCTGGTGTGCGGGGATGACCCAGAGGGAGGATAAGGGGAGGAGGGAGGTGGGAGGGGGGTTCAGGATGGGGAACTCATGTCCACCCAGGGCAGATTCATGTCAATGTATGGCAAAACCAACCAATATAATATTGTAAAATAATTAGCCTCCAATTTAAAAAAAAAGAAACCGAGGAAACTCAGTCATAGAATCAGAAATAATGCAGAAACATGCTAATTTCTGAGAGTCAGAGAAGTCAGAGAGGTGTGCTGGTCTGGAAGCATTCCTTCAGTGTGGATGGAGGTACCATTTGAACACAGTGAGTTCTGGGAATTACACTGACCCCATTGTATTTAATACATGTTGAAATGAGCACCAGCAGACAGCCCAGGATAATTCACCTCATTCCAGTATAAGAACAAAACAAATAAACAAAACATACACAAAAACCCAAGAAAAATATACCTAAAAAAAAAAAAGACCAAGCTTTCCTATAGACAAAGAAAACTCACCAGAAACAAAATCACATTTCCACAAAACATAAAAATTGTAAACTCTTAATGAAAAATCGTAGCTGTAAAGGAAGATTCAGTAAGAATGAAAGAATTCTAGAAAGACAGCCAAAGATCAGCGAATGATCCCCATAGAAAGAGGCTATGAAGCAGGGATTGGCAAAATTCAGGAAAATAGATAACAAAGCCATTTCAGAAAGGAAAATCAAAAATATATGGGACTCAAAAGAGAATAAATCTCATGGAAACCCCACTAAGAGACATATGGAAAGAAAGGAGAAAGAACGAAATGTAATGTTAATGAAGGCAGAGAGGGCATGAGAGAATTGGGCCAAAACAAAAATATAAATGATTGGCAGAGACAGTCCAGCATAACAGAAGTGGAGACTTCTGAAAACAAAATCAAAGCAATAAAGCAGAATTTAAAAATATATAATTATGGGGACAAAGGTGGAGGGGTGGTTCAAGATGGGGAACACATGTACACTCGGGGAGGATTCATGTCAATGTATGTGAAAACCAATACAATATTATAAAGTAAAAAAAAAAAAAATTCCATATGGAATTTCAGGGGACTCCAAATAGTCTAAAGAACTTTGAAAAATAAGAATAAAATTGGAAGAGTTACACACACACACAAAAACAATAATAATACATCTAAAAAAATAAAAATATACAATTCAACAGAAGTTTTCTGAGATAAAAGAGGAGTCCATTCTACATATTGAAATGTCTCCTCTTAGAAAAGTAATCTGAAAGGTCAACATTAACACATATTCTGTAAACATGTTGAATTTTGAAGTTAATTTTTAAAATGTATTGGTCAGATATGCAAAAAGACTAATTCACTTGAAAAAAAATTTTTAAAACAGTTTCACATCAGACATAGTCATAGGAACAATCACTGTCAGAAGAAAGTGAAGTAACACATAAGACATTTAAGTAAACAAAATCAGGGCCAGCCTACCGTTGTTTGGAGGGCACAAACAAAACCTTGAGAGTGCCAGGACCCAGGAGAAAGGAGCAGTGACCCCACAAGAGACTGAGCTAGACTTGTCTATGAGTGTTTGAGAGTCTCTGCTGTAGGCCTGGGTCATCAGTGGCTGAACAAAGGGTCAGGGTCACTGAAATAGTGGTCCTGGGAGGCACAATGTGCTGGCATAAATCTTTTTGGAGGAGGTCACAATTGCCCCTTCCGTGGTTTGGCCTGAGGCCAAACTAGAGCTCCACCCATAAACAGAAAATTAGATTAAAGATTTATTGAGCATGGCCCTGCCCACCATAGCAAGATGCAGTTTTCCTCATAGCCAGTCCCTCTGATCAGGAAGTTTGCACAAGTCTCTTATGCTCATCCATCAGAGGGCAGACAGAATGAAAATCACAATTAGAAAACTAACCAAAATGATCACTTCAATCACAGCTTTGTGTAACTTAATGAGCCACACCATTTGAGCCATCTAAGATGAACAGGTCATAGTGGAGCGTTCTGACAAAATGTGGTCCACTAGAGAAGGGAATGGCAAACAACTTCAGCACTCTGGCCTTCAGTTCAATTCAGTTCAGTTACTCAGTCGTGTCCGACTCTCTGCGACCCCGGGAATCACAGCACGCCAGGCCCCCCTGTCCATCACCAACTCCCGGAGTTCACTCAAACTCATGTCCACAGAGTCGGTGATGCCATACAGCCATCTCATTCTCGGTCGTCCCCTTCTCCTCCCTCCCCCAACCTTTCCCAGCATCAGAGTCTTTTCCAGTGAGTCAACTCATCTCATGAGGTGGCCAACGTATTGCAGTTTCAGCTTTAGCATCAGTCCTTCCAATGAATACCCAGGATTGATCTCCTTTAGAATGGACTGGTTGGATCTCTTTGCAGTCCAAGGGATTATCAAGAGTCTTCTCCAGCACCACAGTTCAAAAGCATCAATTCTCCGGTGATCAGCTTTCTTCACAGTCCAACTCTCACATCCATACATGACCACGGGAAAAACCATAGCCTTGATTAGACAGACCTTGGTTGGCAAAGTAATGTCTCTGCTTTTTAATATACTATCAAGGTTGGTCATAACTTTCCTTCCAAGGAGTAAGCATCTTTTAATTTCATGGCTGCAATCAGCATCTGCAGTGATTTTGGAGCCCCCAAAAATAAAGTCTGACACTGTTTCCACTGTTTCCCCATCATTTCCCATGAAGTGATGGGACCAGATGCCATGATCTTAGTTTTCTGAATGTTGAGCTTCAAGCCAATCTTTTCACTCTCCTCTTTCACTTTCATCAAGAGGCTTAAGAACCCCTTAAACAGTATGAAAAGGCAGAAAGATATGACCACTGAAAGATTAACACCCCCATACCAAGTCAGTAGATGTCCAATATGCTACTGGAGAAGAGTGGAGAAATAACTCCAGAAGGAATGAAGAGGCTGAGCCAAAGCAGAAACAATGCCCAGTTGTGGATATGTCTGGTGTTGAAAGCAAAGTCCAATGCTGTAAAAAAATATTGCCTAGGAACATGGAATATTAGGTCAATGAATCAAGGTAAAGTTGAAGTGGTAAGAGCGAACATCGATATTTTAGCAATCAGTGAACTAAAATGGACTTAAATGGATGAATTTAATTCAGATGATCATTATATCTACTACTGTGGAGAAGAATTCCTTAGAAGAAGAAATGGAGTAAGCTTCATAGTCAACAAAAGAGTCCAAAATGCAGTACTTGGGTGTGATCTCAAAAGCAACAGAATGATCTTGATTCATTTCCAAGGCAAACCATTCAATATTATAGTAACCTAAGTCTATGCCCCAACAACTAATGCTGAAGAACTTGAAGCTGAACGGTTTTATAAATACTTACAAGCAGTCAAGAGATACCTGGAGTAATAGACAAGTTTGGCTTTGTAGTACAAAATGAAGCAGGGCAAAGGCTAACAGAGTTTTGCCAAGAGAATGCACTGATCATAGCAAGCACCCTCTTCCAACAATACAAGAGATGATTCTACACATGGGCATCACCAAATGGTCAAAACTGAGATTATATTGATTATATTCTTTGTAATCAAAGATGGAGAAGCTCTATACAGTCAGCAAAAACAAGACTGGGAGCTGAGTGAGGCTCAGATCATCAACTCTTTACTGTAATACTCAGACTTAAATTGAAGAAAGTAGGGAAAACCACTTAGCCATTCAGGTATGACCTAAATCAAATCACTTATGATTATACAGTGGAAGTGATAAACAAATTTAAAGGATTAGACCTGATAGAGTGCCTGAAGAAATATGGACAGAGATTCCTGACATTGTACGGGAGGCAGTGATCAAAGAAGACAAAATGGTTGTCCGAGGAGCCCACACAAATAACTGAGAAAAGAAGAGAGGTTAAATGCAAAAGAGAAAAGGAAACATTTACCTATCTGAATGCAGAGTTCCAAAGGATAGCAAGGAGAGACAAGAAAGCCTTCTTAAGTGAACAATGCAAGCTAAGAGAGGAAAACAATAAAATGGGAAAGACTAGATGTCTCTTCAAGAAAATTAGAGATACCAAGGGAACATGCAAAGATGCATGTAATAAAGACCAGAAATGATATGGACCTAGCAGAAGCAGAAGATATTAAGAAGAGGTGCCAAGAATACACAGAAGAACTATGCAGAAATGTATCAATGACCCAGATAACCCTGATAATGTGATCACTCACCTACAGCCAGACATTCTGGAGTATGAAGTCAAGTGGGCTTTAGGAAGGATCACTCTGAACAAAGCTAGTGGAGGTGATGGAATTCCAGCTGATCTATTTCAAATCCTAAAAGATGATAGTGTTAAAGTCCTGCAGTCAATACCAACAAATCTGGAAAATTCAGCAGTGACCACAGGACTGGAAAAGGTTCATTTTCATTATGATCTCAAAGAAAGGCAATGCCAAAGAATGTTCAAACTACTGCAGAACTGCACTCATTTCACATGCTAGCAAGGTAATGCTCAAAATCCTTAAATCTAGGCTTCAACAGAACATGAACTGAGAACTTCCAGATGTATAGGCTGGGTTTAGAAAAAGCAGAGGAAGCAGAGATCAAATCGCCAACATCCGGTGGATCATAGAAAAAAGGGAATTCCAGAAAAACATCTACTTCTTTTTCATTGACTATGCCAAAGTCTTTGACTGTGTGGATCACAACAAACTGTGGAAAATTATTAAAGAGATGGGAATACCAGAATACCCTACCTGCCTCCTGAGAAACCTTATGCAGGACAAGAAGCAAAAGTTAGAACCAGACATGGAACAATGAACCAGCTAAAACTGGGAAAGGAGTACGTCAAGGCTGTGTATTGTCACCTTACTTTTTTAACTTACAGGCAGAGTACATCATGAGATATGCCAGGCTGGATGAACTTTAATCTGAAATCAAGATTGCCAGGAGAAATATCCATAACCTTAGCTCTGCAGATGACATCACCCTAATAGCAGAAGAGAAGAGGAACTAAAGAGCCTCATGATGAATATGAAAGAAAAAATGTAAAAGCTGCCTTAAAGTTCAGCCTTCAAAAAACTAAGATCATGGCATCCAGTCCCATCACTTCATGGCAAATAGATGGGGAAACAAAGGAAATAGTGACAGACTTTAATTTGGGAGGCTACAAAATCACTGTAGATGGTGACTGCAGCCATGAAATGAAAAGATTCGTGCTCTTTGGAAGAAAAACTAGACAAACCTAGACAGCATGTTAAAAAGCAAACATCACTTTGCCAACAAAGGTCCATTATTCAAAGCTACTGTTTTTCCAGTAGTCATGTATGAATGTGTGAGTTGGACCATACAGAAGGTGGAGCACCCAAGAACTGATGCTTTCAAACTGTGGTGTTGGAGACTTAAGAGTCCCTCAGACAGCAAGGAGAGCAAAGCACTCAATCCTAAAGGAAATCAACCCAGAATATTCATTGGGAGGACTGACGTGGAAGATGAAGCTCCAATATTTTGGCCACCTGATGGAAAGAGCTGACTCATTGGAAAAGACTTGATGTTAGGAAAGATTGAGAGCAGGAGAAGGGGGTGACAGAGGATGAGATGGTTGGATGGCATCACTGACTCAATGCATAAGAGTTTGAGGAAACTCCAGGACATAGTGAAGGACAGGGAAGACTGGCATACTTCTATCCATGGGATAGCAAATAGTGGGACATGACTGAGTGACTGAACAACAATATATGCCTTAGACTGTTCTAGTGAATAAACAGCCAAATTCCTACTATTCTGGACCTTACGGTTTAGTTACTGCTGGATAAGAAAAAAATAAGCAATCAACATGATAAATAAATACTTTGTATAGTATTTTACAGGGTGACAAGTATTAGAGAAACAGAGAATAAGATGCTATAAGAAGTACTGAGGGAATGATCCTATTTTTTAAAGGGTAGTCAGGGTAATGCATTATTGGATATGATTAAGTAAAATTAATTAATCATTTTTTAAATGAAAACTTTTTGTCTTTTGAGAGTCTCTAGAAACAATTTCCAAGGCCTGAAAATTAACTCTTTTAAAAAATTGGACTAATTAATTTCATAACTTTATTTACTCTCTAAAGAATCAACCCAGCATTTTCACCAAGTTTATTTTATTATTCCAATATATTGATTATGATCCTAAATATATTTCTTTCTTTCTTTCATTGTCTTTCCTTGGAGAAGTTTCGTTTTTCATTTTTTAGCTTCTTGTGCTAAAAGTTTTGTTGTTTCATTTTCATCCTTCTCATTTAAGAAAACAATCTTTTAGGATCATGAAATTTCATCGGAGTAGTTTTTATTATGTCTTGTGAATTATGATAATTACTAATTATTGTCTTTCTCTACTTTGTAATTGCAATTTAAAATTTTATTTTACCTGATAATCAATTAGAGAGAGTTTTCTTTTTTTTAAATTTCCAAGCATGCATGCATGCTTAGTTGCATCCGTTTGCAACCCCATGGACTATAGCCCACCAGGCTCCTCTGTCCAGGCAAACATACTGGAGTGTGTTGCCATTTCCTACTCTGGAAATCTTCTTGACCCAGGGATCAAACTCACATTTTCTGCATCTCCTGCATTGGCAGGCTGATTCTTTACCACTTCACCACTTGTGATTATTTTCTAGTATTAATTTTTGGTTTACTCTAATTATGGTCAGCAAAAGGGGTCTGTATTCTTTTCTATTTTGTTATTATTTAACTATTCCTCATTACCTAATAAGTAGTAAACTTCCAAATCATATCTGGAAATTTGAGAATAAAGAATACTCCAATCAGTAAGAAATAGATTTCATGTGTATTTGGATACATGGATACTATGTATACAATGATGCTTCTGTGAGTTTGTATATTAAATGGTTGGCATAGTATTCATTAAATACAGTGGTGTTTATCTTAATATGTATTTATTTTGATCAATAAAAATTCTCTTCTTTAATAAAAAAGATTACTTGTTTCTAAGAAAGAATTTAGCAAAGAAATGACAAAATAGCAAGTGAATTAAAATGTGTTGGCAGAACTCAGACATACAAAGAAATAAGATCAATATACACACACACACAATAAAGTTGAAAGATGTAAAAAGAGACTGAACACTGAAAAACAGAATAAGGGATATTGAGAAAGAAATAAAATGAAAGTTTTTAATGTTAAAGTACTACAGATAAAGTAATTGAAACATGTACAATCAAAAGAGAACAAAGATTCACATAACTTGGGTTCTCTAAGAAAAACAAAATCAGCTGTCCATGACTGAAAGTACTTTAGTAAGTTAGGTGTCCATGCATACCAACTTGATGAAGGGAGTTCTGGTTTGCACCTATTTACCCAGTGTCTGTGCAGTTACGCTCTATTCCTTATCGAAAGTGACTTGCTCTTAAAGATACATCATAAAATCACTCTATGTACAAAGGAAAAATTGAGGGTAACTCAAGTTTCTCTGTAGTAATATTCAGTATCAGAAAGTAATTGAAAAAGCATTCAAGCAAAGCTCTATCTTTGTTATAAATATTACAGATGCACAGTTCTGAACATGCAAGGACTTTGATAGTATTGTTCTTATGAACTTTTCTTGAAGAAATTGCTAGATACCTAACTTTAGCCAAGTAGAATATGGCCAGAGAAATTCAGCAAAAAGACTGTAAATGATCATTTTAACTTATGCACTTTTTAACTGCATAAGTAAATTAAATAATAGAGAAGCATGAGTCAAATATGTAACAAATTTTTTTTATGTAGAAATGATAAGGCTTTTAAAATTTTGAAAGCAGAAAGGGGAAAAGTTGAAAAATAAAATAAAATTGGTGCTTAATACATTTTAAGAGCTAAGAGGCAACAAAAATATCATTTAAGGTAAATTAAATGATGAGTAGTAGCATCACTGCAGATGCTGATTGCAGCCAGGAAATTAAAAGACGCTTGCTCCTTGGAAGGAAAGTTATGATCAACCTTGATAGTATATTAAAAAGCAGAGACATTACTTTGCCAACCAAGGTCTGTCTAGTCAAGGCAATGGTTTTTCCCGTGGTCATGTATGGATGTGAGAGTTGGACTGTGACGAAGGCTGACCGCCGAAGAATCGATGCTTTTGAACTGTGGTGTTGGAGAAGACTCTTGAGAGTCCCTTATACTGCAAGGAGATCCAACCAGTCCATTCTCGAGGAGATCAATCCTGGATGTTCATTGGAGGGACTGATGCTAAAGCTGAAACTGCAATACTTTGGCCACCTCATGCGACGAGTTGACTCACTGGAAAAGACTCTGATGCTGGGAAAGGTTGGGGGCGGGAGGAGAAGGGGACGACGGAGAATGAGATGGCTGGATGGCATCACCGACTCTGTGGACATGAGTTTGAGTGAACTCCGGGAGTTGATGATGGACAGGGAGGCCTGGCGTGCTGTGATTCATGGGGTCGCGGAGAGTCGGACACGACTGAGCGACTGAACTGAACTGAACTGAACTGAACTGAGTAGCATAATTAAGAGCAAAAAAGCTAAACACTAAGAAAATTTATAGCTTAGTAAAATAATGGAAGAGAAGAAGGGGAGTGGTACAGAGAACTTCTCAACTGTAATAAGAAACCAAAGCAAACAATAAGTGAAAACAAACAACAAAGTAAGAGACATTTAAGAAAAAAATTAAAAAAGAAAATATCACATATTGAGGAATTCAGTTCAGTTCAGTTCAGTCGCTCAGTCGTGTCTGATTATTTCCAAACCCACTAATCGCAGCACTCCAGGCCTCCCTGTCCATCACCAACTTCTGGAGTTCACTCAAACTCATGTCCATCGAGTCGGTGATGCCATCCAGCCATCTCATTCTCTGTCGTACCCGTCTCCTCCTGCCCCCAATCCCTCCCAGCATCAGAGTCTTTTCCAATGAGTCAACTCTTCACATGAGGTGGCCAAAGTATTGGAGCTTCAACATCAACCCTTCCTCTTTCTTTTTTTTTTGGTATGTGAATAAAGTTTTATTAAAGTATAAAGGAGATAGAGAAGGCTTCTGACATAGACATTAGACGGGGGCCAAAGAGTACCCCCCTGCTAGTCTTCAGCTGGATGTTATATAGTCACTGCTGCTGCTGCTAAGTCACTTCAGTCGTGTCTGACTCTGTGTGACCCCATAGTCACTAGCAGTCTGTTAATGAAAGAAAGGAATGTCTTAAGGCTCAGAATGGCACCAGGCCCCTCACCCATAAGATGCATTTTGGGATAATCTTGATACCCGATTCATCCCAGGCCATAAAATGATTAACTTGAATCTTGTAGAAAGGCAGATTACCATACAAATAGTTTTGTTTTACATAGATTAAGAGAACAATATCTGAGTATAACATACTGGTTTGTCAAGTAGGTTCTGAGCCATTTGACGGAACCAACTTGAAGCTAGAGTCTGGGGTAAATTCGTGGTACATTAACATAGCTTAAGATCAACATTTCCATAAGAAAAATGCAATCTCAAGATTTGAAAATAGTTAACTTCAGGTGAAACCAGGTGTCATTATGGCAACACGGTATTTCAAGAGAAACTTCCTTTTAAATTTGTATAAAGAAGGAAAAAAATACCACTAGTTTGTTTCCTCCTGCTACATAAGATAGATAAAAATGTCTGACACTTGCAGGCTATTTCCTCCGCTTGGAGACCCCTGACCTTCCTGCCTGTTACCCTCTCATTCCCCCCTTTTCTTTTAGGAGAATTATGTTGCCTAGGGAAAAGGGGTGTCGTTTTTGTTCCATAACTGCTTCCGAGTTGGCAAGGGGCATTGTCCCTAAATTGGTGAGGCAACATATTCTCCTAATCCTCATACTGAGGGTATCTGATCCAGGGACCCCAAATAGTAGTTGGAGGAAGCTGCATCAGTAGCTGGAGTTTGAGCAACCATTTGTAACTTAAAAGCTTTCATGCAACAAGAAACAAATCCAGTTAAACAGTTACAGATGCAAGGGAAAATAGTCTTTAAAACAAGTTAAACTCAAAATTAAAAGTCACTTTATGTCCATAGTTAAAGTACAAAGTGTTGCACCAGTCCATTTTAGGGTTGTTAGATGTCATCAGATGAAAAAGAGGCATCACATATGATTGTTGTTGAAGGTATTCGCAGACTTGGAGAAAGTCTTTTCCTTGAAGTGGAGATGTCCATCAAGGGAAACCTTCCACTGATGAAGAGGGGAGTGCTCCGCAAACCCAGCAGTTAGACTGATTGTGGAATGCAGCATAGAAGTGAGCCCAGGACAGGAATGTATTGTCATGAGGATCAAATGGCAGACTCAAGGTCTTTGGAGTCAGCCGAAGTAGGCTCACATAGGTTATCAGGCCCATCTGTGGTCCGCACCCCTCCGCTCTGCTCACTGTCTGCTGATCGATGGGGGGACCTAGAAGCCCACAAAATGGGCCTCCTCAGCCGCAAGGGCACCCCCCGAGTGCACAACCGAGTGGGAACTCCCACCCCCAACACGCTGCCCAGGAGAGCACCCTGCCCCCGACATCCAGTCCTTCCAGTGAACACCCAGGACTGATTTCCTTTAGAATGGACTGGTTGGATCTCCTTGCAGTCCAAGGGACTCTCCAGAGTCTTCTCCAACACCACAGTTCAAAAGCATCAATTCTTCTGTGATCAGCTTTCTTCACAGTCCAACTCTCACATCCATACATGACTACTGGAAAAACCATAGCTTTGACTAGACAGACCTTTGTTGGCAAACCCCACATTTCTATCATAATAAATGTATTAAATTCAACTGTTAAAAAATATGTAGGCTAGAGCATAAGCTAAATATCAATAGTAGGATGTCTATAACTGATTTCTAAAGCTAAAAATCAAAGAATACACAACTGTAAACAAACAGGAAAAATTAATACTGCAGTCATAATAAAAAAACCACATAAATTTCAACCCAAAAGTATTAAACTTGGCTAAAAGGACACTTCATAAAACCAAAAGCTACAACTACTGATAAACATAGTACAGTTATGGATGTCATAACTGAATATCAAATAAGAGCAAAAATGTTATGTCAGAAATTATGAGAGATAAAAAAGAGCAGCAGCCACAAAATTTTATTTCACTTCTTTCAATTTACTGGATATTAAATTAGAGAAAAAAAAAGTCCATAGAAATCTTGAATAATATAACTGATAAGGTCAATCTAGTTGACGTATATGGTCACTGACAATAAAGAACACACCTTTTTTTTTTTTTTTTTTTAATGCCTGTAGAATACTGACAGTCGTAGACTATTGAGAAGGCTAAAGAAGATGATCAATAAGTTAGGCCTGACTGATACATACTAACTTTGGCCAAAGGAAGAAAGAAAATATTAATCAATGCTTCTACAATTTTACATCTAATATTTAGAACTGAAACAAAAATTACTGGACATAGTAAGATTCAGAACCAAATAACCTGAAGAAAAAGGTAGAAAAGAAAAAATGAATAGAAATAATAACAGAAGACTGAAATACAATCTAAACAATTATGATTAATATATCTGAACATAGATGAAAAATGAAGAATTTTACCACATAATTGAAATGCATATAGAAAATCAAATAAAAATAATAACAATTTAAAATAGTATCACTAAAAATTTAATTCACCAGATAGATTTAAAAACTAGCTGGACATTGCCAAAATTAGAATTAGGATAGTTTTAAGATAGAAAATATTCATAAGATAGATAACAAATGGGGAAAATACTGGAGTCCAAGAAGTAGAGATGATAAGGCAGAATCAATAAAGAGTATGAAGTTCAGTTCAGTCGCTCAATCATGTCCAACTCCTTGCGACCCCATGGACTGCAGCACACCAGGCCTCCCTGTCCATCACCAACTCCCAGAGTTTACTCAAACTCATGTCCATTGAGCTGGCGATGCCACCCAACCATCTCATCCTTTGTCATCCCCTTTGCCTCCCGCCTTCAATCTTTATGAGCATCAGGGTCTTTTCAAATGAGTCAGCTCTCTGCATCAGGTGGCCAAAATGTTGGAGTTTCAGCTTCAGCATCGGTCTTTCCAAAGAATATTCAGGACTGATTTCCTTTAGGATCAAAATTGATCAAAACTGATTAAAAACATCAGGCCTAAGTTTTAAGAAACTTTCCTTACTTCAAGTTGGGGGCGAGGGAAAAACAACAACAAAAAAAGAAAGAAAGGGGGAAAGAAAACAGAAAACCATGTCTGACCACTGGCACCAAAGGATATCGGGAGATTGGGGAGGGGGCAGGACGGAAGAGTCTTGGTGCTGCTCCTCTCTGCCTTGTGACCCGGGTGATGGCCACAGGGGTTTTCACTGTGTGAAAAGTCATAGAGCTTCAGATGTATGCATATTACTGTTTGCATACTAGACTTCAGTTTGCAAATTTAAAAATAAATATAAATGTTTCTTGTTTAGCAATCAACTCCCTCCTGTCCCCCACCCCCATCCACTGAATCTCATAGAAGGAGGGAGGATGGATAATATCTTAAGAAAAAAAAATAACACACACACAAAAAAAACATGCAAAGCAAAACTGGAAGTCGGGGAGTGATACCTACTGTAGTCTCATCTTTTCCTAATGGTGCTAAAGGGGAAATGTCCAATAAAACATACTAAACTGTGTTCAGTGGGATCAGGACCACTGGGAAAACTGTGGATACTGTCAGCATCCTCTCCCTGTCGTGTGCAGGCAGCTTACATCCTCTAGGAGAGAATCCCTGGCAGAATTAATGTTAATGTGGGAAGGGGGGCAATGCCAGTGCTGCATTGGGGCAGATGTTTAGGTAAATGACCCAAGGGAGGCAGGCTTCTGGCTCCTTTGCTGTGTGTACTGGGGGTTCACAGGCTACCATGCTTGCGAGTTCAGGGTTTACAGGAGAAGGGGAGCCTCCTGTCAGAAAAGGGGGCTGCTGTCCATTGGATTTGCTATTCAGGGTGTGAACTCCTGGAGGGGCACCTAGTTTTGTTGTTTTCATTCAGTCAGTAAGTCCTCTTTCCATGGACTGCAGCATGACCAGTTTCCCTTGTCCTTCACTATCTCCTGAAGTTTGGTCAAATTCAGGTCCACTGAGTCAGTGATGCTATCTAATCATCTTATCCTCTGCCACACCCTTCTCTTTTTGCCTTCAATCTTTCCCAGCATCAGGATCTTTTCCAATGAGTTAGCTCTTCCCATCAAGTGGCCAATGTATTGGAGCTTCAGTTTCAGCATCAGTCCTTCCAATGAATGTTTTTATTCAGTTGCTCAGTCATGTCTGACTCTTCCTGACGCCATGGACTGCAGCAGGCCAGGCTTCCCTGTCCTTCACTATGTCCCCGAGTTTGCTCAAACTCACGTCCATTGAGTCGATGATGCCATCCAACCATCTCATTCTCTGTTGTCCGCTTCTTCTCCTGCCCTTGATCTTTCCCAGCATCAGGGTCTTTTCCTCTTTCCATCACATGGCCAAAGTGTTGGAGCTTCACCTTAAGCCTTAGTTCTTCCAATGAATATTCAGGGTTGATTTCCTTTAGGATAACTGGTTTGATCTTCTTGATCTCTCAAGAGTCTTCTCCAGCATCACAGTTCAAAAACATCAATTCTTCAGTTCTGAGCCTCCTTTATGGTCTGACTCTCATATCCATACATGACTACTGGAAAAACCATGAAAGTGTCAGTCCGTCAGTCATTCCGACTATTTGAGACACGGTGTTAGCCCACCAGCTTCCTCTGTCCATGGAATTCTCAAGGCAAGAATACTGGAGTGCATAACCAATCCCTTCTCCAGGGAATCTTCTCCACCCAGGGACTGAACCCAGGTCTCCTGCATTGCAGGTGGATTCTTTATCATCTGAGCCATCAATAAAGTCCCATAGTTGTGATTATGTGGGACTTTTGTCAGAAAAGTGATATCTCTGCTTTTTAATATGTTGTCTAGGTTTGCCATAACTTTCCTTCCAAGGAACAAGCGTCTTTTAATTTCATGGTTGAGGTTACCGTCCACAGCGATTTTGGAGCCCATGAAAAATAAAATTTGTCACCACTTTTTCCCCCTTCTATTTGCCATGAAGTGATGGGACCAGATGTTATTTTCTTAGTTTTTTAATGTTGAGTTTCAAGCCAGGTTTTTCACTCTCCTCTTTCACACTCATCAAGAGGCTCTTTAGTTCCTCTTCACTATGTCATTGGAGTGGTTCAGTTCAGTTCAGTTCAGTTCAGTTGCTCAGTCATGTCCGACTGTCCGCGACCCCATGAATCACAGCACGCCAGGGCTCCCTGTCCATCACCAACTCCCGGAGTTCACTCAAAATCTGCATATCTGAAGTTGTTGACATTTCTCTCGGCTATCTTAATTCCAGCTGTGATTCATCCAGCCTGCCATTTCATATGAGGTACTCTGTACATAAGTTAAATAAGCAGAGTGATAATATACAGCCTTGTATTCTTTTTCCAATTTTGAGCTAGTTTGTTGTTTTATGTCTGCTTCTTGACCCGCATACAGGTAAGATGATCTGGTATGTCCATCTCTTCAAGAATTTTCCAGTTTGTCAAAACCATAGCATTGTCAATGAAGGAGAAATCAATGTTTTTCTGGAATTCCCTTGCTTTTTCCATGATCCAGAGAATGTTGGCAATTTAATCTCTGGTTCCGCTGCCTTTTCTAAACCCATTTGGTACATCTGGAAGTTCTTGGTTCATGTACTGCTGAAGCCTAGATTAAAGGATTTTGAACATAACCTTGCTAGCATAAGAAGTGAGGGCAATTTTACAGTAGTTTGAACGGTTTTTGGCATTACCCTTCTTTGGGATTGGAATAGAAACTTTTTTCAGTCCTGTGATCACTGCTGAGTTTTCCAAATTTCCTGAGATATTGAGTGCAACACTTCAGCAGCATCTTTTAGGATTTGAAATAGCTCAGCTAAGAGTCATTCCCAAAATCAGAAGGCAACCATGGCATCACTCATACTTCAGAGGTCACTGGTACAGAGGCCAGAACTGAATCAGCACTGACCCACAGAAATCGCTGAACATCTAGAAGACAGACAATTATGCAAGACCCCTGTCCTTCCATGGCAAGGATAAAATAGTCCCCTAAAATTTCCAGATTCCAGCATGCAAGGCGAGTCCGGAGGTTGGGTACAGCTGTGAAACATGAAGTACTTCCCTGAAGTGGATGAGCAGTCTCAAAGAGCTCAGTCAATACCAATAAAGTATTTAACTTTGAATAGAGTAATTATTTAATCAGAATGCAACACTGTATGAACTGTCACATAAAAACATCAATTATGATAGAAAATGAAGATGCTGCATGTTTTTTTAGTAACTCAGAAGACATGGCATCAATTCATGACCCCAGTACATCAATGAAACCAATTAAATAGTGTATACCAATCAATACCCTCTAAAACAGCCAAAACCTAAAATAATGATAATTCCAAATGTTGTTAAAACTATAGTAATAGCATTGCATTTATACACTGATGACAGAATGAACAAAAACATAATTTTATTTTAGGCAATAAAATTTATGAATTATAAGTAGATCCGTGATAATATATTTTTCTAAGAAAATTGTTCATTAAGACCCATTATGGCATTGCTTATAAAATTAAATAATCAAGAGAAACTTTAATGGCCAGTAGCAGGAAATCATATAATAAATTCTAGTATATCAGCTCTGTGGAATATTAGACATTCATTAAAACTGTAAATTTTTTAAACCTGCATTGGTATGCTGTTGCTGCTGCTGCTTCTAAGTCACTTCGGTCGTGTCCGACTCTGTGTGACCCCATAAACGGAAGGCCACCAGGCTCCCCTGTCCCTGGGATTCTCCAGGAAAGAACACTGGAGTGGGTTGCCATTTCCTTCTCCAATGTGTGAAAGTGAAAAGTGAAAGTGAAGTCGCTCAGTCGTGTCCAACCCTTAGTGATACCACGGACTGCAGCCTACCAGGCTCCTCCATCCATGGGATTTTCTAGGCAAGAGTACTGGAGTGGCTTGCCATTACCTTCTCCGTGCATTGGTATAGAGAGCTATTTAGTGGAAAAATAATATAAATAAAATATAAAATTATTCTATAAGATTAACAACTACATAAAAATTCTGTACGGTTTTGAAAAATATCTGGAATAACAGTGGAAAAACAGAGTTTATCCACAGAAAGTTAGAAGATAAAAGGAAGTTTCCATTTGAAAATATACCTTTTTCATTGTAATAGTATTTCACAATTTTAAATACCAAATATTAATAAAAGACCATCACAATTATTGGAAATTAAACTCTGACTTTTTACTTTGAGTGTTCTAATTCCCTACCCTCTTTCCAGCAAAGAGAGGACTTCTGACTCTGTAACCCCACTATCTGGGATCAATTCTTGATTTACTACTTATATGTCAGGAAACTGCCAGCAAGTCACTTGCCCTCTCTCTGTCCCAATGTCTTCTTCCTATAACAGGATCGATAGTCCCTTACTAACAGTGTGATGGAGAGGATTAAATAACCTTCCATATTAAAGCACTTTTTCCACCTTCTCAGTCAGTAACCATTCTGACAGTTAGCTGCTGTTGTTATCTTCTGGCTGCTATTGTTGTTTTTCTTTGTTAAATGATGGGAACAATGCCTCATGATTCACGAACAAAGCATGTGGTAAACAGAGTGATCCTTGAATTGAATTAGCTTCAGAACCTAATGGAAGACTCTGAGTGTATCTGTCTTTCTGTTTTTGTTTGTGGAATACTTAATAAGTACAATCTCTTCTGTTGGGATTGAATGGGTAATTTTAGTAGCAAACAAATTGACTTATTTAGACTTAGAATGTTCTTTCTTCTTAGCAGTGTCTCAAAGCAAAATACATACTGAGTCTGTGTAGCTGACTGATGATGTTCACAAGAAGTGTTTGCAGATTTGATCTTTCCATTTTTCAACATACGTTAATTTGTTCTCATCACGCAAACAGACTCATCATCTTCATGTACATCATCTATGTTCGCCCAGAGTCAACATCAGTGGTCTCTGAACATCCTCAGAAACTTTTAAGACCACAATCAATCATTTCACACTGGAACGTGAATTTTATAGGCTTTTACTCCCCAATCATCGTATGTATGTACCAAAATAAAATTATATGGGTATTTACTTAAAATAAGTTTTTAGGCTTTCCTTCTCAAGTAATTTTCTTCATAATATACTTTTTAAGTGAGAAAAATGAACACCACAGACAATAATTATTTGAATGAAAAACAATCAAAATATATTCTGATATTCCTCTCCCCACCTCTCAATGTTTCTTCCTGCCCATAACGCCCCTTTCTTTTCCAATCTCTCCTGCCTTTTTTGCAAGTGTGTTCCCTTTTAGACTCTGAGCATGTCAATGGGTGTGAGCTGTTGTCTGTTTCTGCTGACTCTTGCCAGAGAGTGGATGACATGGAACACAGTAAGTGAAGACTCAATACTACCAACACCCCAATCTCAGCACCTTGAAGCACAAGGAATATTTCTCTTTGATGATCCTGGTCCCTCCTCATCTGCCTGTGGTTCTGCCATGCATTATCCTCATTCTGGGAAGGAACCATGTGAATACAGCAGCCATTGTCTGGAGTCACCATATCAGAGAGAAAGACTGAGGCAAAGTTTAAGTATCCCTTAAAACTTGTTTCCAGAAATGACTTGAATCACTCCTTACATTTGGCTGGCAAGGCAAGTCACCTGGCAAAGGCCAACTTCAAAGGGCATGAAATTGTTTCTACAGACCTCAAGGAGACTCACAGAAACCTGCGAAATAACATTAATAACTACTGCAAAGTCCACTCCCAAAGCGAAGATGGCACAATTCCTTACGCTGCATGATCAATACCAAAAAGCATGATCCCTCCTGGGATTTATCATTTTAGGCTCATATCTATTCCTTCATTGAAAATTAATTTTTCTATAGTTATTCTTTCATTTATACCCTTTCTTATTCAAGAAAAGTGGTTTTAAAAGATGAGAAAACCATAGCTCCTTCAGACGTCTAGAACAGATTTTCTGCTCTTCATGGCAGAAGAGTTTAGAACCAAATATTTGTTTACATGGTGGTTGGTTAGTTTGTATGGTAGGTTGATTATGTTCAACGGAGGTCTTACCCAAAACTTAGGAAACCAAACAACAGTGAATGCTGTGAGAGGAATTTTTTCCTGAGAAGCCAAAAGTGTTTACCTAACAGCTCAGTGAAGTCTAGAGAAATATTTAGAGTTTTTAATCCACCATGTGGCCATTTGGGATTAGAGTAATAAAAATTACCCAACTTGTTATGATTTATGCTATATCATAGTTTTCTAGTAAGTGGTGAAAATGTTGTGATCAGTGTAGAAAACCACTAAAAACTATTTGACATTCAAGCAGTTTCCTTCAATAGCCTTATTTTGAGCGCATCCATATTTGTTTTGCTTCTGAAATAAAAAGACAGTTTGAATCCACACGTAAATAAAAGAAAGAGTTCTTATCTAACTGACAAATTATTAATTATGGGCTTATATGGTCTCTGCTGGAGCCTTTCAAACTGGATAACCTTGTTTAAGCACTAGCATTTATTTATTTCTACTTTCACCTCACTTTTACAACTTTTTCGATGCCTATAAGAATAGTCTTCCCCAAAGATCTCAAATAAGTACTTGAATAAAACTACAATATAAGCATAGCTATAAAGAATGCATTTAATTTCAAGGGCTGCTATAAAGAATTTTACAAATGATATGACAGGGTCCCTTTATTGTCCTCAATTTCATTCCAGAGATTTTCTAATAGCCCTCCTGAGAACAGAGCTGGGTTATTGTCAATTTTTTAAATCAATTCACTTGGTTACAAAAGAAGAATATTATTCTGACATTATGGGCATTGATCTAGTTATTTGCAGGGTCCTTATTGTAACTTTCTCTCAAACGTAGTGCTGAACACAGATTCAGTTTCTGAAGAACCTGAAAATATTGTCAGCATTAATGGGATATGCTTCAGTTCAGTCCAGTCGCTCAGTTGTGTCCAACTCTTTGCGACCCCGTGAATCACAGCATGCCAGGCTTCCCTGTCCATCTCCAACTCCTGGAGTTCACTCAAACTCATGCCCATCGAGTCAGTGGTGCCATCCAGCCATCTCATTCTCTGTCGGCCCCTTCTCCTCCCGCCCCCAATCCCTCCCAGCATCAGACTCTTTTCCAGTGAGTCAACTCTTCGCATGAGTTGTCCAAAGTATTGGAGTTTCAGCTTTAGCATCAGTCCTTCCAATGAACACCCAGGGTTGATCTCCTTTAGAATGGACTGGTTGGATCTCCTTGCAGTCTAAGAGACTCTCAAGAGTCTTCTCCAGCACCACAGTTCAAAAGCATCAATTCTTTGGCCATCAGCTTTCTTCACAGTCCAACTCTCACATCCATACATGAACACTGGAAAAACCATAGCCTTGACTAGACGGCCCTTGGTTGGCAAAGTAATGTTTCTGCTTTTTA
This sequence comes from Moschus berezovskii, assembly GCF_049115385.1. Lineage (NCBI taxonomy): Eukaryota > Metazoa > Chordata > Mammalia > Artiodactyla > Moschidae > Moschus > Moschus berezovskii. Next base: position 13,676,298 of record NC_142482.1, on the reverse strand, counting down.
ATATGCTATCTAGGTTGGTCATAACATTCCTTCCAAGGAGTAAGCGTCTTTTAATTTCCTGCCTGCAATCAGCATCTGCAGTGATTTTGGAGCCCCAAAAAATAAAGTCCATGCTTATTTATCAATAATTACTCCTCTGAATCAGGATATGTCAACTTCGGGTCCACAGGTTTAGAGTTATAAAAATGATCTGCTGATTTTTTTAATTTTTTACTTTTGATAGTTGTAGTACCAAAAAAAAAAAAAAGATATTAGGCAAAAACAGTGAAAGTGTTGCCCCATCACAGGATGCATGTGGTCTGGTAGAGCCAAATGTCGCAGAGCGCTGGCCTTGATAATCATCTTGGGCTCATCTCTGCAGTGCCATCGCTGTATCACAGAAAGAAGCAGCTTCATTATATTAAGATAGCACTATTTTGAAGGGTATCAAAGACAATGTAAAAGGGAAAGAAGTTAAACATGGAAGAGTGTACACTGTACAATTCTGGGGCAAAGGAGGTGGCTGACTGACAATATTGACTTCAAAAGGCCATGAGTGAGTCCTCTGGGCTGCTGTAAATAGTTCACCTTGACCCTTGGGGTTTTGACTCAGATGAATATAAATATTAAATAATATATGTAAAATTCATATACTCTATACTTGATTCATGTTCTTTATTGTATGTGTCTGATGCACTTTGAGAAGACATTTTTAATATTAAAATTATTAGGTTGAAGTGGTTTTATATATTTGTTATATTGTTTGTATACTACCTATAAATATTTTTGTTTCATGGGTGTGAAGGAAAGTGAAAGTGAAGTCACTCAGTCATGCCCGACTCTTTGGGATCCCATGGACTGTAGCCTACCAGGCTCCACAGTCCATGGGATTTACCAGGCAAGAATACTGGAATGGTTTACCATTTCCTTCTCCAGGAGATCTTCCCAACCTAGGGATTGAACCTGGGTCTTCCACATTGTAGGCAGATGCTTTACCATCTGAGCCACCAGGGAAATCAGTGTGAAAGAACTATAAATGGGCTTCTAAGGTGTCGCAAAGAGTCGGACACGACTGAACGACTGAACTGAACTGAACTGAAGGTGACTCAACAGTAAAGAATCTTCCTGCCATTGCAGGAGACATGAGTTCAATCTCTGAGTCAGGAAGATTCCCTGGAATAGGAAATGGCAACCCCCTCCAATATTCTCGCCTGGGAAATCCCAGGGAGAGAGGAGCCTAGCAGGTTATAATCCTTGGAATCACAAAGAGTCAGAACAGCAAAAACAGAGCTATAAGCATAAGGGATTTATTCTTACAGCTAAGTTTGTAAACTTTTAATGTATACTGGAAGAAGCACAAGCTGGAATCAAGATTGCTGGGAGAAATATCAATAACCTCAGATATGCAGATGACACCACCCTTATGGCAGAAAGTGAAGAGGAACTAAAGAGCCTCTTGATGAAAGTGAAAGATGAGAGTGAAAAAGTTGGCTTGAAGCTCAACATTCAGAAAACTAAGATCATGGCATTCAGTCCCATCACTTCAATGTAAATAGATGGGGAAACAGTGGAAATAGTGTCAGACTTTATATTTTGGGGCTCCGAAATCACTGCGGATGCTGATTGCAGCCATGAAATTAAAAGATGCTTACTCCTTGGAAGGAAAGTTATGACCAACCTAGATAGCATATTAAAAAGCAGAGACATTGCTTTGCCAACAAAGGTCCGTCTAGTCAAGGCTATGGTTTTTCCCGTGGTCATGTATGGATGTGAGAGTTGGACTGTGAAGAAAGCTGATGGCCGGAGAACTGATGCTTTTGAACTGTGGTGTTGGAGAAGACTCTTGAGAGTCCCTTGGACTGCAAGGAGATCCAACCAGTCCATTCTAAAGGATATAATTCCTGGGTGTTCATTGGAAGGACTGATGCTAAAGCTGAAAGCTAATACTTTGGCCACCTCATGGGAAGAGTTGACTCATTGAAAAAGACTCTGATGCTGGGAGGGATTGGGGGCAGGAGGAGACGGGGCCGACAGAGAATGAGATGGCTGGATGGCATCACCGACTCGATGGCTGTGAGTTTGTGTGAACCCCGGGAGTTGGTGATGGACAGGGAAGCCTGACGTGCTGTGATTCATGGGGTCGCAAAGAGTCGGACACGACTTAGCGACTGAACTGAACTGAACTGATAGACAAATCAGTTCACCTCAAAGGGTGATGAGAAAATTCTCCTTTTAAAGAGGGCTTGAACATATGTAGATTTGATATCTGCTGCCTTGAGCTGTGACACTTGCTACAAGTAATTCCCCAAAGCAGGGATACAAGCCTGCTTCTTCTGTTGCATTTCCCCTGAGTCAAAAACAGATCCCATTTAGGTATATGTAATGGTTTTTACTTCCTTCTGCAACCTCACAGGGTCTCCAGAGGAGAGCCAACATCTTAGAGAGACTGGATGCAGCACTTCTGAACCCTACTGACTCCTATCTACCCTCTTGTCTCCTGCGTGAGCATCAGATGGCCAACCAATCCTCTCTGCTTCCAACCTGCTGGAAAATCAAAGTGCCAGGACTTGTTATTTGGTGGCTAAGTGGTTTCCAATTCTTTTGTGATCCCATGGACTGTAGCCTGCCTGGCTCCTCTGTCCTTGAGATTTCCCAAGCAAGGATAATGGAGTGTTGTCATTTCCTTCACCAGGGGCTCTACCCAACCCAGGGACTGAATCCACATCTTTATGTCGGCAGGCAGATCCTTTACCTCTGAGCCACCTGGGAAGCCCCCACCTTGGCAACCACAAGTCACTTCTCTATATCTGTGAGTCTGTTTCTGTTTCATTGAAGTGAAGTGAAAGTCACTCAGTTGTGTCCACCTCTTTGCCACCCCATGGACTATACAGTCCGTGGAATTCTCTAGGTCAGAATACTGGAGTGGGTAGCCTTTCTCTTCTCTAGGGGTTCTTCCCAGCCCAGGGACTGAACCCAGGTCTCCCACATTGCAGACAGATTATTTACCAGCTGAGTCACCAAGGAAGCCCAAGAATACACGAGTAGGTAGCCTAGCCCTTCTCCACTCGATCTTCCCGACTCAGAAATTAAACTAGAATCTCCTTTATTGCAGGCAGATTATTTACCAACTGAGCTATCAGGGAAGATAGCTTCATTTGTGTCATATTTTAGATTCCACATATAAGTGATATCATATGGTATTTGTCTTTCTTTGTCTGACTTACTTCACCTAATCTGATAATTTCTAGGCCCAATCATGTTTGCATGAAGTATGAGTCTTAAATATGATAAAAATTTTCAATTAGACTTACAGGTGTTTTACTTTCAAAATATCATGTGTCCAGATATGTAGAAAGGTATAAATGTTATTTTTTAAAGTTTCTACTCGGCTTTATTCAGATGTATGGCATTGTGTGGACAAATCTTACTTGTCAAAAGTATATAATCACACTCATTTATATAACTTAGAAAATGCTTTGAATTTATTTTATTTAGTAACTATAATTTCCTCAGAATATGTCCCAGGGCTACTAGAATTACAGAACCTTATAATATATAAAGAATAAAATAAATCTCTAGAACATCAATTTATTTTTAAAAAGCTTCATAAACTCATGCAAACATTTGCTCACATTTAAAAAGCCCTTGTTCTTGAGTAGTGATAACAATGAATTCCAAACCAAAAAATAACCCAATAATCCTATTTTTTACCTATTACATGTAAGAACTTGGTCAAGCTCTAGTTATGTTATAACCAAGCCCCAGCCCTTGAGGCTTACAAGGTCAGGTATTAGAATTAGCCAAAAAATGAAGTTCATTTGCAAGCCTACACCTATACTCCATATTCCATAATTCCTAAAAAGTGGAAAAGTTGTGCCTACAAAGCACCAAGCATCCAGGCAATTTCCTTCACTTTGCTTTCCTTGTAAGGAAATGGTAACAAATACCATGGGTTTTCAAATGTACACCAGAATAGGAAACTTCTAATAAGTTGCATTTGGAATCTTTATTTCATCAGTCTTTAAACTTCTTCCATTGATTCTGAAAGCAAATATGTAGATACTTGTGTTTCCCTGGTGGCTCAGACTGTAAAATATCTCCCCGGAAAGCAGAAGACCTGGGCTCAATCCCTGGGTTGGAAAGATCCCCTGGAGAAGGGAAAAGCAGCCCACTCCAGTAATCTTGCCTGGAGAATTCCATGGACAGAGGAGCCTGGCGAGTTACAGTCTATGGGATCGCAAAAAGTCAGAAGGACTGAGCAAATAACATAAATACACTCATACACAGGTAGGTACACAGAAGTCTCAAGAGTTAAGCTAATTTGTAAAGATTCAGCACTTTCTTTTCATATGTCAATCCATCCATCTCCATCTGTACCCCAACCCCCGATAGATCATGATTCTTGGCAGCAAATATCACAGACTTGTCAACTTTGATATCAGTAGGATCTGCACAATAAATATTGAAAGAATGGAAAATGGATACCGTAAGAATGAAAAACTGCAGAGTAACTAAAATTTTGTGCAAGTAAACCAAAATGAAACTAACACAACCTTGACTCAGATAATGAATACCAAAATTAAGCAGTTTTATTATTAAAAGTCAAGTTGCAAGGAAGGAGAAGAAAACCACTTCTGCCAAGAAAATGAAGGTGATTCTTAATTGTGACTTAAAGATGAATATAAGTGCAAATACAGCATTCTCTTATTGGAGGGTGTTGGCAAAGGATCCCAATTAAACAAGATTTCAAAGATGAATAGAAGACTTAAAAAAAAAGTCTGATGCTCATCCTCTTATTTTTAATTTTTTACCATATACCTGTAAGAGCAACTTTATCATAGAAAGAATATTTTTTAATTTATATGGCTTTCATGTGGCAAGAAATGGCGTCGTCATAGGGAGACTGCCCATCATGCTGAGAGGCCAGTGGCAGGGAGACTTGTGGAAGCCCAGTGAATACAGAGAGACAGCTTATTATCTGGAGAGCAGGATGCCTCTAGTGGTAGGGTGGACCTCAATCTACAAATGCCAGTCCATTACCCATGGAACTTCCACCTTAACACATCCTGCCAATGATGCCAGGATTTTCTCAGCCCTAACTGCAATGACATTTGCAGGTCTCCTGAATTAGCAGATGAGTGTCTTCAACACCTGGAGAGGTAATAATTGTGAGAAAGGAGAACCTCATCACTGGTAACTGGGTAGAATGGACAGAGGTACATCCTACCCCTGTTAAACATTAAACAAAGCAGGTTTTCTATTAAAAAAATTTGAAATTTCATTCCCTTTATGAACTTAACTATGAAAGGTCAAGTTGAACATAGTTTGTTTTTTTTTTTGTCTCCACAAACTTAAGCTAATCTGAATGGAAATAAAACTGCATGAAAATAAAACCTCTCTAACATAAAAATAATTCATACAGTTTTCTTGTCAAATGTTTTCAGAATGACAATTTTATTCATTCCTAGAATGCATGTTTTATAATCTATTGTAAATCTTAGGTGGAATATTCACACACACCTAGCAAACAGTATTTTTGTTTTGTATCTGAAAAGAGTTAATGTAACACAAAATCCAATAGTCAAATAATCAGACATATCATTGGTGGATAGAATGCTAAATAGCATTGACTCTAAAGGCTGGAGAGCCTAAACTTAGTTTAAGATGAATTTTATCTTGAATGTAGAAGAACTTTACAGAGGTTAGAAAAACTTGCATAAGAACAATGTCAAGAATCTAGTCTTTGATTCAGCAATTCTACTCTCAGTGTTTATTAAAAAAAAAAAAAATACCCTGAAAAACTGTATACACTTCCAGGTTCATTGCAGCATAATTTACAATAGTCAAGATATGGAAGTAACTGAAGTGTCCACTGACAGATGAGTGAATAAAGAAAATGTGGTATATACATAGATTGGAATATTATTCAGCCATAAAAAGAAGGAAATTCTGTCATCTACAACAACATGAATGGACCTAGGGCATTAGGCTTAGTGAAATAAGTCAGACAGAGAAACACGTATGCGGTATGATCTCATGTGTACGTGAAATCTAAAAAACAACAACAATAAAAACATATATACAGAGAACAGATTGGTGGGGGCCAGAGGCAGTGGTTAGGAGGTCAGCAAAATGGGTGAAGATGATCAAAAAGTATAGACTTCCAGCTATTATATAACTATTCCTAAGGGAGTAATTATGACTATGTGTGTGCAGTTGCTCAGTTGTGTTGTATTCTTTCCAATCCTGATTGGAATCCACCACGCTCCTCTGTCCAAGGAATCCTCCAAGTAAAAATACCAGTATGTGTTGTCACTTCCTATTCCAAGGCATCTTCCTGATCCAGAGATGAAACTTGTGTCTCTTTGCATTGCCTACATTGGCAGGCAGAGTCTTTACCACTTCATCACCTGGGAAGATGCTAATTGTGACTATAAGTAACAAAAATACATATTTTATATTGGAAAGTTGGTAAGAGTAAATCTTAAAAGTTCTCATCACAAGAAAAAAATGTTGTAATTCTGTGTCATTGACAGATATTAATTAGATTTATGATGATAATTTGCAATACACACATATACCAGATCATTATATTGTACATATAAAATTAATTCAATGTTATATATCAAGCATATCTCACTAAACAAAGAAGAATATAGCTTGAAGCAAACAGAAAACAGAATATAAGTTTGAATAAATTTTAGAACAAGTAACATGAATTTGTCATCTCCCTTTGTGTTACTTTTTGCTTGCTTGTGGAGTAAAATGGTTAACTTTGACAAATTTTTTAATAATGATACTGTGACAAGAGTAATATGTGACATTTAGATTTCTTTAGAAGGCAAGTGAAAGCATATGAGACAAAAATAGATTTTCATTAGAAGCCTGATACTTCTGCTTTGATTAATTCCTTTCTTCAGCATATATTTATTGAGCATTATTATACACAAGTCATTGTGACAGATGCTGAAAATCATCAAATTATAATCCTTAAAATGACCTAATGAAGTAGGTATTATCCTTTAAAATAAACATCAGGGATTTCTCTGGTTGTCCAGTGGTTGGGATTTTGTTCTTCCACTGCAGGAGACATCGGTTTAATCCCTGGTTAGGAAACTGAAATCTCTCACACTGTGAGGCATAACAAAAAAAAAAAAATAAAAACAAAAAACTTAGCATGAAAAAACTTCTCAAAATAAAACAGACACCAAAATCTCAGAATATACTTGACACACGTTATGTTTTTATCAAGTGAATGAACAAAAGAAAAATGGTTCTGATAAAGAATATAGATAACTGACCCCAAAACACTCACTACTTAAATCCAGTTTGTTTTGGCTTCATCAGTTGTATCATTAACCAAGACAGGTGGGGGGAATATATAGATACACAGAGGCATGCACCAATGTCACCAAAGTGCTTACCCCTTCTGGGATCTGAATTCCAGTTCCCACACTCCCGTCATGATCTATAACACTGCTGAAATTTCCGCTCAGATGTTCTGCCTCTTAGTCAGCATTGAAAGAGGAAAGCAATGCCAAATATCAGTCTCATCCTTTTGTTCTTTTCTTAAGATCTAAACTCCTCCAGTCCTTATCCTTGGGTGTTCAAACTGATATTTTATGTTTCAGTCGTTTCTAGTTGCTTTCAAGCAAAAATCCATGATTACCAGGGTCAGAAATCAGGGCTGGGATTTCAAAAGCAAGGCAGGTTACAATACTAAACACAAAATTTTAAATTTAAATAACAAATTTCCTGTTCGGTCTTTCCCCCATTAGTAAAAGTCTAAAAATTTTGGCAAAGAAAAAAAATTACCAGTATATTATCAAGTATGATTTCCAGAGTCCCTGCATTCAACAAACTGAAGAATTTTTTAAACATGTAAATTCTGAGTCACATTCCAAAGGTACTGAATTAGAATGGAGCAGGCAGTTTTTATTTTCAATTAATTAATTCCTGGGCCTATTCTTATATTTATTGAAATTTCAGACTTACTATTATTGACTGTGCTGTGTGCAGAGAGATAGTCTGACCATGTAAGATATTTTCTTATCATTTGGTGAAGAAAAATCACAGGCTTAAAAAAAAAATACCTTCAAGGAATTCTCTGGTGGTCCAGGGAATGCCAGTTTGATCCCTGGTTGGAGAACTAAGACCTCCATATGATGTGGGGCAACTAAGCTAGCACACCAAAACTGCTGAAGCCCTTGTGCTCTGAAGCCCACACACAGAAACTACCGAGCCCACAGCACACAACTGGAGCACTGCAATGAAGCATTATGCCAGATTCAACAAAGCTCTTGTGTCCCACAGATAAGACCCAATGCAGCCAAATATATATATAGAAGAAATATATACATATATATATATTGGTTTTACATAGTTATCTGCATAAGTTAGTAACACTAACTTTATGTTCAAATAAAGATTTTAATCCTCAAAAAGAAATGAAATCTATGCATTTATGATGTCCCAGTGTTTTCATCCCGGAGAAGGCAATGGCAAGCCACTCCAGTACTCTTGCCTAGACAATCCCATGGATGGAGGAGTCTGGTAGGCTGCAGTCCATGGGGTCGCTAAGGGTCAGACATGACTGAGCGACTGATTAGCTCCAGTAATTTTCTGATCCTACCTTTAGGGTTTTCTATGTACAGTATCATGTCAACTGCAAACAGTGAGAACTTTACTTCTTTTCCAATCTGGATTCCTTTTATTTCTTTTCCTTCTCTGACTGCTTTAGCTAGGACTTCCAGAACAATGTTGAATAATAGTGGGGAAAGTGGCCACCCTTGTTTTGGTCCTTACCTTAGGGGGAATGCTTTCAGTTTTTCACCAATCAGAATAATGTTTTCTGTAGGCTTATCATATATGGCCTTTACTATATTGATTCAGGTTTCTTCTATGCCCATTTTGGGAAGAGTTTTAATCATAAATGAATGATGAATTTTTCTCAAAGGCTTTTTCTGCATCTATTGAGATTATCATATGTTTCCTATCTTTCGATTTGTTAATATAGTGTATCACATTGATTTATTTGCATATATAGAATCCTTGCTCCCCTAAAGTCAGAAACAAGACAAGGGTGCCCACTCTCACCACTACTATTCAACATAGACTTGGAAGTTTTGGCCACAGCAATCAGAGCAGAAAAAGAAATAAAAGGAATCCAGATTGGAAAAGAAGAAGTAAACTCTCACTCTTTGAAGATGACATGATCCTCTACATAGAAAACCCTAAAGACTCCACCAGAAAATTACTAGAGCTAATCAATGAATATAGTAAATTTGCAGGATATAAAATTAACACACAGAAATCCTTTGCATTCCTATACACTAACAATGAGAAAACAAAGAGAAATTAAGGAAACAATTCCATTCACCATTGCAGCGAGAAGAATAAAATGCTTAGGAATACACCTACCTAAAGAAACAAAAGACCTATATATATAGAAAACTATAAAACAGTGATGAAAGAAATAAAAAAGGACACAAATAGATGGAGAAATATACCATGTTCATGGATTGGAAGAATCAATATAATGAAAATGAGTGTACTATCAAAGCAATCTATAGATTCAATGTAATCCCTATCAAGCTACCAATGGTATTTTTCACAGAACTAGAACAAATAATTTCACAGTTTGTATGGAAATACAAAAAACCTCAAATAGCCAAAGCAATCTAGAGAAAGAACAATGGAACTGGAAGAATCAACCTGCCTGACTTCAGGCTCTACTACAACGCTACAGTCATCAAGACAGTATGATACTGGCACAAAAACAGAAATATAGATCAATGGAACAAAATAGAAATCCCAGAGATAAATCCATGCATCTATGGGCACCTTATCTTCGACAAAAGAGAGAAGAATACACAATGGAGAAAAGACAATCTCTTTAACAAGTGGTACTGGGAAAACTGGTCAGCAACTTGTAAAAGAATGAAACTAGAACACTTCCTAACACCATACACAAAAATAAACTCAAAATGGATTAAAGATCTAAATGTAAGACCAGAAGATATAAAACTCCTAGAGGAAAACATAGGGAAAACACTCTCTTACATAAATCACAGCAGGATCCTCTATGTCCACCTCCCAGAATATTGGAAATAAAAGGAAAAATAAACAAATGGGACTTAATTAAACTTAAAAGCTTTTGTACAACAAAGGAAGTTATAAACAAAGTGAAAAGACAGCCTTCAGAATGGGAGAAAATAATAGCAAATGAAGCAACTTGCAAAGAATTAATCTCAAAAATATGCAAGCAACCTCTGCAGCTCAACTCCAGAAAAATAAATGACCCAATCAAAAAATTGGCCAAAGACCTAAACAGACACTTCTCCAAAGAAGACATGCAGATGGCTGACAAACACATGAAAAGATGCTCAACATCATTCATTATCAGAGAAATGCAAATCAAAACCCCAATGAGGTAGCATTTCACGCCAGTCAGAGTGGCTGCTATCCAAAAGTCTTCAAGCAATAAATACTGGAGAGGGTGTGGAGAAAAGGGAACCCTCTTACACTGTTGGTGGAAATGCAAACTAGTACAGCCACTATGGAGAACAGTGTGGAGATTCCTTAAAAAACTGGAAATAGAACTGCCATACGACCCAGCAATCTCACTGCTGGGCATACACACCGAGGAAACCAGAATTGAAAGAGACACATGTACTCCAATGTTCACCACAGCACTGTTTATAATAGCCAGGACATGGAAGCAACCCAGATGTTCATCAGCAGACAAATGGATAGGAAAACTGTGGTACATATACACAATGGACTGTTACTCAGTCATTAAAAAGAATACGTTTGAATCATTTCTAATGAGGTGGATGAAACTGGAACCTATTATACAGAGTGAACTAAGCCAGAAAGAAAAACACCAATATGGTATACAAGAGGAACTAAAAAGCCTCTTGATGAAAGTGAAAGAGGAGAGTGAAAAACTTGGCTTGAAGCTCAACATTCAGAAAACTATGATCATGGCATCTGGTCCCATCACTTCATGGGAAATAGATGAAGAAACAGTGGAAACAGTGTCACACTTTGTTTTTTTTTGGGGGGGGGGCTCCAAAATCACTGCAGATGCTGATTGCAGCCATGAAATTAAAAGGCGCTTGCTCCTTGGAAGGAAAGTTATGACCAATCTTGATAGTATATTAAAAAGCAGAGACATTACTTTGCCAACCAAGGTCCGTCTAGTCAAGGCAATGGTTTTTCCCGTGGTCATGTATGGATGTGAGAATTGGACTGTGAAGAAAGCTGATCCCCGAAGAATTGATGCTTTTGAACTGTGGTGTTGGAGAAGACTCTTGAGAGTCCCTTATACTGAAAGGAGATCCAACCAGTCCATTCTAAAGGAGATCAATCCTGGATGTTCATTGGAGGGACTGATGCTAAAGCTGAAACTGCAATACTTTGGCCACCTCATGCGACGAGTTGACTCACTGGAAAAGACTCTGCTGCTGGGAAAGTTTGGGAGTGGGAGGAGAAGGGGACGACGGAGAATGAGATGGTTGGATGGCATCACCGACTCTGTGGACATGAGTTTGAGTGTACTCCGGGAGTTGGTGATGGACAGGGAGGCCTGGCGTGCTGTGATTCATGGGGTCGCGGAGAGTCGGACACGACTGAGCGACTGAACTGAATTGAACTGTGTCAAGGCTATGGTTTTTCCAGTAGTCATGTATGGATGTGACAGTTGGACTGTGAAGAAAGCTGATCACTGAAGAATTGATGCTTTTGAACTGTGGTGCAGGAGAAGACCCTTGAGAGTCCCTTGGACTGCAAGGAGATACAACCAGTCCATTCTGAAGAAGATCAATCCTGGGTGTTCATTCGAAGGACTGATGCTGAAACTGAAACTCCAATACTTTGGCCACCTCATGAGAAGAATTGACTCACTGGAAAAGACTCTGATGCTGGGAGGGATTGGAGGCGGGAGGAGAAGGGGTCGACAGAGAATGAGATGGCTGGATGGCATCACCGACTTGATGGACATGAGTTTGAGTGAACTCCAGGAGTTAGAGATGGACAGGGAGGCCTGGTGTGCTGTTATTCATGGGGTCACAAAGAGTCGGACATGACTGAGCGACTGAACTGAACTGAAGGTGTATATATGGAATTTAGAAAAGTGATAACGATAACCCTACATTCGAGACAGCAAAAGAGACACAGAAGTATAGAACAGTCTTTTGGTGTCTGTGGGAGAGGGCGAGGGTGGGATGATTTGGGAGAACTGCATTGAAACAGGTATATTATCACATGTGAAAAGGATTGCCAGTCCAGGTTCGAGGCATGAGACATGGTGCTCAGGGGTGGTGCACTGGGATGACCCAGAGGGATGGTATGGGGAGGGAGGTGGGAGGGGGTTTCAGGATGGGGAACATATGTACACCCATGGCGGATCCATGTCAATGTATGGCTATCAGCTGGTGTTCTGCATGCACTTCAGTGTCTGAAGTTGTATTCCTGATGCTTCCATGGAGAGATATGTACTCCTTGTCCACCTACTCCTCCCCCAGCTTGTTCTCCACCCTTTCTTAGAGGTTTTATATTAACCTGTTTCACCTTACTTGCTACAACATCAGGTTGCTTTATCCTGTGCCAGGTATATTATACACATCTGTCATTTCATGCTCAGGGTGACCTTTATGGAGTCCAAGTTAATTCTGCTCACTGCACAATATGTCAATGAATCCAAGATGAGGTGTTGGGATGAGGAAGGGACTTTATTTGAGAGCCTACTGATCAAGTATATGGTAGGCTAACACCTAAAGTAACCTTCTTGTTGGGGTTTGGTTTCCAGGTTATTTGTTCCACTTATATTGATTAAGTAAATGAAGTCACCATGATGTTTCTAAGTGGTCTATTTAAATAAGTTCCTAATACAATGGATTAAAATTCTTTATCTCTGGTGGCATCTCAAATATATTATAGAAACATAGTTTTTAAAATGTGCTTAAGCTTTATTGATATAATTAATCTCTTATATCATCCTTATATAACAATATATGATACCCCCTCACACACATATATAGACATATATATGTATATATAGAGAGACCTATATACACATGATTGTATATACATGTTCATTCCGTTTCTGTCACTACATAGTTGTGCATCCTTGAGTAACCTCTGTGGCACTTGCTATCATGTTTCTAAAGTAAGTATAATATTACTATCTAGCTTTTTAGTTTCTGTAAGAATTAAAGCAACACAGGTAAATACCTTAAGAGGACAGTCTGGCTTATAACTGTAATTTTGGCTACCATGCTGATTATTAATATGATGATAATGACAGTATACAGAACACTGAGCTTGGATTTAATTCTTCTCTTGGTTCTTCTATTATGGAGCAAGCCATTATTTAAATATGTGTTTTGCTTTCCTCATCTGTAAAGTGGAACAAACTATGAGGGTGTACAACACAGTCCAGTAGAGTTTTCTGTACGTGATGGGTAATGGTTTATCACTGCACTGCTTTGTGCAAGGCACTAAACACAGGAGAAACAAAATTTCCTATTTAGTTTTAATTAATTTAAATGTAAATAATCTCTTGTGTCTAGCAGCTTAGAGAACACACAGAGCTTATGGCAACTCCTTAAGTTTGGGATGAGATACAAAACAAAAGGAAAAAATCTTGAAATGTTACATAAATGTGAAATATTTCACATGTGTTAGATTGGGAATTCTTTGTGCTTGTTAGATTCCAGTAAGGATACAGCAATGGATGAGATGATGATGACAATGCAGACAGTGGTAGCACTAAAATGACCTGTCTGGGGAACAGGGACCTCATCTATTTGCCTCTTTAGTGACGACAAAGGGGAGCTCCTCCCTCTTCAAGCTGTGACTGTGGAAGTTTAGGTGGGCAGAGAAGGGTCTCCCACGAGGATCATGACCATGAAACTTTTGGGTACTTGTTGTCTCCTAATAGTCTACTAGGTCAACTACTAGGGACCACTTATCACTGTGGTCAATTTAAAATAGTCTAGTTCTGGTCCATATACCTAGAAACCTTATTTTGTCTGAGAGTATATACAGTCATTGAGTGTTTCATTTCTTTAACCAAAGTAACTCAAATGTAAACAAAAATACTAATTTATCAACTCACAATGAAAATTTATTGCTGCACAAAGGATAATACTTATGTCCCATTAATGTATTTTATTCTCATAGGTTCATGTACCTGAGAAACAAAAACATAACCTAAGCTTGTTTACAAGCCATAAAATAATAGAGTGTTCAGATTAATTGACCTGTCCTGCCTTCATACTAAAAAATGATGGAATCTCTTACATCACAGTAGAGATGGTTTTATATGGGGCAAGAACACTTGCTACCCCAGAGCTGGGCTTCCTCTCCCATGGGACACGCTAGGATGGACACTGCCAATATTTTATTCTATGAGTTTCTTTCCACTATGTTCCTGAGACTAAATAGTCCACTCTTTTAAGGGTGCAGTCCTTTTCTAGAGATGATAATGCATTGAAATGAGTTTTAGTTTTCTATTAGCACTGGCTCACTGAAGTTGCAAAGACACTCAGATTTCTACAGGTGATGAGGTATGTAGGTTTATTTTGAGATTGCAAGCAAAGAAACTTTGGTGGCTGGTATCAATCAACTTGAATATATATCATGACCAAGAGTAACACTAGTGACCTAGCATTAACACTTCTGTTGTCTCTGAGTGTTCTCACATCGGTATCCAGAGAGAGCACATAAGCTGATCTCTTTCTTAAGTCAACCTAAATAAACCTAGAAAGTAATAAACAAACAGTGTTTATTTGGGAGCAGAGAATTGCCATTTGGTCACTAAGAGATAGCTGGCAGCCCAAACAGTGTTCTATTAGGATGTAAAAGTCAGGGGCTTTTAGAGGCAAAGGAGAGAGGTTTACATTACAAAGAATTTTAATTGGAGCTGGAGGCAGAAGCCAGTATTGGCTGAAGGACTGATCACTAAGGCCATAACCAGAGGGAGGGAAAAGGCAGTGATAGTGACAAGCTGCAGGTTTTCTAGGATAGTCCTTGGAATATCAACGACTTGACCCAGTTCAAACGTTCATGGTTCCACCTGGTGAGGACATGGTTAATGCCCACCTTCTTAATCACCTTCTGGCTCCACTTGAGAGCCCCTGGCACAAGGGACTCCATTTCATTTCACATTCCCCACTTACTAGGAGAAAACAGCCATACTGTGTGGAGTTCCCACGTGGTCTCTCTCCATAAGCCATTTGCTTTCTTACCTTCATTGTGTGATGACTGCCTTGCTTAGAGTGCTGACCTGTGGTCTCAGTACAGAAGGCATGGGTAACTTGTGAACAAACTCCTGCTTTGGGCCGCCTCCCTCACCAGAAGGCTACGGACTTGCTGGCAACCCAGGCCTTCATGCTACATGCCAGTCTTGCAGGACTAAAAGTCAGCACATTTTTCTGAATGCTTCATAACTCTTAACTGTTGATGTTTGTGTTTAAGTCTTGGAGTAATCATTTCTTTTATTTATAAATTACTAGGGGAATGTCCTCTTAATAATTACTATCAGTTCAGTTCGGTTCAGTTCAGTTCAGTGGCTCAGTCATGTCCAACTCTTTGCAACCCCATGGACTGCAGTATGCCAGACTTCCCTGTCCATCACCAACTCCCAGAGCTTACTCAAACTCATGTCCATTGAGTCGGTGATGCCAACCAGCCACCTCATCCTCTGTTGTCTCCTTCTCCTCCCACCTTCAGTCATTCCCAGCATCAGGGTCTCTTCAAATGAGTCATTTCTTTGCATCAGGTGGCCAAAGTATTGGAGTTTCAGCTTCAGCATCAGTCCTTCCAATTGTTACTATTCCAGTCCATCCAATAGTTACTATAGCGTAGATTAAATTGAGTTAACTTATTTTAAACAGAGTTAATTGACCTAGCAAAAAAGTTCAGATATGAATTCTAGTCAAAGTAACTAGGTAAATTAAAAACAAACAAACAAAAAAACCCCCAAAACTAAGCAGTAACATTTATTCAAAAGCTGATGCTTAACAAGTTCCCCAGGTGGTGCTAGTAGTGAAGGACTCGACTGCCAATGTAGGAAAGGTAAGAGATGCAGGCTCAACCCCTGAGTCAGGAAGATCCTCTGGTGGAGGGTATGGTGACCCACTCCAGTATTCTTGCCCAGAGAATCCCATGGACGGAGGAGCCTGGTGGGCTACAGTCCATAGTGTCACAAACAGCTGGACATGACTGAAGTGATTTAACATGCAAAATACTTAACAAAGGTAACATTTTGCAATCATCTTTAACATTATGGTTACTATTTAGATGTGTTTTCATAAAAGATAATATAAATTCAAGTTTTCATATTATACCACAAAATGCAGTTGCCATTTACAAAATAAGAAAATGTGCAATTTTTCCATTAAAAGAAATGAATGAGTCTCGATTATTAAGTAAAATATACTTCCTGTTCTTTATTAAGCTATATATGTTTTAGAGAAACCAGGATCCGCATGAACATAAAGTTAGTATATATTGTATATTTCACAAACATTAAATGTCCAATCCAAAATCAAATGCTGCATGTAGTAAATTCATTGTAAATGTGTAAATCTAACTTAAAAGGAGATAAACATCAATATCTTCTTTAATTGCCATTAGAAATTTTTCAAATCATGTGTTAATATATTTCCTTAACATTTAATTATTTCCAGTGTATCTTATAGAACATCTGTCATGTTGGACATAAAAATATATGTTTAATATTAATATCAGATATTTATGATTTTGACATTTGCCACCATTGTAAAATAAGTCTAATGATTTACTTCTGTATTATATGTCTCTGGGAGTAAGTAGAAATAATAAGCAAATTCTGAGTCAGACTTAACTGGGTTTGTACTATCAGCACTATCTTTCATGTGTTTTACACATAAATGCTTTGTGTTGCTCTGTTATGCAAGTATAAATGTCAGTATAAGTAAGGACATAATGTGAATCTAAATCTGCTTTCTTTCCACATTTCTGAGGATATGCTGACATTGAAATCAACAATTAAAAAAATAGAAACTATAGAGATATTTTTCCTCTTTCTGGAAAAGGAAAAATGAAACAACTTCTGTCAATCTGTCAAAGTAAACAAATCTGCTTACTTATGATTTCTTTTCTTTGCCAAGAAAACATAAAAATGAACAAGTTATATAGCTTTTAAATACCTTTTAGTGCTGGTAACAGTTTACAAATTTTCTGCTACATAAAGCTTTAAGCGTGCTACTGGCTTGATGACGCTTGTCCTTCTCCACTGTATTTGTAACACAAAGTCCCTAAGGTCAGAGGTGGGGAAAACCTTGAGCCACGTACTTTATAACTTGCATTTTGTAGATTAGAAAAATGAGACTTAGAAAGTCTTCAGCTCCTTTATCACAGTTCTGTACGTTATAGGTGGATGAGCTGGGAAAACTCACAGTCTTGCTAACCAAGTGTTCTTTCCCTTATCCCAAAGCTGTCATACTGTTAAATTCCAGATACTATATTTGTTAAGGGTTTCTATAAGGGTCTATTTTCCATCTTAAGGTTATTTCTATATCTAAGGGAAGGCAAAATTTTACATTTGATTGCTCCAAAAGATACCAGCTTTTCAAAAACCCACCAGAGAAGATGTAGACAGAAAGGTAAATCTATGTTTTAAAACTCTAGCCTCTTTCAGGAGTAAGTGGAGGATTTGAAATGTGAAAAATTGTCCTAAATACCTTTCCAAGGTGAAAGGTATTTGAGGTTTACTTATTCCTTCCTTTAAAATGTCTTTGTGGATGGAAATTTAGATTATTTAAAAATTATTTAATTTCCGTGGCTCATCTTTAATATGAAGAAATTCTAAAATCTTACCCACATGGTTTCAGTATATCTACAGAAATATCTCAAAGCTTTCCCTTGAACGGGATAAAATTTTTAATTCCCAAAACATCAAAAACGTTTGTTCTGATCCTTCACCTAGTTAAATCTTTCATATTGTAAGTTATGTATTTATGATACAGATTCTTCAGTCTTTTGAAGTTTTATCTTATGAAATACAACTTCTATTTCTGGTTGTTCTCTGTGTGTTGAAGTCTAGTTTACAGGACATTAAAGCAGTCACTATGAATTTTTAATGCTTCCTGTTTGCATAGAATATCTATTTTTCATTTGATTACTTTTAACCAACTTGTTTTTAATGTAGGTTTTGCAGGCAACATAGAATTAATTTTCAATTCTTCATTCTAAATCCATGTTGATAATCTATGGCTAACTTTTAGTCTGAGTCCTTAGTCAATGAACACTTAATTATTATTCGGCTGTATTTAGGTCTACAGTTTTACTACTATTATTGTTGTTGTCATTTTTACTTTGCTATTTTACATTTTTTCCTGCCTTGTTCATAATTATTAAATACATATTCAAATAAAACCTTAACTTATTTATATTTTTCACCTATCTCACTATACAGATTTTTTAGTGGTAGTTCTAGGAATTACAATATATTTCCTTTAAATCTCACAGTACATACAGAGTTGATTGTACCACTTCACATTGAATGTAGAAATCTTCCTACTGTCTAGGTCTATTTACCACACCTCTCAACCTCTTCATAATAGTTGTCATAGTAGAGCTACATAGGTGCTATCTATTACAAAACATACTATAATATTTTTAAAATATCATATATGCTTAATAAATTAAAAAGAGAAACAGTCTTTTAAATTTTCTCTTATGTATATAATTTTAAGTGTTCTTCAGATTTTCTTAAAGATTTCATTTTCAATCATGTATTGTATGCTTTTACTCAGCCTTTCTTGTAGTACAGGTCTACTGGTGAAAAAGTTAGTACATTTTTAATCTGAAAAAAATCCTATTTTTCTTTTTTTATATTTATTTATTTTTTTAATTGAAGTATAATTGCTTTACAGAATTTTGCTATTTTCTGTCAAGCCTCAACATGAATCAGCCATAGGTATACACATGTACCCTCCCTCTTGAACTGCCCTCCCATCGCCCTCCCCATCCCACCCCTCTAGGTTGATACAGAGCCCGTGTTTGAGTTTCCTGAGTCATACAGCAAATTCCCATTGGCTATTTATTTTACATACATAATGTAAGTTTCCATGCTACTCTCTCCATATATCTCACACTCTGCTCCCCTCTCCCCATGTTCATAAATCTATTCTTTATGTCTGTTTCTCCATTGCTGCCCTGCAAATAAATTCTTCTGTACCTTCTTTCTTGATTCTGTACATATGTGTTTGTAAACGATAATTATCTTTCTCTTTCTGACTTACTTCACTCTGTATAATAGGCTCTAGGTTCATCCACCTCATCAGAACTGATTCAAATGCGTTCCTTTTAAATGGCTGAGTAATATTCCATTCTGTACATGCAACAACTTCTTTATCCATTCATCTGTCAATGGACATCTAGGTTGCTTCCATGTTCTAGCTATTGCAAATAGTGCTGCAATGAACATTGGGATACATGGGTCTCTTTCAGTTCTGGCTTCCTCAAAGTATATGCCTAGGAGTGGGATTGCTGGGTCATATGGTGGTTTAATTCTTAGCTTTTAAGGAACCTCCATAGAGTTTTCCATAGTGCCTGTATTAATTTACATTCCCACCAACAGTGCAAGAGTGTTCCCTTTTCTCCACACTCTCTCTAGCATTTATTGTTTTTAGGCATTTTGATGATGACCATTCTGTCCAGTGTGAGGAGATATCTCATTGTAGTTTTGATCTGCATGTCTCTAATAAGGAGCGATGTTGAGCATCTTTTCATGTGTTTGTTAGCCATTTGTATGTCTTCTTTGGAGAAAAATGCCTGATTTACTTTTGTTGGTCTGTTTTGACTTTGTTCATGCATGTATATGTATATGTGTCTATTCCTTTATTTTAATTATTATTTGTCTGATTTTGTAACTATCATTTGTCTGGGGTTCATCTTTGGTTTCTTGTTTTTGGATAATTGCTTTAATGTCACTCAGTGACATAACAAACCACTTGTGGAATCTTCATTCCTGACCAGAGATCAAGCCCTGAGCCTTTGAGTGGGAACACTGACTTCAAGAGAAGTAGTCTAGAACCCTAGACTACCAGAGAAATAACCCTAAGGGATATCAAATAGTGAGAGCTCACACAAAGGAAACCACGGGAATACAAGACCTGGCATCACCCAACCACCAATAGCACCCCGTGCAGGTCTCCTCATCTAAACAACAAACAAAACAAAAATACAAACCCTATCATCAGCAGACAGGATTACCACATCACTCAGCCTTGCCCATTAGAGGAAAAGCAAACAAAAACTCAGCGCAAATCTCATCTTATATGACACTTATGCAAACCCCTGGACCAACCTTGGGAGGGCAGAAACCAAAGGAAGAAATAATTCAATCTTGAAGACTGGGAAAAGTTGACCTCAAACACAGTAAGTTAAAAAAACCAAATGATGAAAAAGCAGAGAAATATTACACAAATTAAGGAACAAGCTAGAAACACAGAAGTCCAAATAAATGAAGAGGAAATAGGTAAACTACCTGAAAAAGAATTCAATATAATGATAGTAAAGATGATCAAAAACCTTGAAAACAAAATGGAGAAAATCAAGAATCAATGAACAAAGACCTAGAAGAACTAAAGAATAAACATGAAGAAACAAACAACACAAGTACTGAAATTAAAAAATACTCTAGAAGGAATCAATAGTAGAATATATGAAGCAGAAGAACAGAACAGTGAGCTGGATGATAAAATGGTAGAAATTACTTCTGAAGAGCAGGATAAAGTAAAAAAAATGAAAAGGAAGGAGGATAGTCTCAGAGACTTCTGTGACAGTATCAATTGTACCAATATTCGAGTTATAGGGGTCTGAGAAGAAGAAGAGAAAAAGAAAGGGTATGAGAAAAGTTTTGAAGAGATTATAGTTGAAAATTTCCGCAACATGCAAAAGGAAATAGTCAATCAAATCCAAGAGGAATAAAGAATCCTATAGAGGATAAACCCAAGGAGAAACATGCCAAGACACATACTAATCAAACTAAGAAAGACTAAACACATGCAAAGAGTTGACTCATTGGAAAAGACTCTGATGCTGGGAGGGATTGCGGTCAAGTGGAGAAGGGGACAACAGAAGATGAGATGGCTGGATGGCATCACTGACTCGATGGACATGAGTTTGAGTGAACTCCGGAAGTTGGGAGGCCTCCAGGGAGGCCTGGCATTCATGGGGTTGCAAAGAGTTGGACATGACTGAGCTGCTGAACTGAACTAAACTGAAACACAAAGAAAGACTATTAAAAGCATCAAGGGAGAAGCAACAAGTAACATACAAGGGAAACCCCATATGCTTAACAGCTGATCTTTCAGCAGAAATTCTGCAGGCCAGAAGGGAATGGCAGGATATATTTAAAATACTGAAAGGGGAAAATCTACACTACGGTTACAGTAGCTGGTAAGGATCTCATTCAAAATTGATGGAGAAATTTAAAAAGGTTTTCAGACAAGCAAAAGTTAAGAGAATTCAGTACCACCAAACCAGCTTTATAACAAATGTTAAAGGGACATATATAGTCAAGAAATAGAAGAGAAAAAAGAAATCTACAAAATCAATCCCAAACAATCACGATAATGGCAATAGTAACATATATATCAATAATCACTTTAAATGTAAATGGATTAAATGCTGCAAACAAAAAACACAGACTGGCTGAATGGATACAAAACGAAGACCCATATATATGCTGTCTACAAGAAACCCACTTCAGAGATAAAGACATAGATAGACTGAAAATGAGAGGATGGAAAATTATATTCCATGCAAATGGGAAGAAAAAAAAATTTTGTAGCAATGCTCATATCAGACAAAATAGACCTTAAAATAAAGAAGATTGCAAGAGATAAGGAAGGACACTACATAATGATCAGGGGATCAATCCAAGAGGAAGACGTAACAGTTATAAATATCTATGCACCCAAAATAGGAGCACCTCAATACATAAGACAAACAGTAACGGACATAAAAGGAGAAACTGACAGTAACAGAATAATAGTAGGAGACTTTAACACCCCACTCTCACCAATGAACAGTTCATTAAAACAGAAAATTAATAAGGAAACACCTCTTAAATGATACATTAGATGAGATGGATCTCCTTGATATCTTCAGGATATTCCATCCAAATGCAGAAGAAAACACTTTCTTCTCAAGTGCACATGGGACATTCTCCAGGAGAGACCACATAATAGGTCACAAATCAAACCTCAGTAAATTTAAGAAAATTGAAATTGTATCAAGCATCTTCTCCAACCATAATGCTATGAGACTATATATCAACTACAGGGGAAAAAAGTGTAAGAAACACAAACACATGGATATTAAACAATACGTTTCTAAATAACCAACAGGTTACTGAAGAAATCCAGAATTAAAAAAAAAATTCTATTAACAAATGACATTGAAAAGCTGACAACTCAATACCTATGGTTTGTAGAAAAAGCAGTCCTCAGAGGGAAGCTTATAACAATACAAATATTCAAAACATGGGCATAGAAGGAACCTACCTCAATATAGTGAAGGCCATATATGATAAACCTACAGCAAACATTATTGTCATTGGTGAAAAACTGAAAGCATTCCCCTAAGATTAAGAACAATACAAGGGTGTCCGCTTTCCCCACTATTATTCAGCAATGTTCTGGAAGTCCTAGCTATAGCAAATAGATAAGAAAAATAAAAGTAATCCACGTTGGAAAAGAAGAAGTAAAGCTCTCACTGTTTGCAGGTGACATGATACTGTTCATTGAAAACCCAACCCATAGTATCAGAAAATTACTAGAGCTAATCAGTGAATTTAGCAAGGTTTCAGGATATGAAATCAATACACAGAAATCACTTGCATTTCTATATACTAACAATGAAAAATCAGAAAGAGAAATAAGGAATCAATCCCATTCACCATTGCAAAATAAATAAATAAATAAACAAATATCTATGAATAAGCTTACCTAAGAAGACAAAAGACCTATATGCAGAAAATGTTAAGACACTAATGAATGAAATCAAATATGAACTAAACAGATGGAGAGATATTCCATGTTCCTGAGTAGGAAGAATCAATATTGTGAAAATGACTACCTTACCAAATGCAATCTACAGATTCAATGTGATCCCCATGAAATTACCAATGGCATTTCACCGAACTAGAGAAAAAAATTTCACAATTCATATCGAAAAACAAAAGACCCCGAATAGCCAACACAGTCTTGAGAAAGAAAAATGGAGCTGGAGGAATCAACCTTCCTGACTTCAGATTATACTACAAAGCACAGTCATACAGACAGTATGGTACCAGCACAAAAACAGAAATATAGCCCCATGGAACAAGATTGAAAGCCCAGAAATAAACCCATGCACCTATGAGTACCTAATTTTTGACAAAGGAGGCAAGACTATATAGTGGGGCAAAGACAGTCTCTTCAATATGTAGTGCTGGGAAAACTGGACATATACATGTAAAAGAATGAAATTAGAACACTTCCTAACACCATACACAAAGATAAACTCAACATGGATTAAAGATCTAAATGTAAGACCAGAAATTAGAAAACTTTTAGAGAAAAACATAGGCAGAACACTCGACGACAGAAATCAAAGCAGGATCCTTGATGACCCACCTGCTACAGTAATGGAAATAAAAACAAAAGTAAACAAGTAGGACCTGATTAAACAGAAGAGCTTTTGCACAGGAAAGGAAACTATAAGCAAGGTGAAAAGACAACCCTCAAAATGGGAGAAAATAATGGAAAATGAAACAACTGACAAAGGATTAATTTCCAAAATATACAAGCATCTTATACAACTCAATGCCAGAAAAACAAACAACCCAATCAAAAAGTGGGAAAAAGACCTAAACAGACGTTTCTCCAAAGACGACATACAGATGGCTAACAAACACATGAAAAGATGCTCAACATCACTCAGTATTAGAGAAATGCAAATCAAAGCCAAAATGAGATATCACCTACCACCCATCAGAGTGACCATCATCAAAAAGTCTGCTGCTGCTGCTAAGTCACTTCAGTCGTGTCTGACTCTGTGCGACTCCATAGATGGCAGCCCACTAGGCTCCCCCATCCCTGGGATTCTCTATGCAAGAACACTGGAGTCGGTTGCCATTTCCTTCTCCAATGTGTGAAAGTGAAAAGTGAAAGTGAAGTCGCTCAGTCATGTCTGACATGTAGCGACCCCATGGACTGCAGCCTACCAAACTCCTCCGTCCATGGGATTCTCCAGGCAAGAGTACTGGAGTGGCTTGCCATTGCCTTCTCTGATCAAAAAGTCTACAAACAATAAATGCTGGGAATGCTCTTGCACTGTTGGTGGGAATGCAAATTCCCATGGAAGACTGTATGGAGATTCCCTTAAAAAGTAGGAATAAAACCACTTTATGACCCAGCAATCCCACTCCTAGGCATGTACCCTGAGGAAACCAGGGTTGAAAAAGACACATGTATCCCATTGTTCATTGAAGCACTATTTACAATAGCTAGAACATGGAAACAACCTAGATGTCCATTAACAGATGAATGGATAAAGAAGTTGTGGTACATATACACGTGGAATATTCAGTTCAGTTCAGTTCAGTCGCTCAGTCGTGTCCAACTCTCTGCGACCCCATGAATCACAGCACACTAGGCCTCCCTGTCCATCACCAACTAAGTCATAAAAAGGAACACATTTGAGTCAGTTCTGATGAGGTTCAGTTCAGTTCAGTTCTGTCAGTCGTGTCCGACTTGAGGTGGGTGAACCTAAAACCTATTATATATAGAGAAGTGAGTACTAAAGAGCCTCTTGATGAAAGTGAAAGAGGAGAGTGAAAAGGTTGGCTTGAAGCTCAACATTCAGAAAACAAAGATCATGGCATCTGATCCCATCACTTCTTGGGAAATAGATGGGGAAACAGTGGAAACAGTGTCAGACTTTATTTTTGGGGGCTCCAAAATCACTGTGGATGCTGATTGCAGCCATGAAATTAAAAGATGCTTACTCCTTGGAAGGAAAGTTATGACCAACCTAGGTAGCATATTAAAAAGCAGAGACATTACTTTGCCAACCAAGGTCCGTCTAGGCAAGGCTATGGTTTTTCCAGTGGTCATGTATGGATGTGAGAGTTGGACTGTGAAGAAAGCTGAGCGCCGAAGAATTGATGCTTTTGAACTGTGGTGTTGGAGAAGACTCTTGAGAGTCCCTTGTACCGCAAGGAGATCCAACCAGTCCATTCTAAAGGAGATCAATCCTGGGTGTTCATTGGAGGGACAGATGCTAAAGCTGAAACTCCAATACTTTAGCCACCTCATGCGAAGAGTTGACTCACTGGAAAAGACTGATGCTGGGAGGGATTGGAGGCGGGAGGAGAACGGGAAGACAGAGAGTGAGATGGCTGGATGTCATCACCGACTCGATGGACATGAGTTTGAGTGAATTCCGGGAGTTGGTGATGGACAAGGAGGCCTGGTGTGCTGTGATTCATGGGGTCGCCAAGAGTCGGACACGATTGAGCGACTGAACTGAACTGAACTGAGTTAGAAAGAGAAAGTTAAATATCGCATTCTAACACACATATATGGAATCTAGAAAAATGGTACTGAATTATTTATTTACAGGGCAGCAATGCAGAAACAGACATAGAGAACAGATTTACAGACATGGGGAGAGGGCAGGAGAGGGTGAGATGTATGGAAAGAGTAACATGGAAACGTACATTACCATACGTAAAAAACATAGCCAAAGGGAATTTGTTGTATGTCTCGGAAACTCAAACAGGGGCTCTGTATCAACTAGAGGGGTGGGGTGGGGAGGGAGATGGGAGGGGTATTCAAAAGGGAAGGTGTATATGTATACCTGTCACTGATTCATGTTAAGGTTTGACAGTAAACAAATTCTGTAAATCAATTATCCTTCAATTAAAAATAAATTAAAATAAATTGGTTGTCTGTTTTCAGTTTCGGGGGAAACCTCAAGTAAACTGTTCACTTATGTTAAAATTATTTGAAAGTATTCTTCAATGTTTGATTTAAGATAACATACTTAAAATTATATTTGAAAATTTCCATAATTAATTTAAAATTAGTTAAAATTAATAATGCCAATATTTTCCTTAATTCATATAGCCTGGTATCTTCTCTTCAACAATACCAATGATAAAAAAAATGATAAATTGTTTTTAAAAGGATTTAGCTATTCAAGAAAACAATAAGTATGTTCAAAGAGGAAATGACTTTAAAAAATGATACAGCGATTAATCACTATTCTTTTTAAAATATGTGAGAGTGGACTTCACTGGTGAGCCAGTGATTAAGACTCTGCACTTCCACTGCAAGGGGCACGGGTTCTATCACTGATCTCCAAACTCACTGCATGCAGACAAAAAGAAAGAGAGAAAACAACTTGAAAAGGCAGCAGATAATCTTATTTTCTTCAAGAGAGCCTGAAAGCCTTATTCAGAAAGTTTTCCTATGGTTATTTTAAAACTCGTTAGTGCTGTGCTTCATATTTACACAATTTGCAATAAGAAAAGACGTAATAGGTCAAATGTATAGCTTATCTAAGAAGCTCACAATATTCCAAATGATTTTTTTATGTGGTCTATTGTAAGTGGCTTATTTTGAAGACTGATATAAAAATAGAGCTTCTTCCTCTGGGATGGAAAATAGCTATTTGATATTTTATAATTAGCAGAGGGTCTTAACCTTTTGTTGTTGTTCAGTCATTCAGTTGTGTCCAATTCTTTGCAACTCCATGGACTGTAGCTCACCAAGCATCCCTGTCCTTCACCATCTCATGGAACTTGCTCAAACTCTTGTCCACTGAGTCGGTGATGCCACACAACTATCTTGTCCTCTGTCACCCCCTTTATCTCTTGCCTTTAATCTTTCACAGCAGCAGGGTCTTTTCTAAGGAATCATCTCTACACATAAGGTGGCCAAAGTATTGGAGTTTCAGCTTCATTATCAGTCCTTCCCATGCGTATTCAGGATTAATTTCCTTTAGGATTGACTGGTTTGATCTCTTTGCAGTCCAAGGGAATCTCAAGAGTCTTCTCCAACACCACATTTCAAAAGCATCAATTCTTTGGCACCCAGACTTTGTGGTCCAACTCTCACATATATGCATGACTACTGGAAAAACCATAGCTTTGAATATTAGTACCTTTGCTGGCAAAGTGTCTCTGCTTTTTAATATGCTGTCTAGGCTTGTCATAGTTTTTCTTCCAAAGAGCAAGTGTCTTTTAATTTCATGGTGGCAATCACCATCTGCAGTGATTTTGGAGCCCAAGAAAATAAAGTATGGTACTATTTCCCTTGTTTCCTCATCTATTTGACGTGAAGTGATGGGACTGGATGTCATTATCTTAGTTTCTTGAATGTTGAATTTTAAGCCAGCTTTTCATTCTCCTCTTTCACTTTTATAGAGGCTCTTTAATTTCTCTTTTATTTCTGCCATAAGGGTGGTATAATCTGCATATCTGAGGTTATTGATATTTCTCCTGGCAATCTTTATTCCAGCTTGTGTTTCATCCAGCCTGACATTTCGAATGATGTACTCTCCATAGAAGTTAAATAAGCAAGGTTACAATACACAGCCTTGACATACTCCTTTTCCAAATTTGAACCATTCTGTTCTTCCATGTCTGTTTCTAACTTTTGCTTCTTGACCTGCATTCAGGTTTCTCAAGAAACAGGCCTGATTTTCATAAAACTTTAAGAATTTTCCACAGTTTGTTTTGTCAAAGGTTTTGGCACACAGTCAAAGGCTTTGGCATTATCAATAAAGCAAAAGTAGATGTTTTTCTGGGATTCTCTTGCTTTTCCTATGATCCAATTGATGTTTGCAATTTGATTTCTAGTTCCTCTGTCTTTTCTAAATCCAGCTTGAATATTTGGAAGTTCATGGTTCACGTACTGTTGAAGACTGGCTTGGAGAATTTTAAGCATTGTTTTGATAGCGTGTGAGATGAGTGCAGTTGTGTGGTAGTTAGAACATTCTTTGTCGTTGCCTTTCTTTGGGATTGGAATGGAAACTGACCTTTTCCAGTCCTGTGGCCACTGTTGTGTTTTCCAGATTTGCTGTCATATTGAGTGCGGCACTTTCACAGCATGATCTTTTAGAATTTGAAATAGTTCAACTGGAATTGCATCACCTCCACTAGCTTTGTTCAGAGTGGTGCTTCCTAAGGCCCACTTGACTTCACATTTCAGGATGTCTGGCTCTAGGTGAGTGATTACACCATTGTGGTTATCTTAGATCTGAGGTCATGAGGTTATCTGAGGTCATGAGATCTTTTATGTATAGTACTTCTGTGTCTTCTTGCCACCTCTCTTACTATCCTCTGCTTCTGTTAGGTCTATAGCATTCTCTCCTTTATTGTGTCCATCTTTGCATGAAATGTTCCCTTGGTATCTCTAGTTTTCTTGAGGAGTCTTTCCCTTCAGAAGAAGTCTTTCTTCAGAGGAAAGACTAGTCTTTCTTCTCTAGTCTTTCCCATTTTATTTTTTTCCTCTAACTCTTTGCATTGATCACTGAGGAAGGCTTTTTCCTCTCTCCTTGCTATTCTTTGGAACTATGCATTCAAATGGGTATATCTTTCCTTTTATCCATTGCTTTTAGCTTTTCTTCTTTTCTCAGCTCTTTGTAAGGCCTTCTCTGAAAACTTTGCCTTTTTTGCATTTCTTTTTCTCAGGGATGACCTTGATCACTGCCTCGTGTACAATGTCATTAACCTCCATCCATAGTTCTTCATGCATTCTGTCTATCAGATTTAACCCTTGAATCTTTTGTCTCTTCCACTGTATAATCATAAGGGATTTGATTAAGTCATACCCGAATGGTCTAGTGGTTTTCCCTACTTTCTTCAATTGAAGTCTGAATTTGGCAATAAAGATTTCATGATCTGAGCCACAGTCAACTCCCAGTATTGATTTTGCTGACTGTATAGAGCTTCTCCATCTTGGCTGCAAAGACTATAATCAATCTGATTTCGGTATTGACCATCTGGTGATGTCCATGTATAGAGTCTTCTCTTGTGTTGTTGGAAGAGGGTGTTTGCTATGACTGGTGCATATTCTTGCCAAAACTTTGTTAGCCGAATTCGATTGTTTTAAATCAAGGGCTATTGTTTCTTTCATAGAAACCTAAATTATTAGGGAACTGATGTTGGAAGAACTTTATTTGATACTGGGGGGTCCATAGAAAATATCTGATAAACACAAAAACTGTGAAATATATATCACAAAAGAAATCGGTCTAATTTGTATTAATGTCAGTGAAATTCATTGTCCTTATTGGTACCACTCAACTTATAATAGTAAAAATAATTCTTATCATCTATGAGTAGACATATGTAGTGTCTTTAAACCTGTTACATCAATTTTTAACCAAATGACTGATTTTCCCATATTATACATACATAGTATTTATTGAAAAAATATATTTAAATTAAATATAATTCTGATAATTAGAGATAAAATGGTAAAATTTTAATTCTTTGAGAGAAAATATACTGGTTTATATAGCCATTATCTGCTATTATATTTCTCTTCTTTGTTATTTTAAGGAAGAATTTATCAAAGCTTCTACAAAGCTTTATCTTTTTGTTTATAAACCTTTATGATTTTATCTTAGTAAGACAAATAATTTGACTTTTTAAGTAAATGAAATGAGAAAGTTAAAACTTCAATCAAACCCAACTAATAGACAAAAGTCCTTGTAAAATAATTTACTTGTAATTTCATGAAACCTATTAGAAAAGAAGGTGGCATAGTCAATAGACTTTTTCCTTTGTTACAGTTTTAACTGAGAATGACTATATATGTATATTTGATATAAATAATATTTTTAATATATTAAATAATATATTAATATACAGTGTTGGTAGTATATTAAGTGTATACTTAATGGGCATCTAAATTTTTTTCTTCAAAGATGAGCTACTATAATTTTTTTGTCTCAGAGGTATGCTGTTTTATTATGAAATAATCAGATCAACCAATGATATTCCAACTGTAATTTACTCAAGAAGTGGCATCAAAGCCAAATATTTTTTGAAATCTTTCATTTGAAAAAATGTCTGTTTCTGAATCTTTAACTACTATTTCCTATGATATTAAAACAGATACAAAGTTAGAATTTGTACTTTAAAAACAGATTTGTATTCAATATTCTCCCCTGAAATTATGTTTAGAATTACATTAGAAAATAACTATACTTGTTTCTACAATTAAAGGGAAGCCACTTTTTGTTTTTAAAGCAAGCGCAATGCTAACTGTTTCACTGTATCAGGTATGAAGTAGTTGATGTATCTTGGTGAATAAGAATTTATAAATAGTTTCTGAGAGTTTTGATGACTTTATACTATAAAGAAAAAAATGTCATGACTGTACCAGCAGACATCCAGAAAAAAAGCATGCTGTGTGTTTTTTAGTTGACCTTTTGGTTCTTCAGTGCCAGTCCTGGACAGCTTTTGTAAAGTTTTGTAAGGAAATGGTAGTAGCTGAGTGGGTGAATCAATAACGTGTTGAATCTATGCACTGTCCTAGAGCGAAAATGATCCACACAGTTGATCCTTTCATTCTCAGCTTGAGTCCACACTGGGTTAAAATATAGCTAAACAAGAAAGCATCAACCTCTACAAGTATACAACATTTTTACAAATGTTTTCTCTACTTCAACTCCAATGCAAAATCATAGCTATAGCCCTTAACAACCCTTAGAGTATTCAAGATGTCAGAGAATATAGCTTCATTCTAACAGTCAGTAAAAACTGCCTGCAGTTCAGGAGACCCAGGTTCAATTCCTAGGTCAGGAAGATCCCCAGGAGAATGAATCGCAACCCACTCCAGTATTCTTGCCTGGAGAAACCCATGGACAGAAGAGCCTGGCGGGGTACAATCCATGGGGTCACAACAGTCAGACATGACTTAGTGACTAAACCACCAAACCACTACCAAAGAAGGTATAAAGGAATTGACCTCTTATCAAATTGAATCAAATAATTCTCATATTTGTCAGGATCGTGAATCTGCCAATTCCTTTGAATTTACTGAGAAAGTCTATTAGAATGGAAAATCTGATTTAATTTAAAAATTGTATTTTGACTTATGTTGGTAAAATTACGTGATATAAATACTTTTGAAGCTAATGTGATGATAATATTAAAAATTCTTTAAAATTCTGTGGATGATGTCCTTATATATAAAACAAACATAAAATATTATATACTATTGGCAAACATAGACTTTTGCAACTTCTTGAAAATCTTGCTATGGTTTAGTTCTACTGATTGCATCATGTTTTACTTTAGAGCCATGAAGATACCCAGGCTGAGTGACCAGATCAGGAGATATGAGTAATGTGCATCCGTATTTGACATAACCTTGGGATGCTGACTTCCGTTTGCCAGGGAAATATCCAGTCTCAGATAAAGAGGAATAAATAATATGTTGTTCATACTAGTGTCCTTTCCTCTGATCTGTTGTAGGACTCCCTATTGACCAGTGTCCCCAGAACCCAGAAGGGACAGAGCTCTGTTTTTTCTCTGTGATGAGCCAGTCTGTCCAGGTCAGAGACAGAGAATAGGTGGCTGAGGCTGGAGGACAAGTCTGGGGGGAGGGAGATCTCCAGCACGTTGTGTTCTTTTCTTTCTCCTTTAAGATTCTGCCATGAGTTTAATTTGAAAGCTTAAGTTTAAAAACACTTTATTGAATGTTATATTCTGGTCACTATTATCTTTTCCACTTTTAACAATCTTGTAAGATACAGAGGGAACAAACATGTTTTCTTTTAGAAAACCAGACCAACCTCTATTTTCCTGTCACTCTTATTAAGACAAAAACATTATGATGTTGAATGATATCAACCAAGTAGAGAATGGAGTCATATGGTGGAGTTTAACCCCATCATTCTGATAAGAGTGGCCTTCACATCTAAATTAGTTTATGTTATGTTTAAAAGTAACACTAAATGGGAGAAAATGTTTTTTCCATATTCTGGAATATACCCCTTTTGCTATCTACAAGTGTTTCCCCCTCCCCCACCAAAATATCACACAGAAGAAAATCAAAGGCTGAATACATAGGCAAAAGGAAATTGTTCCTGACCCATGTAGGTGACTGGTTTGCATCCTGAATATGATGTTTTATTACCCATATCATTGTCCTAGCTTGAAAATGTTTATGAGTCATCATAAAATTAACTCTTTCTCTACCAATATTCAATCTGCAACATGTATGTTATTGACTTCTAGTAGAAGGCCTTGTCCTGGTTGACTATTTTGTGTATCTTATTTTAAAAACTACTTCCTTTTAATTAGCTTGAAATTTCTCTCACTTGAATTTTCCATACTGTTCACCATTTCATACCATGAATAAATTCAACTTCAGAGAATATTCAGTTTTCACTGTATCCTTCACAATAGTTTTCAGCCAACTATATTTTCATGTTTAACTGTTTCAGACAGCAAACTTAATGTATATGTGTATTTATACTGGGAATAAAACAGAAAAGCTCATTTATATGTATTGTCCTGATATAGGAAACTAATTATGCCACTTAGCATCCTTAACTTTTCTGTTGAAGGAAATGTTACCTTCAGTGAGGTCTTAATATAGGATTTATGTAACAGAGACTAAATCCTAAAGAAGTACAGTATGTCATTTCCTAATTTGACTGTGTTTAATTTTCAAGTACAGTATTAGTATTAGAAATCAAAGCCTGAGGGAGAATTGAAGCGCTGACACTTTCTTTAGGAAATTCAAGTCCAAGATGTAGAGAATGAAAGACAGTGGATATAAGACAGAGGAAAGGATGAAAATGGCTACCGTGTCATAACCAGCAAAGTGACACAGGCCCTTGCTTAGCAAGAGGCATGCTATCTATACATGTGAGACTTTCCTTGAAAGTATCAAGAGGAGAAATAACACCTGAGAGAACAGTATAGGAAGCAAAAGGAGGAGGGTGGGTCTGTGTGTTTCCCTTTCCTGCACATTTCTCACTGGTCAAGGGGCATTCTATGCGAGGATGTGTCCTGCCTTTCTGGCTGTGTCATCACTTCACTTGGAAACCACCACCAAGGAGGCTAAAGCCCATGCTCAACAGGGTGGCATCTTGTCAAAGCAAGAAGGCTGGTGAGGAACTCAGTGATTCAACCCACTACCCAGGTAGGTGAGCTTGTCAAAGGAAATGTGTTTAGAAAGAAGGGGTCAAGAACAATAATCTGAGAAGGTTGTGTGCACTGAAAAAATAAATTAACTGCATGGCTTGAACTTGATAATAACTTAGAATGAGGAAACATTCAAGACTATGAAATATCTAATATTTAATGGTAATTATACTAGAATAATATCTGTGCTTGTTTTTCCGACTAAATTGTGAATGTTTGTACAAATATTTCTTCTCATTTAATGTTACAATTCATGACTGCCAGGGCTATGTAATTAGTAGACACAGATATATGTATGCATTTATGTACTTATTTTCATTGCCATAATGTTTCAAATAGTAGAGTTCTAAAAATGTCTTGGATCATGTATAAATGTATAATTTCTAAAGGTGGTAATTTGGAGGGGAAATTATACTGTCAGTTAAAATTTTAGAGGTAGCATTTGTAGGGAAAACTTACTGGATAGCAATATAATCGGGAGATAGAAATTGGAAATCTAAAGCAGTGAATAAGTGGGGAACCATGCATTACCTCATTAACAAGGTCTTGGTTGGATATTGTAAAAACTAATTTATTTTATTTATTTAAAAAAATCCAGGAACTTCCCTGGAAGTCCAGTGATTAACACTCTGTGTTCCCAATGCAGGGGGTGGGAGTTTGATCCCTGGTTGGGAAACTAAGGCCCCACATCTGTGCCCCCACTCCAAATAATTCCGTCCAATAATACTCATGAAATACCCACAGTATTCTATATATTGTTGCAGTATTGATGTGAAAATCAGTATATTCCCTTCAGAAACTTGGAGTCTAATGAAGGAGACAGGCATGGAAACAATTCATTATTCATTATAATAACTTATAAGGGGTTCTTTCAGTTCAGTTCAGTTGCTCAGTCATGTCCGACTCTTTGCGACCCCATGAACCACAGTATGCCAGGCCTCCCTGTCCATCAACTCCCGGAGTCCACCCAAACCCATGTCCATTGAGTCGGTGATGCCATCCAACCATCTCATCCTCTGTCGTCCCCTTCTCCTGCCCTCAATCTTTCCCAGCATCAGGGTCTTTTCAAATGAGTCAGACCTTCAGGTGACCAAAGTATTGGAGTTTCAGCTTCAACATCAGTCCTTCCAGTGAACACCCAGGACTGATCTCCTTTAGGATGGATTGGTTGGATCTCCTTACAGTCCAAGGGACTCTCAAGTGTCTTCTCCAATACCACAGTTCAAAAGCATCAATTCTTCTGCACTCAGCTTTATGGTCCAACTCACATCCATACATGACCACTGGAAAACCTATCGCCTTGACTAGACGGACCTTTGTTGGCAAAGTAATGTCTCTGCTTTTTAATATGCTGTCCAGGGGTTCTTTAATAAGCAAATAACAAACAAAGTTTCCATAAGCCAGCTTTCACAGCTGCAAAATTACTCTGGACTAGTTCCACTTAAAACTACAGCCATGACAAACAGAAAATCAAAATAATGCTGATGATTTACAGCATTTCCAACATATATAAAGAAGGAAATAGAATGAAAATACTAGAATAAAATCTGGTGCATAGCATTGTAAAATCTGGTGCATAATTGTAATGTAGGCTATACACAGACTCATATTTTCAATAGGATACATAAAAAATTCCCAACATTTGTGAAATACAAATGTCCATATATTCAAAAATCTCAAATAATTTATTAAAGAAAAAACCCAAAGTTTCATTTTATTTATTTTTATTTGTTTATTTTTTTAGTATGGGAGAATAGTTTATTATTACTCTAATTATTCATTATTTTCTGAGTAATCAACAAAGCATTTTATTTATTTATTTATTTTTTTTCAGTGAGCAAGGCCCAAAACTTTATTTTCCAGTGCTGCTTTTATACCCTAAGGTGTGCACATAAAAAATAGAGAAAGGGAGGTATAGAGTCATGTCAAAATCACGAGGGGTCAGCAATCTTGACCCTTATCAGGGTCAGGGCTTGCTTTTGTATGTCTCTTGATATACAAAAGTTTTAGGTGGTTTACATCATCTTCTGGCCAGGAGGCCTGCTAACAGTTTACGGCCCTCTCTCCTAACAAATGTTGCTGCTGCTGCTACTGCTAAGTCACTTCAGTCGTGTCCGACTCTGTGCGACCCCATAGAGAGCAGCCCACCAGGCTACCCGTCCCTGGGATTCTCCAGGCAAGAACACTGGAGTGGGTTGCCATTTCCTTCTCCAATGTGTGAAAGTGAAAGATGAAAGTGAAGTCGCTCAGTCGTGTGTGACTCCTATCGGCCCCATGGACTGCAGCTTAGCAGGCTCCTCTGTCCATGGGATTTTCTAGGCAAGAATATTGGAGTGGCTTGTGTTAGTCAGCAAGAAAAAGGCTTATATTCTTTTTTTTTTTTTTCTTGAGACAGGGTCTTTATTTATTTATTTATTTTTTCAAAAACAATTTTAGGAATCTTTACTTAAAAACAACCTTATCTTAAAATGGACTAACTTTGGTTTTACGAGCAGCAAGCAAAGTACAGAAGCAAAAATGCATTACAGGAGCATTAAGTTCTACATTAGGTCACAGAGTCTAAGCTGAAATCACACCCATAATATCATTTTTCAGGATATCTGGGAAATAGTTATTTCCCAGTATGTCTGAACCATAGCTACTCTATTTTGACTTTTAATTGTAAAAAAAAAAAAAAATTTAAGAGCCAAAGCAGATTTCACCATTAATGACGTCACTGTTTTTCTAGATATGAGAAGATGCAAGAATTGGAACTCATAAAACCTTTTTCTGAGAAGATCTAACTATTTGAAGGCCTGTTCTGCCAGTTTTGTTTTTTTTTTTTTTTCAGAGCACAGAGTGCCTCATTCCTGATTTTCACCCTGAACTTCTTTCAGGGGGTGTTGAAGGTCAGCAGCTTGCAATGGTCATGATGTAATCTTTGTAGAGCCACCTGGCAAGTACCAACTTCCAGTCAGCAGGGTCCCTTCATAGCCACATATCTGACCATGTGACACCATTTCATGGCCATTGTGTCCCGTGGTGCTGGGAAGGCTCATTCCCAGGTCTAGGGAAGTGATGGGCCACTCAGTGTGCTAAAATTGGACCAGGCCTTTCAAGTAGCAAAAGTCTCTGGACCACTGTCTTACTAGCCTCCTAGTCCAGGAAAATATTCCCTCTTGTTGCTTTTTCCCATACCCAGAGTCACATTATTACAATTATTGATCTCATATGGAACTTTCACTTCAGCCTTATATCACAGGCTCAGTGAAACAAGTGACACAGAAAATAATATAGCAGTTATTAGCAAAAGAAGAATTATAAGTCAAGAACTTTCATTAGATAAAGCCTGGTATACCCCAAGTCACCTGACTTCATTCGTTAAATGATTATAGTCTGGTGTTAATCTCCTGGTTGTACATTATGGAGCATCTGACCTTTATCTGAAGATTGGTTACTGAGATAAGCCTTAGAAACTAACCTAGAGTGTCCTTTTTAATAACTTAATTAACTCTTTTAGCAGTATCACGTAACAAGGAACTGTCTAAGCAGTGAGTTTTAGTAAACACTAGACATTAACAAAACTAGAAACTTAATTTAACAATTTACAAAACTTAATATTTCGTGATTTTTCATTATGGAGGCCCTGTAGCCAGGGAGGCTTTAACCCATCAAATAAAAAATGAGGTTTGTCAGGGAGCTGGGAAAAGCCAAGCAGCCATCTTGGATTTCCCATAGCCCTGACTCTGATTTCCAGCTATTGTTTTTAATTTTCCAATTTAGAAGCAGACTGTTGCCATGGTTTAAGGACATTAGGATGGCACAAGTCTAACAATCAGGTCAAGTTTATTTAGAACAGACCTATTTTTAAACAAGTCTTAATTTGGTTATATTTGGTAAAAATGAGGGTGATTTTAGGGAGAAAAGGATGTTTCAGTAAATGTTAAATCCCAGTTTGTTAATGGCGGTCTACCAATGGAGGGAGTAAGACTCATTTCTTGGATAGTTCCTTGCTGTTATATGATATTAATGTAAAATTTAATTGAATTCTTAAAGAACACCCTAAGTTTGTTTCTGAAGCTTATCTCAGTGATCTATCTTTGGATGAAGATCAGATGCCTCGTGACCTGCAACCAGGTCTTAAAAAAAAAAAAAAAAAAGACATAATTTAAAGGACTGTCTCCAACCTGGATGGAAGGACTTTTTTCAGAAGAAACTACACTACACTAGGATGAGAAGACGATGACATCAGAGGTAGACAGTTTGCCCAAGATGCTGGACCTGATTCGTATGATCATTTGTAATGTTCTCTTGACTTCTTAACCCTCTGCATATAAATCAAATTCTTTTCTACCATAGGCCTGATCCTATGCTAGTTTTAGAAATTAATCCAATTGTCGGGTTTGTAGTCATGTGAAAGCTCATTCGGCTTATACAAAAACTCTGTTAGACTTGAGCCAAAGTATCATTTTAAATATCACATGGTCTGAAGTTTCTCAGAAGATGTTTCTTTAAAATTAATTAATTAATTATTTTTATTGTTATTTGTATAGCATCTTTATTGCTGGACATGGGCTTTCTCTAATTGTGGTGAGTAGGGGCTGCTTTTCATTATGATGCGCAGGCATCTCTTGTTGCAGAGCACAGTTTCTGGGTACACGGAGTTCAGTAGTTGCAGCACGCCAGCTCAGTAGTTGCCCAGTGCAGGCTCTAGGGTGCACAGGCTTCAGTAATTGTGACTCATAGTCGCTAGTGTGAGGACTCAGAAGTTGTGGTACACAGGCCTTAGCTACCTGGTGGTATATATCTGGGCTCTTCCCCTACTAAGGATCAAACCCATGTCCTCTGCATTGGCAGGCAGATTTTTATCCACTGTGCTACCAGGAAGTCCTCAGAAGATATTTTGTTCTACATTTTGATTCTGGTGCCCAATAGCAAGAGCATGTACTTGATTGAGCAAGAAGAAAAGATGAAAAGATGAAACGCTGAATAATTTTGATGATGTGGAATTAAAAACTCAGAACAATGTACTTCTTCCTTCTTCTTCCCTACACCTCAAAAATGTATATATATATATACAAGACAACTTACAAAGATGAATCAAATCAACAATTAAAACCCCAGAAAATGAAAAGTAAAAGGAAAATGGGATAAAAAAAATGTTGTAAACAGCTTAAGATATTTGGGTTAGAATATAGTATGCTGGAATGTGGCACAAATGGGACCTTAACCTTTTTTATCGCGTCTGTGTGTATGAGAGAGAAAGAGAATGTGAGTGTTGAAATTTAGAATTTATTGCATAACACTGTTTTCTAAAGAGAAACATGATTGTTCTTGATATTGAAGTTTAAGTTATACTGCAAACTGGTGACATATTTCAAATGCCAATTTTCTCATATTGCCCTTTGGTTGGTGGTGTAACACCCAAGCACCAAATACCCTTATAAGCAAAGAGAACAAAAGTAATGGGAGTCAGGTATTTGGCTCTCTGATGATCTAGCTTATTTAGGGGATAGATTTTAAATTCTCTGAAGAATGAGTGAGTTGATATCCTTACTGCTATATTACAGGGATAACAAATTGAATACCAATTAACTCCCTTTACTGAGTTTTTGAAAGCTTTCTGTTTCAAGACGAAGCTTTTGAAGTTATACTCCACGACAGGCGGCTGAAGCATCTGTATTCATTACAAAATAAGATCACAGCTGTGTGCTGCTAATAGCTGAGCTGGGGCTAGGGCACAAATTGTAGAACCCAATAAAGAAAAGGAGGAAGAGTCAATGTGGAATGCCATCCCAAATTTCCATGAAAGTAAGCGAAAAGAGAGTATCACTGACCTTGTCCGTGACACCGGTTGTCTCGCTGATCCTGTGTGCACTGCTTGCTGAACAAAAGGGAAGACAAGGCGTGAGCTGAGGCTGGAAGGAGACTGGAACAGCCGTAGGAACTTCAGACAGGTTTATTCTCTCCTGGTTAGCACAGTAGCCGTAGTAGCAGTCATCCTATATTCTCTCTTCTCATGGCTGACCCAGCGGACACAGCCATGATGTAGCAGTCGTGTGGCTGCTTTTTAGGTGGGGCTCCACAGGTGTACCACTCGCAAACCAATGACCAAGCAAGTACCTCCTGACATGCATTCACAGTGCTATGAATGATCTTAACTATTACACAGTATTATTTACAAAACGTGGGGCGAGAGAGCCTGAACATGCCATCTTGGCTAATTTGCCCTCTCCCCATAAAGAGATGTAATTGAAGCCCCATTTCTGTTTTGGGTGATTCGAGGTCTTAGTAAACTTCCAAAGAAGATGAGAATAATGTTTTATTTTATTTATTTTGCCTTTTATTGAGATTTAATTTACATATAATATTGTGTAAATTTCAGGTGTGCAGGATGTTGATTCGATGCACGTGTGTAACAATAGGATTCCCTACGGTAGTCCCATATTGTCACAAAAATTGTCACTTCTTTTCTGAGGTGAGAACAATGAAGAACTATTCTCATTATCTGAAGAAACTCTTATTACCTAGTTCTAAATTGAATGTAGTATTGCTGATTCTAATCCCTATGCTGTACATTAGATCTCCAGGATTTATCCTTCCATCACAAGTTCATTCTCTGAAACATCTACCCAAAGGCCCTACCCTCTCATTCCTGGTAACTAGCATTCCACTTTCTGTTTCCATGAGGTCAGTTTTTTGCCATTCTACATGTAAGTGATTCATGCAGTATTTGGAGAGATGGGGTTGTTTCAGTTGTAAGAAAACCCAAGGCAAATACATACACAAATAAAACACTTGAATATTGGTGCTACCTATACTATTTATGTACCTACTAAGATAAACCAGTAATAAGATGTATATAGATAACTAATTGAAGTGGATTGGAGAATATAGTAGAGTACCATTTTAGCTTTATGAGCCACATTTTTAAAAAATCAACTTTTAAAAACGTTTATTAAAATGGCTTTGGTAATAATCAATTTTCTGACTAAATTATCAGTAATGTATATACAGCACTGATTTCTGATGGCAATTAGAAGTATTTACCCCCAAATATTTCTCACCCATGGCAATAACTGCATCTCATCTGTGTAAAACATGTAAATATGTAAATCCATATACAAATGTTAGGTGAAAAACTGGCATCAGATAGTCCAACATACGTAAGTAACAAAATATGTAAGTTGCAAGTTGAAACTCATGGGTCAGTTTCCATGCCATTTATGTGTGATGGTTGGCTGTGCTTTTGAAACATAGCATTACTCAGCTTTCTGTTCATGGAAATGGAGGCATTCTTTTTCCTTATCTAGTCTTATTTCATGGATGTATGATTTTTTCCTTGTATCTCTGTAGACTTTAATCTACAGAGAAAGAGAGGGAAAGGGAGATACAACTAAAGAAAAGGAAGCTTTGAGTTTCAAATATAATTTTTTATATTCATAGCAGAAAAAAAAATGAAGTCTTGAAAATGCAGATTTCTTTTGCAGAAACCAGAATTTTGAAAGAATCAAGATTTGTCGCCCTCTGAGCCAAAGTAAAGAGAATGCAGAAGATGACCTCTGAGAAGTTTCCTGGCTCTTTTTGAGGCTGCAGGAGATAAACTGGGATAGAAGAGTCAGAGAGACAAATAGAAGTTACAGGTCTTGCCCACTGCTTCTGGGCTACAAATTTCACTTCCCTGGTTTCCTAGAGCCCTGCACACTGGACCAACCTGCTGACCCACATGCTCCCTGGCAAGGATTTTCTAGCAGAGAAGCCCCATCAGAACCTAGATGGAAGATGTGGCTGTGTCTTACAAGCCAGCACCTCTCCCACAACTTGAATAGAACAGTGCTGGGGGTATGAGGGCTTGAGTCATGTCAGAGACGGGGAATGGGACAGCAGGGTGGTTGCTGTGTACTAACTGTTCTGAGGGATCAGACCATGTCTTACGCACACCACAAGAACCAAAGTGAAACTGGTATGAGAACTAGACACTGCTGTCATAGTAAAGTGTCACATCAATTATACCCCATAAGAAATATGACCTTGACTTGGGATTTCCTGTGGGCTCAGTAGGATCATGGCAGCTGCATATCTGTAGAGAGCTTGTGGAAGTAGGTATATAGCTGATTTCTTCCCACCATTTCAAAGAATAAAGAACAAAGAGTGGTTAACAAATCTATATTGCTCACAGTAGATCTTTGTTTACAAGGCTATGTGTAATGTAAGAGTGATCTTGAGCAGAGAATTCATGCTAAAGAGCCATGTTCTAGTTCAGTTCAGTTGCTCAGTTGTGTCCAGCTCTTTGAAACCCCATGGACTGCAGCACACCAGGCCTCCCTGTCCATCACTAACTCCCAGAGTTTACTCAAACTCATGTCCATTGAATCGGTGATACTATCCAACCATCTCATCCTCTGTCGTCCCCTTCTCCTCTTGTTTTTAATCTTTCCCAGCATCAGGATTTTTCCAATAAGTTGGTTCTTTGCATCAGGTGGCCAAAGTATTGGAGTTTTAACTTCAGCATCGGTCCTTCCAATGAA
This sequence comes from Moschus berezovskii, assembly GCF_049115385.1. NCBI lineage: Eukaryota > Metazoa > Chordata > Mammalia > Artiodactyla > Moschidae > Moschus > Moschus berezovskii. The sequence goes on along the minus strand of NC_142482.1, from coordinate 13,634,592 downwards.
TATTCAGGACTGATTTCCTTTAGGATGAACTGGTTGATCTCCTTGCTATGATCTTAGTTTTTTGAATGTTGAGTTTTAAGCCAACTTTTTCACTCTTTACCTGTATTGTATATTGATTTGAAAGATTTGCAATTTAACTAAAGCAAACATTTATTTAAGCTTTTGTTTCTACATTCTACAATTCACTACAACCCTGCCCCACTTATGCATTTTTGAATAGGTAGAAGAAATGGGATACAAAATTCAGAAGTTACACAGTGAAAAATACTACTCCCATCTTCCAAATTCACTAATATATCATATGGTTTCCCTCTCCAAAGACAGCCACCAAGACAAGATGTGCCTTTAAATTTGACCTACCTGAATCTGCTTTCTTGATCCTTCACTCTAAAGGAGAACTACCTCGGCTTACGTTGGTAAATCACCGACTATAACAGGTGTTCAAAACCTGCATCTCCCTGGACCTCTCAGTAACAATCACTACTGATCCTTAGTCTCTTTGGAAAACTCACCCTCCACTATTTGGGGGAGGTTCGAAGTCCTGAAGGCTTGATTTTAGGACTTTCTTCTTTCCTTAAGTAAAATCATCCATATCTGCAGATTCAATTACCATCAGACTATATAGATAACTCACATTTTAAATCCATGATCAGGTACATATATCCAGCTTTTCACTGGATTCTTTCTTTGGATAGCCCAAACCTATCTTAAAATCATCAGGGATAAAACTTAGCTTGTGGTCTTCTCCTCCAAACTTGGGTTTCATACCCCAGTGAGCACCACCCCATGCCAGAACTCTAAGAGCAATCTTGGATGTCTGTTTTTTTCTTGTCTCATTATTTCTAAATTTTTAGTAATCCCTGGTCCCTTGGTTGTTATAATATTGATTGTTTTGCCTCTTTTTCTAAATCCAGCCACAATTACAGCATCGCTAAAGCCTTCCGTTCATAGCTGGATAACTGCTATAGCCTCCTAAGTATTTGACTTCTGCATGGTTCGAATTCTGCTCATATTTAATATATGTAGTTCAATGTATTATTTTTTATTTTACAAACCTACTCATGTCACCCTCTTTCCTTAAAATTTTTAATATTTTTTTTTTCTCCTTAGAAAGGAGCCAACGTTCCCTATGGTGGCTTATGAGACTGAACTACCTAGCCCCTACATATAAAGACACTTTGAGCCAAAATAGCAACTTTTCAAAAATCAGAATAAAGTGAATCTTCTGAGAGATCTACTCCTGTGCTAGTTTCTAAGTATAATTCAAGGGAGAGTTTGTTTATTTGTTCCCTAATAAGATAACACTTTATTAAATATCATTTGATGCAAGGAGATTCTTATATTACTGGCAGGAGATTCTTATATTACTGGCATTGTATTTAGAGTTCTGTGGATTCAACTCCCCAAAGAGAAAAAAAAATCCCCAGAGACTCAAGTTACAATTTCCTTATGATTACAAAGAATTTGACTTGTATCTGTAACTTTAGCATTGTCACCTTCTAAGCTGATATAAAACCTTGGAAGGTTTATATAATTTCCTTTTCAGAAATCTGCCATGTACTTAAAGATATTTTATAATATTTTACACAACATTGATATGATATGGTTCCTTTACCTCATCAGTTAGAAGTTCATTGATAGATTTCTAGTGTGGAAGGTTCTTGTCTTTCTGGATGAATCCTGCTTGGAAGTGATGCATTATTTACTTATATTTTTGGACTTGGTTTAAAATATTTCATTTGATATATTTCACCTAAAATGATAGGTGTGATTAGCCTATTATTTTTAGCTTTTTTCTCATAAAGTTTTGGAAGTAATATCATGTTTGCCTTGTGCAATTGGTTAGCTAGCTTCTCTCCTCCTCCCCCACCCAGAAGAATTTCCATAAACTAGAATATCTGTTTTTGAGCTACAGAAGAATTAGTGTAATTAGGGATATCTGTTGAACTTTCAATAAAGTCATATAGATTTTCACAATTTGTACAGATCTTTAGCTGTTATTTCAATATCTACTAAGATTATGTTCTATTAATGTTACTGCCAATTTTAGCCGTGTTGGAGTAACAGGAACTTGATTCCTGAAACTATTGAAAACCTAAACCAAATATATGAAGCAAGCCTTTCAAATGTTGAACATCATTCAATAAAGGACAATGGCCTTGAGAGATGGGAAGTAAGTGAAGGGAACTTTATAATTGTCACAGTTGACTGCTGGAGAGTGTTTCCTGAGCCTGTCATATTCTGGGGGAAGCCAAGTCAGGCCAGGTCAGTCTAGGGTGAGGAGACAGAGTTGGAAGGCCAGAGAGAAGAGGGGATGAAGTTCACAGGAAGGGTGCTGGAGAGGGCTGCAGAGAGTGGTGACATCACTACAGACTCTACAGATACTAAAAGGATGATAAGGAAATGCATGAATGCCTTCAGTTCAGTCGCTCAGTTGGGTCCAACATTTTGAGACACCATGAACTGCAGCACACCAGGCTTCCCTGTCCATCACCAACTCCCGGAGCTCTCAAACTCATGTCCATCAAGTCAGTGATGCTATCCAACCATTTCATGGATGGCTTTATACCAGTCAAAACACTTGGATAAATCTCTTGAAAGATAAGCTACAAACACTCTAAAAAATAGATAATCAGGCTTGCCAAATGGCTATTGAAGAAATTTATAGTTTAAAAATGTCCTGTAATAAAAGCTCTCTTTGTGGCTTCCCTAGTGAATCCTACATAACATTTAAAAATTACCAAATCAGCACAAATGCTTCTGAAAAATTGAAAAGCACATATTTGCTCTTATTCTGTGAGGTTAGGTTGAGAATACCACTTTGTCTTTCTTTGCTGATTTCAAAGGCTTTGGGGTTATTTCTCAGAACATTTCTTTGGAAGGACTGATGCTGAAGCTGAAGCTCCAATACTTTGGCCAACTAGGCAAATAGCTGACTCTTTGGAAAAGACCCTTATGCTGGGAAACATTGAAGGCAGGAGGAAAAGGGGACGACAAAGGATGAGATTTTTGGATAGCATCACTGACTCAATGGACATGAATTTGAGCAATTTTGGGGAGTTAGTGATGGACAGGGAGGCCTGGCATGCTGCAGTCCATGGGGTGGCAATGAGTCTTACATGGCTGATTGAACTAAACTGAACAGAACGTTTCTAATGATAATTACTACTACTGAATTTTATGGGCATCATTCTGGTTACAGCTGTATTTTTTGTTTCTTTGTTTTTTTATGATGTGGTGCTCTTAGGATTTTATTTCAAGCAGATCAAATGTCTCTTTCATTTGAAAATTTATAGGGGAGAATCGCATCTTGGTGAATCTGAATTTGAAATTTTTGTTATTATCCAGTGGTTTGAATTTGTAAAGAGTTTTAAAAATATATTTAAGTACTTTTATTATTTTTTGAAAATCAGGATTAAATCCTGTACACTAAATTATTGTGTGGTTTTTGTTTCTCATAAGTTTCTTATGTTTTATGATTTTTACCATAGTCCATAAACATATACTAAAATACATAAAAGAAGTCATTATTCTTTCACATCGTTGACTTGCAAAATTTTGTCATCTGAATTTTATAAGATTAGAATCAAGTAATTTCCACTGACAGTTTAGGAAGAGCATAGGTTGTTCTCATAGGTTGTTCTCTTTCTATGAAAACAAACTGAAAACCTCAATGCTTCTACAATATTTAGATGATATTTTGGATAATTCTAATACAAATATTAAAAGTAGAGTGAGAAAACAGAGATTCCAAAATGTGTCCGAAAAACACTACCTCTTTGATTAATAACAGTACAGTTTTACTATTCTACTATGCATTACTGAAGTTCAATAATTATTCAATTTGATGTCATGCATGTTCCACAAAAATTCTCAAAGATAACTTGTGTATGAGATTTTTAAATTTATATATAATTGCCAAATAAAGCTTTAAGATAATTAAAGTGTGGAGTATGATGACTAATGCATAGTCATGTATTACATTGTGAAAGTATTCTTCTACTAAGTTAATTTCACTCATGTCTCATATTTTCCTTTTGGTTATATATTAAGTTCTAGTCTTACCAAATTTCAATTCTACAGTTCAGTTCAGTCACCAGTCGTGTCCGACTCTCCGTGACCCCATGAATCACAGCACGCCAGACCTCCCTGTCCATCACCAACTCCCGGAGTTCACTCAAACTCATGTCCACAGAGTCGGTGATGCCATCCAGCCATCTCATTCTCTGTCGTCCCCTTCTCCTCCCTCCCCCAACCTTTCCCAGCATCAGAGTCTTTTCCAGTGAGTCATCCCCTCTAAATTCATCCATGTTGTCACAAATGACAGGATTTCCTTTTTACTCATAGCTGAATAATATTTCATTGTATATATATATATATATTCTACATCTTCTTCATCCATTCAATGGACAGTTAGGTTGTTTCTATACTTTAGCTACTGTGAATAATGCTGAAGTGAATATGAAAGTGCATAAACCTCTTTGAAATTTCCTTTCCTTTTGGCATACTCCCAGAAGTGTGATTGCTAGACCATACAGTAGTTCTATTTTAAATTTTGGGGACCCTTCACCCTGTTTTCTTTGGTGGCTGTACCAGTTTATCATCTCACCAACAGCCACAAAAGTTCCCTTTTTTCTGCATTCTTATTGCATGCATGCATGCTTATTCACTCAATGATATCCAACTCTTTGTAATCCCTTGGACTTTAGCCAGTGAGGCTCCTCTGTTCATGGGATTCTCCAGGCAAGAATGTTGGAATGGGTTGCCATGTCCTTCTCCAGGGGATCTTCCCAACCCAAAGGTCAAACTGGAGTCTTCTGTATTGAAGGTGGATTCTTTACCATCTAAGCCACCAGGAAAGCCCATTTATCTATTATCTTTTTGATTCTAGTCGCACTAAAGGTGTGAAGCGATACCTCATTGTGGTTTCAATATGCATTTCCTTGATGTTTAGAGGTATTGTGCATCTTTTCCTGCACCTGATGTCCATTTGTATGTCTCTGGAAAATTTTCTATAGAGGTCCTTTGCTCATTTAAACACTTTTTCTCTTCTCATTGAATTGTATGAATTCCTTAAATATTTTCAAAGTTAAATCTTTATCACCTTTATTGAACATGTGGTTTACAAATATTTTCTCCCATTCCACAAGTTGCTTTTCAGTTTGTTGATTATTTTTTGCTGTGCAGAAATTTTTAGTTTGATATAAACTCACCTCATGGGAAATAGATGGGGAAACAGTGGAAACAGTGTCAGACTTTATTGTTTTGGGCTCCAAATCACTGCAGATGGTGATTGCAGCCATGAAATTAAAAGATGTTTACTCCTTGGAAGGAAAGTTATGACCAACCTAGATACCATATTAAAAAGCAAAGACATATTAAAAAAACAAAGGTCAATCTAGTCAAGGCTATGGTTTTTCCAGTGGTCAGGTATAGATGTGAGAGTTGTACTGTGAAGAAAGCTGAGTGCCAAAGAATTGATGCATTTGAACTGTGGTGTTGGAGAAGACTCTTGAGAGTCCCTTGGACTGCAAGGAGATCCAACCAGTCCATCCTAAAGGAGATCAGTCCTGGGTGTTCACTGAAAAGACTGATGCTGAAGCTGAAACTCCAATACTTTGACCACCTGATGCTAAGAGTTGACTCATTGGAAAAGGCCCTGATGCTGGTAGGAATTGGGGGCAGAAGAAGGGGACGACAGAGGATGAGATGGCTGCATGGCATCACCGATTCAGTGGACACGAGTTTGGGTAAACTCCGAGAGTTGGTGATGGACAGGAAGGCCTGACGTGCTGTGGTTCAAGGGGTCTCAGAGTCGGGCACAACTGAGTGACTGAACTGAACTGAAACCCACTTGTTTATTTTTACTTTTGTTGCCTTTGCTTTAGGTGTGAAAACTGATTTAAAAAAAATGCCAAGATGGATATTAAGGAGATTATTCACTATGTTTTTTCCTAGGAGTTTTGTGGTTTCAGTTCTTACCTTAAAATCCTTAATCCATTTTGAGTTTACTTTTATTATGTAGGATAGGTGTCCAGTTTTATTCTTTTGCATTTGGCTGTCCAGTTTTCCCAACACACAATTGCACTCATCTCACACTCTAGTAAAGTCATGCTCAAAATCCTCCAAGCCAGGCTTCAACAATATGTGAACCGTGAACTCCCAGATGTTCATGCAGGTTTCAGAAAAGGCAGAGGCACCAGAGATCAAATTGCCAACATCCGCTGGATCATGCAGAAAGCAAGAGAGTTCCAGAAAAACATCTATTTCTGCTTCATTGACTATGCCAAAGCCTTTGCTGTGTGGATCACAATAAACTGTGGAAAATTCTGAAAGAGATGGAAATACCAGACCACCTGACCTGCCTCTTGAAAAACCTGTATGCAGGTCAGGAAGCAACAGTCAGAACTGGACATGGAACAACAGACTGGTTCCAAATAGGAAAAGGAGTACGTTAAGGTTGTACATTGTCACCTTGCTTATTTAACTTATATGCAGAGTACATCATGAGGAATGCTGTTCTGGAAGAAGCACAAGCTGGAATCAAGATTGCTGGGAGAAATATCAATAACCTCAGATATGCAGATGACACTACCCTTATGGCAGAAAGTGAAGAGGAACTCAAAAGCCTCTTGATGAAAGTGAAAGAGGAGAGTGAAAAGGTTGGCTTGAAGCTCAACATTCAGAAAACAAAGATCATGGCATCTGGTCCCATCACTTCATGGGAAATAGATGGGGAAACAGTGGAAACAGTGTCAGACTTTATTTTTTTGGGCTCCAAATCACTGCAGATGCTGATTGCAGCCATGAAATTAAAAGACGTTTACTCCTTGGAAGGAAAGTTATGACCAACCTTGATAGTATACTAAAAAGCAGAGACATTACTTTGTCAACAAAGGTCTGTCTAGTCAAGGCTATGGTTTTTCCCGTGGTCATCTATGGATGTGAGAGTTGGACTGTGAAGAAAGCTGATCGCCGAAGAATGGATGCTTTTGAACTGCGGTGTTGGAAAAGACTCTTGAGAGTCCCTTGTACTGCATAGAGATCCAACCAGTCCATTCTAAAGGAGATCAATCCTGGGTGTTCATTGGAAGGACTGATGCTAAAGCTGACACTGCAATACTTTGGCCACCTCATGAGACGAGTTGACTCACTGGAAAAGACTCTGATGCTGGGAAAGGTTGGGGGCGGGAGGAGAAGGGGACGACAGAGAATGAGATGGCTGAATGGCATCACCGACTCTGTGGACATGAGTTTGAGTGAACTCCGGGAGTTGGTTATGGACAGGGAGGTCTGGCGTGCTGTGATTCATGGGGTCGCGGAGAGTCAGACACGACTGAGCGACTGACCTGACCTGAACTGAACTGTCCAAATTTCCCAACACCATTTATTGAAGAGATTATCCTTTCTCCATTGTATATTCTTGATTCTTTTGTCATAAATTAACTGGCCATGTGTACATGGCATATAACAGAAAATTAAATTTAAGCACTGTTTTGAGAAATTTTATTGCTATTTTATTCTTGATTTGAAGTAGGCTTAATAGAGATGTTATATCTATAATATGAACTAATGATATAATTGATTGCAAGTTGGGGAAAGAAAGTTTTTTCTGGGGGTGGTTATTAGGGGAAAATATTTCTAACTCTTCTCCTTAGCATTGCATTTATTATATTTTAGAATATAGCCTTTGTGCCCTAATGCTCTAGTTTTCCAGTGTCAAAATTAGCCAAGATTTGGGGAACCTTGAATATTTTTTCTTATTAGAATTAATACTTCTTTATTTTTCAATAGATATGCTCTTTTTCTCTGTAAGATTATTTAAAAAAAATTAAATCCAAAGAAGAGTTTTAGTGGGAAGAAGGCAATGCTAGCCAAATGATGACAGTTCCCAAAAAATGGTTTTGTATGTCAAGTAGATTGGTACAGGTTAATTATATTTTGAAAATATAATTATATTTATATAATATATCTTTTTTTGTATTTATATAACATATCTGTTGTTTGTATTTATATGACATATCTGTTGTTTGAGATAAGCAACAGATTAGTAAATGTGAGTTACAGATTAAGAAATGTGAGTTCAACAATTTTGAACATAAAGTGATTTTAATGATGGAGTCAGAAGATTTCAGTAACAAAATGATAATTATGTGTATTAAACAAGAATGTACACAAAATGGAAAAAATAGTAAAACTCATTGCTGGTCTATAGCTGTCTTTGTATAGTTTGTAAACTGTACACAAAACCTGATAATGCTTCTTTGTTTATAAGCCATCTTGTCATTTTATTAAGACATCTGTTTGTTATTTTTGTAAAAATTCTAGTGAAATCAGAATAGATTTAAATGAAAACTGGAGTTTGAATTTGTAGGTGTTCAAAGAAAGAACAATAAAATAAAATGTGAACTTTTTCTCTATTGGCAGTGTTGTTGACATAAAAATTGCAGGAATGGCACAGGGAAATATAAATTTTCTACCTGAAAAACATTTCTTCTTTTTTCTCATTAAATCTTCCCTTGCTCTGATCCTAAATGGCTTAGCCTTTGCAGAGTAAAAGTACTGAATCACTATGGTTTAAAATTTAATGTAATTCAGCTAGTTGGCAACTTCTAAAAGCTTGAGTGATCTAGCTGAAGTGAAATCTTTTGCAAACATAGTGGTTTTTATTGAGAAGAGACATAAATTATATGGTGTATGAAAAAAAAAAAAGGTTTAGCTAATAGATCTCTTCTCCTACTTGTCTTTTTCCTCTCACATCTAGAATATGGATCCTTCTATTTCCTAGAAGGCATTTGATGCTGATCCCCAAGAACTCTGACAGTACTTTCCCCAATCTGATCTATGACCTTGTTATGATATGAATGCTGCATCCTTTCAAAATGGAAATAGTGTGATAGTATTAGGAAGTGGGGCCTTTGGGAGGTGACCAAGTTTAGATGAGGCCATGAAGGCAAAGTGTGATTAGTGCTTTTGCAAGAGTCACAAGAGAGCTTGCTTCCTTATCTGCTTCCACCCTGTGAGGAGCCTGCAACTCAGAAGAGGTCTTCATCAGAACCTGATGTGTTGGAGCCCTGGTCTCAGACTTCCAGCTTCTTCAGTTGTGAGAAATATATGTGTGTTACTCTTCAGTAAGGGTTACAAGGACATGCACCCATATTCTCCTGCAAGAACACCAAACTTGCAACTAGCTGCTGAACAACCATTGACAGGAGAATGCTGTATCACCCGCCCCCCCCACCAAAGATACCCAGGCGCAAGGGCAAAGGAGAAGCCCCCACTAGACGGTAGGAGGGGTGAGTCCACGGTTAGAATAACACCTCATGCCCCCCAGAGACGCTCAGAGGGTGCAAACATTGCCCTGTGCGCACCAGTGCCCGGAGGAAGGGGCGGTGGCCTCCAGCAGAGCGAGCCAGGCCCGCGTGCAGCGTGAGTGCCTCCCGCGGAGGCAGCAGTCAGCAGTGGCCTGCCGCAGGGATGGGGCTCTGGCTGCAAGGCCTGGGAGGCGAGGCATGTGGCATAAGTGCTCCTGGAGTAGGTGGGGCATTAGCCCCAACAAAGAGTCATGGAGCAGAAGACTCACAAACCGGAGAACAATTGTACCAAAGAAGTTCTTGCACTGTTGCAAAAGTTCTAGGGCCCACAACAGATTTCCCAACCTTGAAATCTGGCAAAGAGAGTGAGAACCCCCAGGGAATTTGGGTTTGGAGGCCAGTGGGATTTGATTATAGAACTTCCACAGGATAGTGGAAACAGACTCTTGAAGGGCACAAACAAAACCTTGTGCACACTAGGATCCACAAGAGACTGAGCCAGACATGTGTGTGAGTGTCCCGGAGTCTCCAGTGGAGGCATGGACCCACAGTCAGGGGCATTGAATGCAACAGTGCTGGGAGCCGCTTCTTCTGGCGTATGTCCTCTTGAAGGAGGTTGCTATTATTGCCATTAACCCTACCATAGTTGGCCTCAGCCCAAACCTACAGGGACAGAACACAACCCCATCCAATAGCAGAAAACAGCATTGAAGATTTACTGAGCATGGCTCTTGCATTTACAGAGCAAGATATAGTTTCCCCACAGCCAATCCCTCCCATCAGGAAGCTTCCACAAGCCTCTTACCCTCATCCATCAGAGGGCAGATAGAATGAAAACCACAATCACACCAAACAAACCAATCTGATGGTATGGATCACAGCCTTGTCTAGCTCAATGAAACTATGAGTAATGCCATGTAGGGCCACCCAAGATGGATGGGTCATTGTGGAGAGTTTGGACAAAATATGGTCCACTGGAGAAGAAAATGGCAAACCACTTCAGCATTCTTGCCTTGAGAAGCCTATTAACAGTATGAAAAGACAAAAAGATAATGACACCAAAAGTTGAACTTCTCAGGTCGGTAGGTGCCAAATATACTATTGGAGAAGAGCAGAGAAATAGCTCCAAAAGAAATGAAGAGGCTGAGGCAAAGTGGAAACAACACCCTGTCATGGATGTGTCTGTTGGTGAAAGTAAAGTACAATCATGTAAAGAACAGTATCGCATAGGAACCTGAAATGTTAGGTCTACAAAGCAAGGTAAATTGGAAGTGGTCAAACAGGAGATAGCAAGAGTGAACATCGACATTTCAGGAATCAGTGAACTAAAATGGGACAAAATGGGAGAATTTACATCCATTATATCTACTACTGTGGGCAAGAATCCCTTAGAAGAAATGGAGTAACCCTTATGGTCAAGAAGAGAGGTCAAAATGCAGTCCTTTGGTGCAATCTCAAAAATAACAGAATGATCTCTGTTCGTTTCCAAGGCAAGTCATTCAATATCACAGTAACCCAAGTCTGTGCCTCAACCGCTAATGCCAAAGAAGCTGAAGTTGATTGCTTCTATGAAGACCTACAAGACTTTTCAGAACTAACACCAAAAAAGATGTCCTTTTCATCACAGGGGACTGGAATGCAAAAGTAAGAAGTCAAGAGACATTTGGAATAACCAGCAAGTTTGGCCTTGTAATACAAAATGAAGCAGGGCAAAGGCTAACAGAGTTTTGCCAAGAGAATGCGCTGGTCATAGCAAACACCTGTTTCCAACAACAAGAGATGAGTCTACATAGGGCATCACCAGATGGTCAACGCCAAAGTCAAATTTATTGTATTCTTTGCAACTGAAAATAGAGAAGCTCTATACAGTCAGCAAAAACAAAACCAGGAGCTGACTATGACTTAGATCATGAACTCCTTGTTGCAAAATTCAGGCTTAAATTGAAGAAAGTAGGGAAAACCACCTGACCATTAAGTTATGACCTAAATCAAATCCCTCATGATAATACAGTGGAAGTGACAAATAGATTCAAAGGATTAGATCTGATAGAGTCCCTGAAGAGCTATACATGGGGATTCATAACACTGGACAGGAGGCAGTTTTCAAAACCATCCCCATGAAAAATAACTGCAAAGAAGGCAAAATGACTGTCTGAGGAGGCCTTACAAATAGCTGAGAAAAGAGAAGTAAAAAGCAAAGGAAGAAAGGAGATATATGTATCTGAACGCAGAATTCCAAAGAATATCAAGGAGAAAAAAGAAAGCCTTTCTAAGTGATCAATGCAATGAAATAGAGGAAATCAATAGACTGGGAAAGACTAGAGATCTCTTCAAGAAAATTAGAGATACCGAGGGAACATTTCATGCAAAGATGGGCACAGTAAAGGACAGAAACAGTATGAACCTAACAGAAGCAGAAGATATTATGGAGAAGTGGCAAAAATACACAGAAGGACTATACAAAAGAAATCTTAATGACCCAGATTACCCCAATGGTGTGATCACTCACCTTCAGCCAGACATCCTGGAGTGTGAAGTCAAGTGGGACTTAGGAAGCATCACTAAGAACAAACCTAGTGGAGCTGATGGAATTCCAGCTGAACTATTTCAAATCCTCAAAGATGATACTGTGAAAGTATTGCACTCAATACGCCAGCAAATTTAGAAAACTCAGCAGTGGACACAGGACTTGAAAAGGTCAATTTTCATTCCAATCCCAAAGAAAGACAACGCCTAAAAAAATATTTAAACTACAGCACAATTACACTCATCTCACAAACTAGCAAAATAATGCTCAAAATTTTTCAAGCTAGGCTTGAACAGTACATGAACTGAGAACTTCCAGATGTTCACGCTGGATTTAGAAAAGGCATAGGAACCAGAGATCCAGCATTCGTTGGATCATAGAAAAAGCAAGAGAATTCCAGAGAAGTATCTACTTCTGCCTCATTGATGATGCTAAAGCCTTTGACTGTGTGGATCACAACAAACTGTGGAAGGCTCTTAAAGAGATGGTAATACCAGACCATTTTACCTGTCTCCTGAGAAACCTGTATGTGGGTCAAGAAATAACAGTTAGAACCCTGTTTGGAGCAACTGACTGGTTCAGGACTGAGAAAGGATTATGACAGAACTGTCTTCTGTCACCCTGTTTGTTTAATCTGCACACTGAGCACATCATGAGAAATGCTGGGCTGGATGAGTTACAGGTTGGTGTCAAGAGAGGCAGGAGAAAGAGCAACAACCTCAGATATGCAGATGATACCACTCTAATGGCAGAAAGTGAAGAAGAACTGAAGAGCCTCCTGATGAGTGTGAAGGAGAAGAGTGAAAGAGCCAGCTTAAAACTGAATATGAAAAAAAAAAAAAAAAAAAAAGATCATGGCATCTAGCCCCATTACTTCATGTCAAATACAAGGGAAAAAGGTGGAAGTAGTGACATATTTCCTCTTCTTGGGCTCTAAAATCACTGCAGATGGTGATTACAGCCATGAAATCAGAAGACTTTGCTTCTTGGCAGGAAAGCTATGACAAACCTAGACAGTGTGTTGGGAAACAGAGGCATTACTTTGCTTACAAAGGTCCATATAGTCAAGGCTATGGTCTTCCAAGTGGTCAAATATGGTTGTGAGAGCTGGACAGTAAAGAAGGCAGAGTGCCAAAGAATCGATGCCTTTGAACGGTGGTGCTGGAGAAGACTTGTGCAAGTTCCTTGAACAGCAAAGAGATAAAGTCAATCAATCTTAAAGGAAATCAACCCTGAATAATTAATGGAAGGAGTGATGCTGAAGCTGAAACTCCAGGATTCTGGTCACCTGATGCGAAAAGCTGACTCATTGGAAAAGTCCTTGATGCTGGGAAAGATTGAGGGCAGGAGGAGAATGTGGAAACGGAGGATGAGATGCCTGGATGGCATCACCAAAGCAATGGACATAAACTTGGGTAAACTTTGGGAGACAGTGAGGGACAGGGAGGACTGGTGTGCTGAGGCCTCCCCGCAGATAAGACTGGGTGACTGAACAACAAGAACATGATTTGAATACCACCAACCTTTTAAAATATTAAAAATTTCCCCCTGTGAACTATTCCTTTTCGTGGGCCATCGTGTTGTAAAACTTGATTTGCACGGATATCTGATCCTAAATGGCCTGGACAAAGACTGAAGTTCACTGCCATTCTGTACAAGAACAGGCATTACAGGTCGGCCAAATGCAGAATTAGCCCTGCTCAATTCCTTTGTTTAACAAATACTATTTTAGTACCTTCTATGTGTCAGAGACTGTGCTCAATGCAAGATATATAATAATAACAATTATAAACTGTAGTGTAAGAACTTGATAATACAAGCCAATTAGTGAATGTAGTAAGTACTGTGAGGCCAACAAAGGGTGTCTTAAAAGCTTTCTCTGACCACCCGCACCCCCTGGCCCCTGCCATTATCTCATTGGATTAGATACCTCAAAAATGAAAATTGTAAGCTCTGAAAGGCTTCTACAAATAAATGGTGTCTAAGCCAAAAGCTGAAACAAAACAAGACTTTGCCAGATGAAGGGGAGGCAGTGGACTGAAAGATTATCTCAAGGTCAAGGAGCAGTATATGCTAATTCCTTCTAGATTGTTAGGAAGCCTGATCTACTTGGTGATTAATGAATATTTCAGTAATGCTGAAAGATAGTGTAAGGAGAAAGGTAGAGAATGCTGTGTAGAAAGATGAGCTTAGTGAATAAGCAGATGCCTTTTTAAGAATATTTTAAAACCATACTGTGATATAGCTGTATAGTTGAAACTTCCTTATTCATCTTAAGAATTGGAACTTGCAAGTATTCTTCTGCCTGTATGAACCTAATGCATGAAATATATAGCCCATGTGCCTATGTAGCTTTTTGCTTTCATCTTGGTTTCTACTCTTCTGCTCCTCTGGGATAAAGCACAAGCTGGAATCATGATTGCCAGGAGAAATACCAATAACCTCATATACACAGATGACACCACCCTTATGGGAGAAAGTGAAGAAGAACTAAAGAGCTCTTGATGAAAGTGAAAGAGGAGAGTGAAAAATTGGCTTAAAACTCAACATTCAAAAACTAAGATCATGGCACCGGTCCCACCACTTCTTGGCAAATAGATGGGGAAACAATGGAAACAATGGTAGACTTTATTTTTTTGGGTTCCAAAATCACTGCAGATGGTGACTGCAGACATGAAATTAAAAGACGCTTACTCCTTGGAAGAAAAGCTATGACCAACCTAGACAACATATTAAAATGCAGAGACATTACTTTGCAGATAAACGTTTATCTAGAAAAGGTATGGTTTTTCCAATAGTCATGTATGAGTATGAGAGTTGGACTATAAAGAAAGCTGAGCATTGAAGATTATGTTTTTGAACTGTGATATTGGAGAAGACTCTTGAGAGTCCCTTGGTGTGCGAGGAGCTCAACCAGTCCATTCTAAAGGAAATCAGTCTTGAATATTCATTGGAAGGACTGATGCTGAAGCTGAAACTCCAATACTTTGGACATTTGATGCGAAGAACCGACTCATTTGAAGAGATCCTGATGCTGGGAAAGATTGAAAAAGGGAGGAGAAGGGGATGACAGAGGAAGAGATGGTTGGAGGGCATCATCAACTCTATGGACATGAGTTTGAGTAAACTTCAGAAGTTGGTCATGGACAGGGAAGCCTGGCGTGCTGCAGTCCATGGGGTAACAAAGAGTTGGACACAACTGAGTGACTGAACTGAACCATGAGGTCATCTCCCATTACTTGTCTGGTTCCCTGGAGGGGCTAGCATGAGACAGATTCTTATCACCCCTGGACTCTGATAAGATGTGGGGCTCTCTGCCTTGACTGCCTTGGAATAGAGCTGCAGAATTGTCAGAATCTAGAATCAGCCAGCTACATTCTCACATCTCCAGGCATGGAACACATCACAACATGAGTCATCCGTTCCTTTTCATTTCATGGTAGTCCTCTTGTGTGTCTGGACAGGATGGCCTTTGGAGACTCTTCTTTTCAGTGTGTAAATAATTGCCTAAATCTGAGTGACTTGTCACATCTTTACCAGTGAAATCCTTCAGACCCTGCCTTGCCTTGTCCTGTGTGTGCTGACCTACTGCAACAAATGTGCGCCTCTTAGAAACTCACAAGTTAGGACGTCATGGATATGAGCAGTCTAGTAGTAAAGACATTTGATCATTTTGTTATTTCAATGCAAAGTTTTCCCCACAAAATCCTTACCAAAACCACAGGGAACAAACACACTCTAAGAATCACTGGATAAAAATATTGCTGTGGAATTCACATTCTTTCTCCTTTGGAGAAGCTTGTAAGTGTCAGTTTCATTTGCATTCCTGTAAGAATAAGCATGTTCTCTCTCACTGTCTGAAGAGTATATTTTCACATTCATGGAAAGAACCTCTAATTCTCTAAGATAAGTGTCCACATTTAGTCCACTACCTTCAGAAATTTTGTAAACATGCATTAAAACTATATTCTCTAGAATAAAATGCTACAGTTCTTGTTGTTTTTCCACCTCCAAGTCTCACATTCAGAAGAGAAACAAGATTCTAGGGTAGCTAATGTTTGTTGAAACCAGTAGCAGCAGCTAAGTCGCTTCAGTTGTTTCTGACTCTCTGCGACCCCATAGACGGATTCGCCAGGCAAGAAAACACTGGAGTGGGTTGCCATTTCCTTCTCCATTGTTGAAACCAAGGCACTTGTTCACTTGTTATTTTTACACAAACTATCCTTCCTCTAAGGAAGGCTACTCCTTGCTGTTTAGAACATTGTGTTATCTGAGGGGGATAGGCTGTTGCTATTATGTAGACACAGCCCATACTTCAAAACTCCTAAATTTTGCCCTCTAGTACTTGATTTAAAAGCAGTATCAAACTTAATATACACTTGAAAACCAAATTATCTTCTTTTTAGACTAGTTAGGGATAAACTGCTTTTCAGCAGTTTAAGGGGTGATTTTGGATGACAAATGTTGCCATAAGTAGTGCTGCCTAGGGGAAAAATGTATCTGGAAATATTTCCATTAATTAATCTATAAATTTTCAAAGGGTCAACATTCAAAAGGTACTCTCCAGAATCTGGAAAATGATATGAGGAATATTGACTGTTTAATCTTAAAATGGTAGGTTTATATTTTATTTTTAGATGAAGAATAAAAGTTCTTGAGGTGGGATAATTTAACAACTGACAGAATGAAGTAAGTGCTTCACAGAGGTGGGTTGACGTTTCCTTCTCTGATCAGATTATTAAGGAATTTTGGTTGGCATCTTAACAGTGTGTGACTATTAATCAGTGTAAAGTGATGAATAAATAAAATGGCTTATAATAAAAGCAGATGCACAGATTTTTAAATTAGTTATTAAATGTTCAACAACTTAATCAGCGTTTTATGGTTAAACTGATATTTAAGGATAAAAGCCTCAGGTCTTTAAAACTGGCTATTATGAAGATATATATGCATCAAAATACTATAAAGATATATTTGACTTTAGAGAACTCAAAAGTTCCTAATAGTTTAATCAAATTTGAAAAATATGAAATTTATGAAGTGCTTAGTAGGCACTTCATAAAATATTTGTTACATGAGTGAATTATTTTCATATTGGTATTTAATTCTAATAGGTGCTATTGAGTAGAATAAAATTATTTCAAGAAGGAAAGAATTTATAATGTTTCTGGCCAATTGCTCTCTCCATTCTCTCTCTCCCTCAAGCATCTTACCCACTCTCACAGCACAAACACACCTGCAAGCACAAGCACATAAACTCTTGCCCCTGAACCAATGTAAAGTGTATTCTAATGAGATACAGCTAATTAAAAACAGAAAAACCGTTGTCTATCCAACTGGTCCCATTCTGAGAGAGAGGATGCAGGTGGATGCATTAGTCACAGAAGTTTTCTTGAGTTTGGAGGAGATGGCAGATGGATAGGAAGCGATGAAGGACCTTCAAATGTGGTGTCAGACAAACAAACAACTCAGGTGTGAGGGGATCAAATCAAACTGCATTGATGAGAGTGTAAAACATGTGTTTTTGAGAAGTTGTGAAAAAGTTAATAAGGTGAGAGTGACAGTACAGAAAAAAATATTAATATTTTAAAATTTCATTTTACTAAAAGAGGGATTTCCCTGGTAAAATTGTTTCCCTCAGAGGGTAAAGAATCTTCCTGCAATGAAGGAGACCTGGGTTTGATTCCTGAGTGAAGAAGATACCCTGGAAAAGGGAATGGCAACACACTCCAGTATTCTTGCCTAGAAAATCCCATGGACAGAGAAGCCTGTCCAGCTACAGCATGGGATCACAGAGTCGGACATGACTGAACGACTAACACTTTCTTAGTAAAAGAAGCAAGGGAAACTTCCAAAAAAAAAAAAAATAGACAACATGTTAAACTTGAGGAAATAATTGGGGACCAGGCATCTTTGAATCTCTAGAGCCTAACAGTGTGTGACATAGTGAATGCTCAATATTGATTATCAGTATCAAACTATTAGCTTCTGAGAAGGCACTGCATACTGTACTGGCTTGAAGACTTGAGAGACTGGTGCCTGGGCTTAAACTTAACTTCTACTGCTTATCCTGTGGCCTAGGGAAATTATCTCCTTCACAGAAAGGAAATGATAACACTGTCTAGATTACATGAATGAATATATGTCAAGTCCTTTAAATTGTGCTGGTATGTTAAGTGCTATATTAAGTCTGAGTGCTGAGTGTTGAGTTGTTCAGGCATATCCGAATCTTTGTGACCTTATGGGCTGTAACTTGCCAGATTCCTCTCTCTTTGGAATCTTTCCAGCAAGAATACTGGAGCAGGTTGCCATTTCCTACTCCAGAGGATCTTTCCAACCCAGGGATCAAGCCCCAGTCTCTAATATCTCCTGCAATGGCAGACAGATTCTTTACCATTGTGCCAGAAATCAAGTTTAATACAGCAATTTTTTTTTTTTTTTTGCAAGTAAGGGACAGTTTTTATAGAAGTCTAAAGCTAAGCGCTGAAGAATTGATGCTTTTGAACTGTGGTGCTGGAGAAGACTCTTGAGAGTCCCTTGGACTGCAAGGAGATCCAACCAGTTCATTCTAAAGGAGATCAATCCTGGGTGTTCATTGGAGGGACTGATGCTAAAGCTGAAACTCCAGTACTTTGGCTACCTCATGCGAAGAGTTGACTCACTGGAAAAGACTCTGATGCTGGGAAACACTGGGGGCGGGAGGAGAAGGGGACGACAGAGAGTGAGATGGCTGGATGGCATCACTGACTCGATGGACATGAGTTTGAGTGAACTCCGGGAGTTGGTGATGGACAGGGAGACCTGGCGTGCTGTGATTAGTCGGACACGACTGAGCGACTGAACTGAACTGAACTGAACTGAAGGAAGTTGGCAAAGAAAATAGGAAATTGATCTATGTATTTTCGTTTGCTTAGAGTATTTGATAAAATGCTGATTGAAATTGTACTTACCAAAGAAGTTTAATGATCATATATGGGACCTAATTTATAGAAAAATGTGGTAAATTATTTTCCAGACTTTATGTACAAGAGAACAAAAATGTCATGTGCCCTTGACATAAAGAAACTTTTATCAGATACATGCACAATCATATATTGAACATATCTATAATGTACAGAAGTTAATTTTTTATAATTAACTCTAAACATTAGTAATAGAATTTTATGAATGTATGAACCAAGAGACTCTTGGTTGGATTCTTTCATTTTCCAGATAAGAGAACAGACTCAATGAAAGTAATAAGTATTTCACTGACACACAACCAGAACTCTGGAGTAATTCTAGTGCTCAATGCCTTGTTCATTACAACACACTGCCATTAAATCACAAATTCTTTCCTTGTTTCACATGTAGCCTTTTCAGAGGAAAATAGAGCTTACAAATATTATTTAAGCCATAAATATTTTACTTTATAATTTGTTAAAATAATAATTTTGTTAGTTGTATAAAAATTGCAATATACTTTTAATATTTTAAGCAATGTGTAAAAGTTTAAAAAAGTTTCTACAATGAAATTAAAATTAATACTTCTTCAAAGTAATAAATACTAACGGAAAATAAATATCCTTCCATGTGTCTTTCTAAGGATAAATGTGAGGCAAAATGAAATAGTAAGACACAAAGAAATTATTTTAGTATTTCTAAATATTTTATTATTTATATTCTATAGTCTAATCCCAAAGAAGAGCAATGCCAAAGAATGTTCAAACTACTGCACAGTTAACTCATTTCACATTCTAGTAAAGTTCAAAATTCTCCAAGTTAGGCTTCAAGATTATGTGCACTGAGAACTTCCAGATGTTCAAGCTGGATTTAGAGAAGGTAGAGAAACCAGAGATAAAATTGCCAACATCCCTTGGGTCTAGATAAAGCAAGAGGATTCAAAAGAAACATCTACTTCTGCTTCATTGACTACATTAAAGCCATTGACGGTGTGGATCACAACAAACTGGAAAATCTTGAGAGAGATGGGAATACCAGTCCTACTTACCTGCCTCCTGTGAAACCTCTATGCAGGTCAAGAAGCAAGAGTTAAAATCAGGCGTGGAACAGCAAACTGTTGCAAAATTGGGAAAGGAGTACATCACGGCTGTATATTGTTACCCTGCTCATTTATCTTCTATGCAGAGTACATCATGCAAAATGCCAGGCTGGATGAAGCAAAAGCTGGAATCAAGATTGCTGGGAGAAATAGAAATAACCTCAGATATGAAGATGACACCACCCTTATAGCAGAAAGCAAAGAGGAACTAAAGAGCCTCTTGATGGAAGTGAAAGAGGATAATGAAAAAGCTGGCTTAAAACTCAACATTCAAAAAATGAAGAAAATGGCATCTGGTCCCATCACTTCATGGCAAATGGGGAAACAATGGAAACAGTGATAGACTTCATTACCTTGGACTCCAAAATCACTGCAGATGGTGACTGCTATCACAAAACTCAAAGACATTTGCTCCTTGGAAAAAAGCTATCACAAACTTAGTTCAGTTCAGTTGCTCAGTCATGTCCGACTCTTTGGGACCCCATGAACCGCAGCATGCCAGGCCTCCCTGTCCATCACCAACTCCCGGGGTTTACCAAAACTCATGTCCATTGAGTCAGTGATACCATATAACCATCTCATCCTCTGTCGTCCCCTTCTCCTCCTGCCTTCAATCTTTCCCAACATCAGGGTCTTTTCAAATGAGTCAGCTTTCTCAGCAGGTGGCCAAAGTATTGGAGTTTCAGCTTCAACATCAGTCCCTCCAATGAACACCCAGGACTGATTTCCTTTGGGATGGACTGGTTGGATCTACTTGCAGTCCAAAGGACTCTCAAGAGTCTTCTCCAACACCACAGTTCTAAAGCATCAATTCTTCTACACTCAGCTTTCTCTATAGTCCAACTCTCACATCCATACATAACTACTGGAAAACCTAGTAGTTTTCACAAACCTAGACAGCATATCAAAAAGCAGAGACATTACTTTGCCAACAAAAGTCTGCATAGTCAACACTATAGTTTTTCCAGTAACCATATATTGATCTGAGAGTTGGCCCATAAAGAAGGCTGAGAGCCAAGAACCGATGCTTTTGAACTGTGATGTTGAAGACTCTTGAGAGTCCTTTGTAATTCAAGGAGATCCAACCAGTCAATTCTGAAGGAAATCAATCTTGAATATTCATTGGAAGGACTGATGTTGAAGCTGAAGCTCCAATACTTTGGCCACCTGATGTGAAGAGCCAACTTGTTAGCAAAGACCCTGATGTTGGGAAAGATTGAAGGCAAGAGGAGAAGGGGACAACAGAGGATGAAATGGTTGGATGGCATCACTGACTCAATGGACTTGAGCTTGCACAAGCTCTGGGATATGATGAAGGGCAGAGAAGCCTGATATGCTCCATTGCATGGGGTTGTCCAGAGTTGGACACGACTGAGCGACTGAACAATTGGGTTGGCTAAAGACTTCATTTGAGTTTTTCCAAAAGATGGTACAGAAAACCCAAATGAACTTTTTGGCCAACCCAATATTTTAAAATTAAATTAAATATATTTAATTTTAATTTGAATTTAACCTAAAAATTTAGCTAATTTGAATGTAAAAAATTGTTGAATTATACTCAGCTACCAAAAACTCAAGATCTTAATTTTCATTTCTGTTTTGGCTAACTTTTAATGACATTAAAAGATGCTTGCTTCTTGGAAGGAAAACTATGACAAACCTAGGAATTTTATTAAAAAGCAGAGACATCATTTTGCCGACCAAGGTTTAAAGATATGGCTTTTCCAAGAGACATGTATGAATGTGAGAGCTGGGCCATAAAGAAGACTGAGTGCCAAAGAATTGATGGTTTTTAATTGTGGTGCTGATGAAGACTCTTGAGAATCCCTTAGGCTGCAAGATCAAACCACTCAATCCTAAAGGAACTCAACCCTGAATATTCATTGGAAGGACTTATGCTGAAGCCACTTTGGCCACCTGATGTGAAGACCCTGATGCTGGGAAAGATTGAAGGCAAAAGGAGAAGGGGGCAGCAGAAGATGAGATGATTAGATAGCATCACTGATTTAGTGAATGTGAGTCTGAGCAAACTCCAGGAGATGGAGGACAGAAGAGCCTGGTGTGCTGCAGTCTATGGGGTTGCAAAGAGTCAGACACAACTTAGCTCCTGAACAACAACAAGTGAATTTCATTTTTGCATTATTAAGGGTTCTTTGTTTCCAATAGTAGAAATTGACTGTGTAACATGAGGAGAGACTGGTAACTGGTGATGGAAGCAAAGGTCCGGTGTTGTAAAGAGCAATATTGCATAGGAACCTGGAATGTTAGGTCCATGAATCAAGGCAAATTGGAAGTGGTCAAACAGGAGATGGCAAGAGTGAACATCGACATTCTAGGAATCAGTGAACTAAAATGGACTGGAATGGGTGAACTTAACTCAGATGACTATGGTATCTACTACTATGGGCAGGAATCCCTTAGAAGAAATGGAGTAGCCATCATGGTCAACAAAAGAGTCCGAAATGCAGTACTTGGATGCAATCTTAAAACTGACAGAATGATTTCTGTTCGTTTCCAAGGTACACAATTCAATAATACAGTAATCCAGGCCTATGCCCCAACCAGTAATGCTGAAGAAGCCGAAGTTAATCGGTTCTATGAAGAACTACAAGACCTTTTAGAACTGACACCCAAAAAAGATGTTCTTTTCATGATAGGAGACTGGAATGCAAAAGTAGGGAGTCAAGAAACACCTGGAGTAATAGGCAAATTTGGCATTGGAGCACGGAATGAAGCAGGGCAAAGGCTAATAGAGTTATGCTAAGAGAATGCACTGGTCATAGCAAACACCCTCTTCCAACAACACAAGAGAAAACTCTACACATGGACATCACCAGATGGTCAACACTGAAATCAGATCGATGATATTCTTTGCAGCCAAAGATGGAGAGGCTGTATACAGTTAGCAAAAACAAGACCAGGAGTTGACTGCGGCTCAGATCATGAACCCCTTATTGCCAAATTCAGACTTAAATTGAAGAAAGTAGGGAAAACCACTAGACCATTAAGATATGACCTCAATCAAATCCCTTATGATTATACAGTGGAAGTGAGAAATAGATTTAAGGGACTAGATCTGATAGAAAGAGTGCCTGATGAACTATGGACGGAGGTTTGTGACATTTTACAGGAGACAGGGACCAAGACCATCCCCATGGAAAAGAAATGCAAAAAAGCCAAATGGCTGTCTGAGGAGGCCTTACAAATAGCTGTGAAAAGAAGAGAAGTGAAAAGCAAAGGAGAAAAGGGAAGATATAAGCATCTGAATGCAGAGTTCCAAAGAATAGCTAGGAGAGATAAGAAAGCCTTCCTCAGCGATCAATGCAAAGAAGTAGAGGAAAAAAACAGATTACGAAAAACAAGAGATCTCTTCAAGAAAATCAGAGATTCCAAGGGAACATTTCATGCAAAGATGGGCTCGATAAAGGACAGAAATGGTATGGACCTAACAGAAGCAAAAGATATTAAAAAGAGGTGGCAAGAATACACAGAAGAACTTTACAAAAAGGATCTTCACGACCAAGATAATCACGATAACGTGATCACTGACCTACAGCCAGGCATCTTGGAATGTGAAGTCACGTGGGCCTTAGAAAGCATCACTACTAACAAAGCTAGTGGAGGTGATGGAATTCCAGTTCAGCTATTTCAAATCTTGAAAGATGATGCTGTGAAAGTGCTGCACTCAATATGCCAGCAAATTTGGAAAACTCAGCAGTGGCCACAGGACTGGAAAAGGTCAGTCTTCATTCCAATCCCAAAGAATGGCAATGCCAAAGAATGCTCAAACTACCGCACAATTGCACTCATCTCACACGCTAGTAAAGTCATGCTCAAAATTCTCCAAGCCAGGCTTCAGCAATATGTGAACCATGAACTTCCAGATGTTCAAGCAGGTTTTAGAAAAGGCAGAGGCACCAGAGATCAAATTGCCAACATCCGCTGGATCATGGAGAAAGCAATAGAGTTCCAGAAAACCATCTATTTCTGCTTCATTGACTATGCCAAAGCCTTTGACTATGTGGATCACAATAAACTGTGGAACATTCTGAAAGAGATGGGAATCCCAGACCACCTGATCTGCCTCTTGAGAAACCTGTATGCAGGTCAGGAAGCAACAGTCAGAACTGGACATGGAACAACAGACTGGTTCCAAATAGGAAAAGGAGTACGTCAAGGCTGTATATTGTCACCTTGCTTATTTAACTTATATGCAGAGTACATCATGAGGAACGCTGGACTGGAAGAAGCATAAGCTGGAATCAAGATTGCCGGGAGAAATATCAATAACCTCAGATATGCAGATGACACCACCCTTATGGCAGAAAGTGAAGAGGAACTCAAAAGCCTCTTGTTGAAAGTGAAAGAGGAGAGTGAAAAGGTTGACTTGAAGCTCAACATTCAGAAAACAAAGATCATGGCATCTGGTCCCATCACTTCATGGGAAATAGATGGGGAAACAGTGGAAACAGTGTCAGACTTTATTTTTTGGGCTCCAAATCACTGCAGATGCTGATTGCAGACAGGAAATTTAAAGACGCTTACTCCTTGGAAGGAAAATTATGACCAACCTTGATAGTATATTAAAAAGCAGAGACATTACTTTGCCAACCAAGGTCTGTCTAGTCAAGGCTATGGTTTTTCCCGTGGTCATGTATGGATGTGAGAGTTGGACTATGAAGAAAGCTGATCGCTGAAGAATGGATGCTTTTGAACTGTGGTGTTGGAGAAGACTCTTGAGAGTCCCTTGTACTGCAAGGAGATCCAACTAGTCCATTCTAAAGGAGATAAATCCTGGGTGTTCATTGGAAGGACTGATGCTAAAGCTGAAACTGCAATACTTTTTCCACTTCATTCGATGAGTTGACTCGCTGGAAAAGACTCTGATGCTGTGAAAAGTTGGGGGCGGGAGGAGAAGGGGACGACAGAGAATGAGATGGCTGGATGGCATCACCGACTCTGTGGGCATGAGTTTGAGTGAACTCCGGGAGTTGGTGATGGACAGGGAGGCCTGGCGTGCTGTGATTCATGGGGTCACAGAGTCGGACACGACTGAGCGACTGAACTGAACTGAACTGAACATAAGGAGAGAATAAATATGTTCATTCTAATGCTATTGAGTTGCTCAAAGAATTTAGAGGATTGTTAAAGAACTAGGTTAAGGTAGGTCACAGGGAAACAAGACATAGAAAGGTGCTGCTGTTTTACCAATATTCTCTGTGTTTAACCATTTGACAGTTGGGCACTTGCTGATGATTTGATCATTGAAATGACTGGATATATATTGCAATGATTATGGACTTTCTGCCCTTGTGTGTTTCTTTCTAGGCCTTTGGATGCTTATAGCCTTTCAACAATATACTTCTTTGATTCCAGTATCCATAAAAATATCTAAATTTTCTTAAACTGGACTTCACACTCCATATTGAATATGAGCATCTTGGCCACACTCATTGCCCATGTGTGCAGACAAGCTGTAAGAACATGAGGAAAGTGAACAGCAAATAATCAAAATATTTTTACACGGCATCTGAAACAGAGCTCATATGTGTGGGATCCCTTAAAAACAGGGAGTGGGTTTCAGTGCTAGAAATCCAAGTTTCTGATTATCCGTTACAGCAGTCAAGTTGTATGTGTGTGTGTGTTAGCTCTCAGACACATCTGACTCTTTGTGGTCCCATGGACGATAGCCCACAATACACTTCTGTCCATGGAATTCTCCAGACAAGAATACTGGAGTGGGTAGCCATTTCCTACTCCAGGAAATCTTCCTGACCCAGGGATCAATCCCAGGTTTCCTGTACTGCAGGCAGTTTCTTTACCATCTGAACCACCAGGGAAGCCCAATAGTCAGGTTACTGTTTCGGAAATATTAAAAATTTCAGTCTTTTCCGAGTTATATATTGTTTGAGGGTTACTTTTTTAATCTCTAGATTTATTTTATTTTAAAATTTATTTTTGATTGAAGAATAATAGCTATAAGATGTTATGTTAGTTTCTGCCATACAGTGATGTGAATCAGCCATTAATATACCCATGTCTCCTCATTCTTGAACCTTCCTTTCACACTTAGCCCATCCCACCACTCTAGGTTGTCACAGAGTACCAGGTTGAGCTCCCTATGTTCTATGGCAACTTTCCTTTAGTTCTCTGTTTTACATATGGCAATGTACATGCTTCAATGCTACTCTCTCAGTGTGCCCCATCCTCTCTTTCCCATGCTGTGTCAAGTCTGTTCTCTATGTCTGTGTCTCTATTCCTGCCCTGAAAATAGGTTAATCAGTGCCATTTTCCCAGACTCCATATGTATGCATTAATATACAATATTTGTTTT
This sequence comes from Moschus berezovskii, assembly GCF_049115385.1. Classification (NCBI taxonomy): domain Eukaryota; kingdom Metazoa; phylum Chordata; class Mammalia; order Artiodactyla; family Moschidae; genus Moschus; species Moschus berezovskii. The sequence goes on along the minus strand of NC_142482.1, from coordinate 13,608,376 downwards.
CCTCTTTCTGATTTCACTCTGTCAAACAGTCTCTACGCTAATCCACCTCACCAGAGCTGACTCAAATTCGTTCCTTTTGATGCTGAGTAATAAACAAGAGAGTTCCAGAAAAACATCTATTCCTGCTTCTTTGACTATGCCAAAGCCTTTGACTGTGTGGATCACAATAATCTAAGGAAAATTCTGAAAGAGATGGGAATACCAGACCAGCTGACCTGCTTCTTGAGAAACCTGTATGCAGGTCAGGAAGCAACAGTTAGAACTGGACATGGAACAACAGACTGGTTCCAAATAGGAAAAGGAGTACGTCAAGGTTCTATATTGTCACCCTGCTTATTGAACTTATATGCAGAGTACATCAGAGTATATCAGGAACGCTGGGCTGGAAGAAGCACAAGCTGGAATCAAGATTGCTGGGAGAAATATCAATAACCTCAGATATGCGGATGATACCACCCTTATGGCAGAAAGTGAAGAGGAACTCAAAAGCCTCTTGATGAAAGTGAAAGAGGAGAGTGAAAAGGTTGGATTGAAGCTCAACATTGAGAAAACAAAGATCATGGCATCTGGTCCCATCACTTCATGGAAATAGATGGGGAAACAGTGGAAACTGTGTCAGACTATTTTTTTGGGCTCCAAAATCAGAGGATGCTGATTGCAGCCATGAAAATAAAAGATGCTTACTCCTTGGATAGAAAGTTATGACCAACCTAGATAGTATATTAAGAAGCAGAGACATTAGTTTGCCAACGAAGGTCCGTCTAGTCAAGGCTATGGTTTTTCCCGTGGTCATGTATGGATGTGAGAGTTGGACTGTGAAGAAAGCTGATCGCTGAAGAACCGATGCTTTTGAATTGTGGTGCTGAAGAAGACTCTTGAGAGTCCCTTGGACTGCAAGGAGATCCAACTAGTCCATTCTAAAGGAGATCAATCCTGGGTGTTCATTGGAGGGACTGATAATAAAGCTGAAACTGCAATACTTTGGCCACCTCATGCGACGAGTTGACTCACTGGAAAAGACTCTGATGCTGGGAGGGATTGGGGGCAGGAGGAGATGGGGACGACAGCGAGTGAGATGGCTGGATGGCATCACTGACTCGATGGACATGAGTTTGAGTGAACTCCAGGAATTAGTGATGGACAGGGAGGCCTGGTGTGCTGTGATTCATGGGGTCGCAAAGAGTCGGACATGACTGAGCGACTGAACTGAACTGAACTGAATATTTCATTGTATCTATCTACCACAGCATCTGTATGCATTCATCTGTCAACAGATGTCTTCGTGTTCCTAAGTCCTGGCTATTGTAAATACTGCTGCAATGAATATTGGGGTATTGTGTCTTTTAGAAGTGTGATTTTCTCCAGGTTTTTTTTTGTTTGTTTGTTTTCGTTATATTATTATTTAATACAAAAACTGCTGTACTTCCTAGATTATGCTCGAGAGTATATACCCAACACATGTTTTCTTTCTCCTGCACAGAAAGGTCAAAAATGAAACAAGACACTTTCTAAAAAATACAAATATTGTCAGATAATTTGCCACTTGAATTTTTGTACCAATAATTACCATTCATTAGTTTATACTGTACTCAGAAATATGAGTTAATTTTAATAAATATATTTCATTAATACAGCATATTCTTATGAAATTGCTAATCCTTTCTTTTTTTTTTTTTTTTGTAGTTAATTTATTTTTTATTGGAGGCAAATTATTTTACAATATTATATTGGTTGGCCAACCAAGATTTTCTCAAGGTTTATGCCCAGTAGTGGAATTGCTGGGTCATATGATAGTTTTTTTTTTTTTTTCTAACTTTTAAAGGAATTTCCATAGTGACTGAATCAATTTACATTCCTATAAACAGTGTTCCCTTTTCTCCACGTTGACTTCAACATTTATTGTTTGTACAGTTTTTGATGATGGTCACTCTGTGATACTTCATTGTAGTGCTGATTTGTATTCTTCTAAAATGAACAATGATGAGCATCTATCCATGGGTTTGTTGGTCATCTGTATTCTTTCTTTGGAGAAATGTCTTTTTAGGTATTCTGCCCATCTCTGGCTTGGATTCTTTGTTTTTCTAGTGTTGAGCTACATGAGCTGCTTGTATATATTGGAAATTAAATCACTGTCTATTGTTTCATTTACAATTATTTTCTCCCACTCTGAGGGTTGCCTTTTCATCTTGTTAATACTTTCCTTTGATGTGCAAAATTTTATTATTTATTATTTTTATAATAATAATATATATTATATTATAATATATTATAAAATATAAAATATTATCATTATAATAATTATATAGCAATTATTATAATAATATAATATTATTATTTATTTAAAGTTTTATTAGGTCAAACTTATTTATATATTTTTATTTCTATTGCTCTTAGTTCAGTTCAGTTCAGTCGCTCAGTAGTGTTCGGCTCAATGCGACCCCATGAACCACACCACGCCAGGCCTCCCTGTCCATCACCAACTCCCGGAGTCCACAGAAAACCCATATCCATTGTGTTGGTGATGCCATCCAACCGTCTCATCCTCTGTCGTCCACTTCTCCTGCCCTCAATCTTTCCCAGCCTCAGGGTCTTTTCAAATGTCAGCTCTTCATATCAGGTGGCCAAAATATTGGAGTTTCAGCTTCAACAGCAGTCCCTCCAATGAACACCCAGGAATGATCTCCTTTAGGATGGACTGGTCGAATCTCCTTGTAGTCCAAGGGACTCTCAAGAGTCTTCTCCAACACTGCAGTTCAAAAGCATCAATTCTTTGGCAGTCAGCTTTCTTCACAGTTCAACTCACATCCATACATGACCACTGGAAAAACCATAGACTTGACTAGACAGACCTTTGTTGGCAAAGTAAAATCTCAGCTTTTTAATATGCTATCTAAGTTGGTCATAACTTTCCTTCAAAGGAACAAGTGTCTTTTAATTTCATGGCTGCAATCACCACCTGCAGTGATTTTGGAGCCCAGAAAAATAAAGTCAGCCACTGTTTCTACTGTTTCCCCATCTATTTGCCATGAAGTGATGGGACTGGATGCCATGATCTTAGCTTTCTGAATGTTGAGCTTCACACCAACGTTTTCACTCTCCTCTTTCACTTTCATCAAGAGGCTTTTGAGTTCCTCCTCACTGTCTGCTATAAGGGTGGTGTCATCTGCATATCTGAGATTATTGATATTTCTTCCAGCAATCTTGATTCCAGCTTGTGATTTTTCCAGCCCAGCGTTTCTCTTGATGAACTCTGTATATAAGTTAAATAAGCTGATGACAATATAAAGCCTTGACGTACACCTTTTCCTATTTGGAACCAGTCTATTGTTCCATGTCCAGTTCTAACTGTTGCTTCCTGACTTGCATACAGGTTTCTCAAGAGGCAGATCAGGTGGTCTGGGATTCCCATCTCTTCAGAATTTTCCTTAGTTTATTGTGATCCACACAATGAAAGGCTTTGGTGTAGTGAATAAGGCAGAGATAGACGTTTTTATGGAACTCTCTCACTTTTTCCATGATCCTGAAGATGTTGGCAATTTGATCTCTGGTTCCTCTGCCTTATCTAAAACCAGCTCGAACATCTGGAAGTTCATGTTTCACATATTGCTGAAGTCTGGCTTGAAGAATTTTGAGCATGACTTTACTAGCGTGTTCAGTTCAGTTCAGTTCAGTTCATTTCAGCTGCTCAGTCGTGTCTGACTCTCTGCGACCCCATGAATCACAGCACGCCAGCCCTCCCTGTCCATCACCAACTCCCGAAGTTCACTCAAACTCATGTCCATAGAGTCGGTGATGCCATCCAGCCATCTCATTCTCTGTCGTCGCCTTCTCCTCCCGCCCCCAACCTTTCCCAGCATCAGCGTGTTCAGCTCAGTTCAGTCGCTCAGTCGTGTCCGACTCTCCACGACTCCATGAATCTCAGCACGCCAGCCCTCCCTGTCCATCACCAACTCCCGGAGTACACTCAAACTCATGTCCACAGAGTCGGTGATGCCATCCAGCCATCTCATTCTCCGTCGTCCCCTTCTCCTCCCGCCCCCAACCTTTCCCAGCATCAGAGTCTTTTCCAGTGAGTCAACTCGTCGCATGAGGTGGCCAAAGTATTGCAGTTTCAGCTTTAGCATCAGTCCCTCCAATGAACATCCAGGATTGATCTCCTTTAGAATGGACTGGTTGGATCTCCTTGCAGTACAAGGGACTCTCAAGAGTCTTCTCCAACACCACAGTTCAAAAGCATCGATTCTTCGGCGATCAGCTTTCTTCACAGTCCAACTCTCACATCCATGCATGACTACAGGAAAAACCATTGCCTTGACTAGACGGACCTTGGTTGGCAAAGTAATGTCTCTGCTTTTTAATATACTATCAAGGTTGGTCATAACTTTCCTTCCAAGGAGTAAGCGTCTTTTAATTTCATGGCTGCAATCAGCATCTGCAGTGATTTTGAAGCCCCCAAAAATAAAGTCTGACACTGTTTCCACTGTTTTTCCATCTATTTCCCATGAAGTGATGGGACCAGTTGCCACGATCTTTGTTTTCTGAATGTTGAGCTTCAAGCCAACCTTTTCACTCTCCTCTTTCACTTTCAGCAAGAGGCTTTTTAGTTCCTCTTCATTTTCTTCCATAAGGGTAGTGTCATCTGCATATCTGAGGTTATTGATATTTCTCCCAGCAATCTTGATTCCAGCTTGTGCTTCTTCCAGCCCAGCGTTCCTCATGATGTACTCTGCATATAAGTTAAATAAGTAAGGTGACAATATACAGCCTTGACGTACTCCTTTTCCTATTTGGAACCAGTCTGTTGTTCCATGTCCAGTTCTAACTGTTGCTTCCTGACCTGCATACAGGTTTCTCAAGAGGCAGGTCAGGTGGTCTGGGATTCCCATCTCTTTCAGAATGTTTCACAGTTTATTGTAATCGACACAGTCAAAGGCTTTGGCATACTCAATGAAGCAGAAATAGATGTTTTTCTGAAACTCTCTTGCTTTCTCCATGATACAGCAGATGTTGGCAATTGGATCTCTGGTGCCTCTGCCTTTTCTAAAACCTGCTTGAACATCTGGGAGTTCACGGTTTACATACTGCTGAAGCCTGGCTTGGAGAATTTTGAGCATGACTTTCCTAGCGTGTGAGATGAGTGCAATTGTGCGGTAGTTTGAGCATTCTTTGGCATTGCCTTTCTTTGGGATTGGAATGAAGACTGACCTCTTCCAGTGCTGTGGCCACTGCTGAGTTTTCCAAATTTGCTGGCATATTGAGTGCAGCACTTTCACAGGATCGTCTTTTAGGATTTGAAATACCTCAACTGGAATTCCATGACTTCCACTAGCTTTGTTTGTGTTATACTTCCTAAGGCCCACTTGACTTCACATTCCAGGATGTCTGGCTCTAGGTGAGTGATCACACCATTTTGGTTATCTGGGTAGAAAAGATCTTTTTTGTACAGTTCTTGTGTGTATTCTTGCCACCTCTTCTTAATATCTTCTGCTTCTGTTAGGTCCATGCCATTCCTGTCCTTTATCGAGCCCATCTTTACATGAAATGTTCCCTTGGAATCTCTAATTTTCTTGAAGAGATCTCTTGTTTTTCCTAATCTGTTGTTTTCCTCTATTTCTTTGCATTGATCACTGAGGAAGGCTTTCTTATCTCTCCTAGCTATTCTTTGGAACTCTGCATTCAAATGGGTATATCTTTCCTTTTCTCCTTTGCTTTTCGCTTCTCTTCTTTTCACAGCTATTTGTAAGGCCTCCTCAGACAGCCATTTTGGTTTTTTGCATTTCTTTTTCTTGGGGATGGTCTTGATTCCTGTCTCCTGTACTATGTCACGAACCTCCGTCCATAGTTCATCATGCACTCTGGGTTTATCAGATCTAGTCCCTTAAGTCTATTTGTCACCTGAATGGTCTAGTGGTTTCCCCCACTTTCTTTTACTCTAGGAGGTGGATCAAAGAGGACCTTGCTCTGGATTTTTGTCAAAAATTGTTCTGCACATGTTTTTCTCTAAGAGTTTTACAGTTCCTGGCTTTATATTTAGGTCTTTCATCCATTTGAGTTTATTTTTTTGTATAGTGTTAAGAAATGTTCTAATTTCATTCTTTTACATGTAGCTGTTCAGTATTCCCAACACCACTTATCAAGGAGTCTCTTTTCTCCATTGTATATTCTTGCCTTCTTTGTCAAAGATAAGGTGCCCATGGGTATGTGGGTTTATCTCTGGGTTTTCTATCTTGTTCCATTGTTTTATATTTCAATTTTTGTGCCAATACCATAGTATCTTGATTACTATAGCTTTGTAGTATAGTCTGAAGTAAGAAAGTTCCATTTTTCCTTCTCATAATTGCTTTGGCTATTCAGGGTCTTTTTTGTTTCCTTAGAAATTGTAAAATTTTTGTTCTAGTTCTGTAAAAAATGCCATTGGTAATTAGATAGGTAATGCATTGAATCTGTAGGTTGATTTGAGTCATATATTCATTTCACAATATTGATGCTTCTAATTCAAGAACATGATATATCTCTCTCCATCTGTTTATGTCTTCTTTCATTTCTTTCATCAGTCTCTTTTAGTTTCTGTACATAGGTCATTTGTCTCATTAGGCAGGTTTATCCCTAGTATTTTATTCTTTTTGTTGCAACAGTAAATGGGAATATTTTTAAATTCTTCTTTCTGATTTTTTCATTGTTAGTGTATAGAAATGGAAGATTTTTTTTTTCTGGGTATTAATTTTGCATCCTGCAACTTTACTAATTCATCAATTAGCTCTAGTAAATTTCTAATGGCATCTTTAGTGTTTTCTATGTATAGTATCATGTTGTCTGCAAACAGAGTTTTAATTCTTTTCCAATCTGTATTCCTTATATTTCTTTTTCTTCTCTGATTGCTGTGGCTAGCACTTCCAAAACTATGTTGAATAATAGTGGCGAGAGTGGGCATACTTGTCTTGTTCTGATCTTAGAGGAAATGTTTTCAAATTTTCACCATTGAGAATAATGTTTGCTGTGGGTTTGTCATATATGGACTTTACTATGTGGAGGTAGGTTCTTGTCAAAATTTTTTATGCATTTATTGAGATTATCATGTTTTTTATCTTTCACTTTGTTAAGAATTGCTGGGATAAAACCTACTTAATTATGGAGTATGATCTTTTTCATGTGTTGTTGAATTCTGTTTGCTAGTATTTTGTTGAGGATTATTGCATTTATGCTCATCAGTGATAATGGGCCTGTAGTGTGTGTGTGTGTGTGTGTGTGTGTGTATGTGTGTGATACCTTTGGCTGGTTTTGGTATCAGGGTGATGGTGGCCCCATAGAATGAGATTGGGAGTTTTCCTTCCTCTGCAATTTGTTTAAAGAGTTTGAGAAGAATAATTGTTAACTCTTGTCTAAATGTTTGATAGAATTCACCTGTGAATCCGTCTGGCCCTGGGCTTTTGTTTGTTGGAAGATTTTTCATCACAGTTTTGATTCATTGCCGGTTATTGATTTGTCCATAATTTCTGTTTCTTCCTGGTTCAGTCTCAAAAGTTTTATCTTCTCTAAATTTGTCCTTTTCTCCCAGGGTGTCAGTTTAATTGGCATATAGTTGCTCAGAGTAGTCTCTTGTGATCCTTTGTATTTCTGCACTGTTTGTTGTAACTTCTTTTTTACTAATTTTATTGATTTGAGTGTTCTCTCTTTTTTCTTGATGAGTCTGATTAGTGCTTTGTCAATTTTGTTTATCTTCCCAAAGAGCTAAAATTTATGTTTTATTGATCCTTGGTATTTTTTTTCCCCTCGTTTCCTTTTCATTTATTTCTAGTCTGACCTCTATAATTTCTTCCTACTAGCTTTGGGGTTTTTGTTCTTCTTTTTTGGCTGCTTTAGATTTCAGGTTAGGCTTTTATTTGATGTCTTTCTTCTCTCTTCAGGTGGGCTTGTATCGCTGTAAATGCCCCTCTTAGCACTGCTCTTGCTGCACTCTAAAGTTTTCTTGGTCACGTTCTCACTGTCACTTTTTCATAGGTATTTTTAAATTTCCTTTTTAATTTCTCACATAACTTTTTGGTTATTTAGTAGTGTGTCCTTTGTCCTCCATGTATTTGTCTTTTTACAGTTTTTTTTTTCTTTCTGTAATTGATATTTAATATCATAGCGTTGAGGTCAGATAAAAAGCTTAATACAATTTAAATTTTCTTGAATTTACCAAGGCCTGATTTGTGACCCTAGATGTGATCTATTCTGGAGAATGTTTCATTGTACTTGAGAAAAAAGTGTAATCTGCTTTTTGGGGATGAAACGTCCTTATGATATCAGTTAGGTCCATCTGATTTAACGTGTCATTTAAGACTTATTATTTCCTTATTAATTTTTCTATGTAGATAATCTATCCAGTGGTAATATGTTGATTTCCCCTTCTATGGTTTTTGGCATTTACTTTATGTACTGAGGTGCTTTATGTTGGGTATATAAATATTTATAATTATTTTATCTTCTTCTTGGATTTATTCCTTGATAATTATGTAGTGTCCTTACTTATCTCTTCTAACAGTTTTTAAAGTCCAACTTTATTTTGATTTCCATTTTCATGGAATATCTGTTTCCATCCCAAGACTTTCAGTCTGTACGAGTTCTTAGGTGTGAAGTGAGTCTTGTCTAGGCAGCACATAAATGAGTCTTGTTTCGATCAACCAGTCTGTGTCTTTTGACTGGGGCGTTTAGTCTATGTACACTTAAGGAAGCTATTGATATGTATGTTCCTATTGCCGTTTTCTTAGTTTTGGGTTTATTTTTGTGGGTCTTTGCTTTCTCTTGTGTTTCACGAATAGAGATGTTCCTTCAGCAGTTTTTTTTTTTTTTTTTTTTAAGGATGATTTGATGGTTCTAAATTCTCTTAGCTTTTGCTTGTCTGCAAACATTTTGATTTCTCCATCAACTTTGAATGAGATCCTTGCTGGGTAGAGTAATCTTCATTGTAGGTTTTTACCTTTAATCACTTTAAATGTATCCTTCCACTCTCTTCTTGCCTGAAGATTTTCTGCCGAAAATCAGCCAATAGCCTAATGAGGATTCTTTCGTATGTTATTTTTGGCTTTTCCCTTGTTGCTTTTAATATTTTTCCTATGTGTTTAATTTTTATTACTTTGATTAGTATATGTCTTGGCATATTTATCTTTGGGTTTATCCTGCTTCAGACTTTCTGGCTTTTGTTGGTTATTTGCTTTCCCATATTAGGGTTTTTTTTTTTTTACTATAATTGCCTCAAATATTTACTCATCTCTTTTTCCTTATCTTCTTCTGCTGCTACTGCTGCTGCTAAGTCACTTCAGTCGTGTCCGACTCTGTGTGACCCCATAGACGGAAGCCCACCAGGCTCCCCCGTCCTTGGGATTCTCCAGGCAATAACACTGGAGTGGGTTGTCATTTCCTTCTCCAATGTGTGAAAGTGAAAAGTGAAAGTGAGGTCACTCAGTCGTGTTCGACCCTTAGCGACCCCACATATCTTCTTCTAGGACTCCAATAATTTAAATGTTCATATGTTCAATATTTCAACAGAGGTCTCTGAGTCTTTCTTCAATTATTTCCCTTATTTTCCTTATTTTTTCTTTGTTCTTCTCCTCAGCAGTTATTTTCATAATTTTATCTTCCAGCTCACTTACTCAATCTTCTGAATGAGTTATTCCACTATTGATACTTCTACAGTATTTTTAATTTCAGTAATGTGTTGTTCACTACTGTTTGTTTTATTCATCATTTCTTCTACACCTTTTTAAAATGTGTTACATATTTCTTGCATTTTCTCAATTCTATTTTGATATTTGAAAACTTCCTTATTCTCATTACTCTAAATTCTTTTTTAGATATGTTTCCTATTTCATTTTCATTTATTTGATCTTATAGATTTTTACCTTGCTCTTTCATCTGTAACATATTTTTTTGTCATTTTCTTTTCTTTCTTTCTTTGTTTTTGATTAGTGGGACAGTGTTCCTGTCTCCACTTGTTGTTTGGTTTGAGGTTTCCAGCAGTGGAGTTTGAAGGCAGTGGGATAGAGCCAGATCTTGATTTTGAGATGTGGACTTCTGGGATACCTCACTCCAATTAATATTCTTGGGGCCTGATGTTTTCTGTTATTCAACCCTCCTACCACAAACTCAGGCTTGATATCTTGCCTGCAAATTGGGATCTCACTAACCATGGGGCATGGAAATAAAGGAAAGGAACAGTAACAAAGAATAAAAATATGATAAATTTATAACACTAACAGATATTTTAGCAAAAATCAAGAGTATATACAAAAGAACCCCTGGAGGGTAAGAGCAGATTCCAATAGCAAAGATAGAAGTGTGTGTGTGTATGTAATGTACTAAGTCACTTCAGTCATGTCTGCCTCTTTGTGACTCTATGGACTGTAGCCCTCCAGACTCCTCCGTGCATGGGATTCTCCAGACAAGAATACTAGAGTAGGTTGCCATTTAGTTTTCCAGAGAATCTTCCTGACCCAGGGATCAAATTTATGTTTCTTATGTCTCCTGTATTGGCAGGTGGGTTCTTTCCCACTAACACCACATGGGTGGTCCAAAGTGAACTGCCCCCTCTGAGGACTTTCTAATTATGAGACTGACACTGAAGTAAAAATAAGAGGGAATAATAATAATAAGAATAACACAGAGTAAATATAAAATAAGTTCAGAAAACTAATAGAAATAGTAGAAAAAATAAGAATATGTATGAAACAACTTCTGGAGGATAAAACTGAATCCACTGGCAAGGAGTTTAAAAACAATGACAACAATAACAACAAAAGTAGAATAAACCTTAGCCATGTAGGATGAGGCTTAGATGGGGTGGGTGTTAGGCAGTGAGAGGGTTTAGAAGGAAGTGGGATTTAGGCGGGGTGGGTGTCCTGATTCACAACCCATGTCTGCTGAAAAGACCCTGGGAATTGGTAGGGGGATGCCTGAGCTTAACCCAGATGAAGAGTCCTTTGCAGTGCCTCTGACTTCAGGGTGTGGAGGATCAGGCAAGGGTCATCAGGAGACTTCCTGAGGTCAAGTGGGCGGAGAACAGGAGACAGGTTCCCTGTTCTTCCATAACTCAAGTGACACCTTTTCAGTTGGCCCAGTTGTATCTCCTCTCTTCTCCTTCTTGTGCTGGCATGACCTATGTGGGTAGAGTGTGATTGGAGGACAGCTAGCCCTAGAGAGAGAAGGGGTACCTTGGAGGGAGGAGTGAGATTCCATGGGCAGAGGGGTCCATGGAGGATGGACCGGCCATGGTGGGAAGAGGGAACCAGAGAGATGAGAGGGGCTCCAGAGGGTTCAAGTGTGGGGTCTTGAGGGAGGAAGTAACCAGAGAGTGAGGAGGGATCCCAGAGGGCAGAGGGCTTGGCCAGGAGAGTTGAAGGGACCCTGGGGGGAGGAGAGGTTCCTGGAGGGCAGAGGGGGAACCAGAGGGCAGAGGGATACCTCAGAGGGTAGAGGAAGCTCCAGAGGGTGCCCCATAAGGCGAAGGAGATTCTAGAGTACGGAAGGTTTGGCCATGGGTCTCAGGAGGCTCCTCAGGGCTGAGTGGGTGGGGAAACACCAGGTAGTTCCCTGTTCCTTGAACCATGTGTGTGCTTCTCCTTTTATGTTTTTCAGTCACTTAGCTATGTCAGACTTTTTGTAACCCCATGGACTGCAGCATGCCAGGCTTCCTTGTCCTTCACTGTTTTACAAAGTTTGCTCAAACTTACGTCCATTGAGGTGGTTGAAGCCAACCAAACATCTTATTCTTTGTCATCCCCTTCTACTGCCCTCAATCATTCCCAGCATCAAGGTCTTTTCTAATGAGTCGGCCCTTCACATCAGGAGGCCGAAGTAGTGGAGCTTAAGCTTCAGCATCAATCCTTCCAATGAATATTTAGGGTTGATATCTTTTAGGATTGACTGGTTTGATCTCCTTGCTGTCCAAGGGACTCTCAAGAGTCTTCTTCAACACCACAGTCCAAAAGCATCAAATCTTCAGTGCTCAGGCTCCTTTATGGTCCATATATGACCACTGGAAAAATCATAGCTTTGACTAGGTGGACCTTTGTTGGCACAGTGATGTCTGTTTTTTAATATGCTGTCTAGGTTGGTCATAGCTTTTCTTCCAAGGAGCAATCTCTTTTTAATTTCATGGCTGCAGTCACCGTCCACAGTGATTTTGGAGCCCAGGAAAATAAAGTCTGTCACTGTTTTCATTGTTTCCACATCTATTTGCTATGGAGTGATGGGCCTAGATGCCGTGATCTTCGTTTTTTGAATGTTTAGTTTTAAGCCAACTTTTGCACTCTTTCACCTTCATCAAGAGACTTTAGATTCTCTTTGATTTCTGCCTGTAGGGTGGTATCATCTCCATATCTGTGGATACTGATATTTCTCCTGGCAATATTGACTCCAACTTGTGCTTCATCCAGTCTGGCATTTCACATGATTGACTCTTCATAGAAGTTAAATAAGCAGGGTTTCAATATAGAGCGTTGACATACTCCTTTCCCAGTTTTAAACTAGTCCATTTTTCCATGTCTGGTTCTAACTATTTCTTCTTGATCTGCACACAGATTTCTCAGGAGGCAGGTAACGGGGTCTGGTATTTCCAACTCTTTAAGAATTTTCCACAGTTTGTTGTGATCCACACAATCAAATGCTTTAGCTTAGTCAATGAAGCAGAAGTAGTGTTTTTTTTTTTCTTCTTTTTAAATTTCCTTGCTTTTTCTATGATCAAACAGATATTGGCAATTTGATCTCTGGTTCTTCTGACTTTTCTAAACCTAGTTTGTATCTGGAAGTTCTTGGTTCATGCACTGCTGAAGTCTAGCTTAAAGGATTTTGAGCATTACCTTGATAGCATGTGAAATGAGCACAATAGTTTGATAGTTTGATTACACAATATTCTTTCCCCAGTGTTTCAGTTTGGTTTGGCTGTCAGAACAATGTATCTGAGACTGGCTGTGGTTACTATAGCAAGACTGGGTCTTCTCATGGATCTGGATACTGGAAGTCTGAGATCAAGATGTTAACAGGGCTGCTTTCTCTAGATGCCTCTGCCCTGGACTTGCAGATGACTGTCTTCTCCCTGTATCTGCACATGGTCTTTTGTGTTTCCCCTGTGTCTGTGTCATAATCTCCATTTTATAAAAATATGTTCTGTGGATTAGGGCCCATCTTGGACCTAATTTTAGCTTAATTACCTTTTCAAAGACCCTTTCTCCCAAAACAGTTTTAGCCAAAGATGCAAGGGGTTAGAATGTCAATAATATGAATTTTGGGGGCACACATTTCTGTCCATAACACACAGATAATTTCAATCTTTTGATTATTTTAGGTTTTATTTGTAACTGTTTCTATTCTCCCCTCTTTTCTTTCTTCTTTACTTTGTTTCATTATACTATACAATTTTTCCACTTTCTATGCTTCCTTCTTGAAATACGGAAGCAAAGGGGGATGATCATTTCATCCCCAACAATGATGGCTGTGCTACGTAAACTAAAGGATGTCTCCTTCTTCACAAATAGCTCTGTGCTTGGTGAGGTCCCAGGGAAGGTTAAAAATTTATCATAGCATGGAATCAACCTCCAAAAACCATTTTTTTTCTAAGAGGAATGGCAAATTGCCTGGTCATAAAATAAAGGTGAATTTATATCAAGCCTTGCTAGAAAGTTTCCAAAGGTGATGTGGAAATGTGTGCTTTGACCTTGGCTGAATGTGAAGCCTATGACTAATAGAGCGAGCTCTGCTTGTGGTAGACATAAAGTAACTTATTTCTGCTCTTGGCAAACAAGCATTTCCTGTGCTTGGGCTTTCTTCCATCTTTAAAATATTTATACTCAAAACTATTGCTGTATTTTACCATTAACTGATAACTTGGGCAAAGTTTGTAAGAAATAAACCAAGTTATAATTTATTCTGATTAACAGATATTTCCCCTAAAGCATTACTGAATAAATTTATCAGACAGTACAACATCTATATGTTTTGTTTAAATTTCCCCATTTTAGTGTTTTGAGTAATATTCAACTAAATAATGTGGCAGAATATTAAAAAACAGTCAACCCTTATGCTAATGAACATAAAGTGTAAGTTACTCTTCCATAAACTAATTCTCATATTAAGTGATTTTTCCAATAGTTGAGGCTGTAAGTAGCTTGGTCAGTTACCAGCTGAGTTGATATGAGACTATGCTATTCAGATGTAAAATCTATATAGAACTAGTAGCTAGGATTATAATGATTCTTACGGGAGTTGGTGTTGGACAGGGAGGCCTGGCGCACTGTGATTCATGGGGTCTCGAAGAGTCGGACACGACTGAGCGACTGAAATGAACTGAACTGAACTGAACAGAGAATTTATTTATGAATACACCAAGAGTGAGTGCTTGAAAATTTTGTGTGAAAGGAATAAAAGATTGTAGAACTAAATACTAGCAACTTAGAAATAAATCATTAAAGAGTAGAAGTTTCATAGTTGGAAAAAGCAACATTTTATTATTATTTTAAAATCTAAAGTCTTGAAAGGTAATTTTATTTATTCCTTTTTTAACTAAAAACACTTGTCATACCATAATATATTAGTTTCATGTTTATTATGTAGAGATTTTATATTTGCATCTATCATGAAAGAAGTTTAGTAACCATCTGTTCCCATACCAAATTATCAAAGTATTATTGAACATATTCCTTATGCTATATGTTGCATCATTTGCAGCTTATTTATTTTATAACTGGAGATTTACTCCCCTTCACTGATTTCATCTTGCCCCCAGTCCCTCTTCCTTTGGCAAGGAAAAGCCTAATTCTCTTGTATCTACGAATCTGTTTTCTTTTATTTTCCCTATTTTTGTTTTATTGGAGGATAATTGCTCTACAATATTGTGTTGGCCTCTGCCATACATCAACATGAATCAGCCACAGGTATACATATGTCCCCTCCTTCCTGAATCCCCCTCCCATCTCCCACACTCTCTGTCAACCCCCTAATTTTGTCACAGAGCTCTGGGTTGAGCTCCCATTGTCACACAGCAAATTCCCACTTGCTCTCTATTATACATATGGTAATGTATATTATTCTATGCTATTCTCTCAGTTCGTCCCATTCTCTCCTTCCCTCACTGTGTTCACAGGTCTATTCTGTATGTCTTGCCTTGCCATTGCTGCCCTGAAAATAAGTTCATTGGTATGATCTTTCTAGATTTCCTACACATCATTAATACATAATATTTGTCTTTCTCTTTCTAACTTACTTCACTCTGGATAATAAGCTCTAAGTTCATCCAACTCAGGACAGATTCGAAGGCATTCTTTATATAGCTGAGCAATATTACATTGTATATATGTACCACGATTTCTGTATCCATTCATCTATGTATTATTGATAGACATCTAGGCTCCTTGTCCTAGCTATTGTAAAAATTGCTGCCACAAATATTTGGGTACATGTTTGTCTTTCGATTATGGTTTTCTCAGGGTATGAGCCTAGTAGTGGGATTGTTGGACCACATGGTAGTTTTATTCCTGGTTTAATAATGAATTTCCTTACTGTTCTCCATAATGATTGTGTCCATTTACATTCCTACCAGCAGTGCATACATCCTCTCCAGCATGTATTTGTAGATTTCTTCTGGTCAGTGTGAGGTGATACATCACTCTAGTTTTGATTTCCATCTCGCTGATAACGAGTGACATTTAATTGAGCATTTTCTCATGTGTCTGTCTACTTTGCAGAAATGTCTGTTTCACTCTTCCATTCATTTTTTGATTGGGTTGGTTATTTTTCTGATATTGAGCTGCATGAGCTACTTGTATATGTTAGGTATTAATCCTTTGTCAGTTGTTTCATTTGGAATTTCTTCCATTCTGAAGGTTGTCTTTTACTCTTATTGTTTCCTTTGCTGTGCAAAACTTTTAAGTTTAATTAAGTTCCATTTGTTTTTATTTTCTTTACTGTATTTTATTTCCACTACTGTAGGAAGTGGGTAAAGAGGATCTTGCTAGGATATATGTCAAAGGGTGTACCACCTATGTTTTCCTCTAAGGTCTTTTTAGTTTCTGGACTTAAATTTAAATTTTTAACCCATTTTGAGTTTACTTTTGTGTATGGTATTAGAAAGTGTTCTAGTTGCATTCTTTTATATGTAGCTGTCCAGTTCTCCCAGCACCACTCATTTAAGAGGCTGTCTTTTCTCCTTTGTATATGCTTGTTTCCATAGGTATGTGGATTTATCTCTGGGATTTCTATCTTGTTCCATTGGTCTATAGTTCTGTTTTTGTGCCAGTAAAAAACTCTCCTGATGAATGTAGCCTTGTA
Organism: Moschus berezovskii; assembly: GCF_049115385.1. Lineage (NCBI taxonomy): Eukaryota > Metazoa > Chordata > Mammalia > Artiodactyla > Moschidae > Moschus > Moschus berezovskii. The sequence goes on along the minus strand of NC_142482.1, from coordinate 13,592,077 downwards.
GTATAGTCTGAAGTCAGGAAGGTTGATTCCTCCCAGCTTCATTCATCTTTTTCAAGATTGCTTTGGTTATTTGTGTCTTTTGTGTTTCCATACCAATTGTGAAACTTTTTGTTCTAGTTCTGTGAAAAATACTATTGGTAGTTTGATAGGGATTATACTGAATCTTTAGATTACTATGGGCCATATAGTAATTTTCACAGTATTGATTCTTCTAATCCAAGGACACGGTTTATCTCTCCATCTCTTTGTGTAGTCTTCGATTTCTTTTTTATTTATTTTTTTATTGGAGTCTAATTACTTTACAATATTATATTGGTTGGTTTTGCCATACATTGACAAGAATCTGCCCTGGGTGTACATATGCTCCCCTTCTTGAACCCCCCTCCCACCTCCCTTCTCCCCATATCCTCCCTCTGGGTCATCCCTGTGCACCAGCCCTGAGAATCCTGTATCATGAGTCGAACCTGGACTGGTGATTCATTTCACATATGATAATATACATGTTTCAATGCCATTCTCCCAAATCATCCCACCCTCACCCTCTCCCACAGAGTCAAAAAGACTGTTCTATACAGCTGTGTCTCTTTTGCTGTCTTGTATACAGGGTTACAAGTGATCTCTTCAAGAAAATTAGAGATTCCAAGGGAACATTTCATGCAAAGATGGGCTCGATTAAGGACAGAAATGGTATGGACCTAACAGAAGCAGAAGATATTAAGAAGAGGTGGCAGGAATACACAGAAGAACTGTACAAAAAAGATCTTCACGACCAAGATAGTCATGATAACGTGATCACTAACCTAGAGCCAGACATCTTGGAATGTGAAGTCAAGTGGGCCTTAGAAAGCATCACTACGAACAAAGCTAGTGGAGATGATGGAATTCCAGTTGAGCTATTTCAAATCTTGAAAGATGATGCTGTGAAAGTGCTGCACTCAATATGCCAGCAAATTTGGAAAACTCAGCAGTGGCCACAGGACTGGAAAAGGTCAGTCTTCATTCCAATCCCAAAGAAAGGCAATGCCAAAGAATGCTCAAACTACCGCACAATTGCACTCATCTCACACACTAGGAAAGTCATGCTCAAAATTCTCCAAGCCAGGCTTCAGCAATATGTGAACCGTGAACTCCCAGATGTTCAAGCGGGTTTCAGAAAAGGCAGAGGCACCAGAGATCAAATTGCCAACATCCGCTGGATCATGGAGAAAGCAAGAGAATTCCAGAAAAACCTCTATTTCTGCTTCATTGACTATGCCAAAGCCTTTGACTGTGTCGATCACAATAAACTGCGGAACATTCTGAAAGAGATGGGAATCCCAGACCACCTGACCTGCCTGTTGAGAAACCTGTATGCAGGTCAGGAAGCAACAGTCAGAACTGGACATGGAACAACAGACTGGTTCCAAATAGGAAAAGGAGTACATCAAGGCTGTATATTGTCACCTTGCTTATTTAACTTATATGCAGAGTACATCATGAGGAACGCTGGGCTGGAAGAAGCACAAGCTGGAATCAAGATTGCTGGGAGAAATATCAATAACCTCAGATATGCAGATGACACTACCCTTATGGCAGAAAGTGAAGAGGAACTCAAAAGCCTCTTGATGAAAGTGAAAGAGGAGAGTGAAAAGGTTGGCTTGAAGCTCAACATTCAGAAAACAAAGATCGTGGCAACTGGTCCCATCACTTCATGGGAAATAGATGGAAAAACAGTGGAAACAGTGTCAGACTTTATTTTTGGGGGCTCCAAAATCACTGGAGATGCTGATTGCAACCATGAAATTAAAAGATGCTTACTCCTTGGAAGGAAAGTTATGACCAACCTAGATAGTATATTAAAAAGTAGAGACATTACTTTGCCAACAAAGGTCCGTCTAGTCCAGGCTATGGTTTTTCCCGTGGTCATGTATGGATGTGAGAGTTGGACTGTGAAGAAAGCTGATCGCCGAAGAATCGATGCTTTTGAACTGTGGTGTTGGAGAAGACTCTTGAGAGTCCCTTGTACTGCAAGGAGATCCAACCAGTCCATTCTAAATGAGATCAATCCTGGGTGTTCATTGGAAGGACTGATGCTAAAGCTGAAACTCCAATATTTTGGCCACCTCATGTGACAAGTTGACTCACTGGAAAAGACTTTGATGCTGGTAAAGGTTGGGGGCGGGAAGAGAAGAAGCCGACTGAGAATGAGATGGCTGAATGGCATCACCGACTCTGTGGACATGGGTTTGAGTGTACTCCGGGAGTTGGTGATGGACAGGGAGGCCTGGTATACTGTGATTCATGGGGTCGCGGAGAGTCGGACACTACTGAGCGACAGAACTGAACTGAACTGATACAGGGTTATCGTTATCATCTTTCTAAATTCCATATATATGTGTTAGTATACCGTATTGATGTTTTTCTTTCTGGCTTACTTCACTCTGTATAATAGGCTCCAGTTTCATCCACCTTGTTAGATCTGATTCAAATGTATTCTTTTTAATGGCTGAGTAATACTCCATTGTGTATATGTACCTAAGGTTTCTTATTCTTTCATCTGCAGATGGACATCTAGTTTGCTTCCATGTCCTCGCTATTATAAACAGTGCTGTTATGAACATTGGAGTACATGTGTGTCTTTCAATTCTGGTTTCCTCGGTGTGTATGCCCAGGAGTGTGATTGTTGGATCATATGGCAATTCTATGTCCAGTTTTTTAAGGAATCTCCGCACTGTTTTCCATAGTGGCTGCACTAGTTTGCATTCCCACCAACAGTGTAAGAGGGTTCCGTTCTCTCCACACCCTCTCCAGCATTTAAAAATGGGCCAAAGAACTAAAGAGACATTTCTCCAAAGAAGACATACAGATGGCTAACAAACACAGGAAAAAATGCTTAACATCCCTGATTTCTTTCATCACTGTCATATAGTTTTCTGCATATAGTTCTTTTGTCTCTTTAGATAAGTTTATCCCTAGTTTTTTTTTTTTTAATTATTTTTGTTGCAATGGTGAATGAGATTTTTTTCCTTAACTTCTTTTTCTGACATTTCCTTTTTAGTTTATATGTATGCAAAGGATTTCTATATGTTAATTTTATATCCTGCAAATTTACTATATTCACTGATTAGCTGTAGTAATTTTCCGGTGAAATCTTTGGGTTTTTTTTAATGTATAGACTGACGCTGAAGCTACAATACTTTGGCCACCTGATGCACAGAGCAAACTTATTGGAAAAAACCCTGATGCTGAGAAAAATTGAGGGCAGATGAAGAAGGGAAGGGGGAAAAAGAATGAGGTGGTTGAATGGCATCACCTAATCAATGGACATGAGTTTGAGCAAAGAGATAGTGAAGGACAGAAAAGCCTGCCGTGCTTCAGTCCATGGGGTCACAAAGAGTGGGACATGACTTAGCGACTGAACAAAAACAATGTATTGTATCATGTTATCTGCAAATAGAGAGAGCTTTACTTCTTCTTTTCTGATCTGAATTACTTTTCTTTCTTTTTCTTTTCTGATTGCTGTGGCTAGGACTTCCAAAATTATGCTAAATAATAGTGGTAAGATTGGACAGCATTGTCTTGTTCCAGATCTTAGAGGAAATGCTTTCAGTTTTTCACCTTGAGAACAATGTTTACTGTGGGTTTGTTGTATATGACCTTTATTATGTTGAGGTATATACCTTCTAAGCTTACTTTCTGGAGAGTTTTATTTTTTTAATCATGAATGGATGTTGAATCTGTTTTCTTTTTGTTTGGAATCTGTTTTCTTTTTTAGAGTCTTCATATAAGTGAGACCATAAGGTATTTTTCTGGCATTTCACTGGACAAACTCTAGGTCCATACATGCTGTTCTAAATGGCAAGATTTTTTTTTAATGGTCAAATAATATCCTTTCATGTATACATCACATCTTTATCCAGGTACTGTTGATGAGCATTTAGGTTACTTCTGTATCTTGGCTATTGTAATAATTCTGGAGTGAGCATAGAGGTGCATATATCTTTTCAAATCAGTATTTTTATTCAGGTAAATGTCCCAGAAATGGAATTTGTGGATCACATGGTAGTTCTATTTTTAATTTTTTGAAGAACTTCCATATTGTTCTCCGTAGTGAATGTATCAGATTACATTCTCACCAACAGTTCAGGATGGTTCCGTATTCAGCACATCCTCACCAACACTGGTTATTCGCTCTCTTTTTATGATAGCCATTTTGACTCATGCGAGGTGGCAACTCATTGTGGTGTTGATTTGCCATTTTAATTTAACATAGAGAAAGAAGTGACTTATTTAAGGTTAAATGGCCAGTCTCAGCAAAATGAGGATGAAAGCTTTGGCATTACATTCTATAGCAGTGCTCTTTCCACACATAAATAAGAAAATATTTAATTATCATAGAATACAAATGGTGAATATGACAGATCTTATGTGTATTATGTGTTTGGCCTGCCTATAGATTTGTTATTGAATATGTGTTAATGAATGTCAAGGAATCTGAGCTTTGGTGACATTTACATTATTCCAGTTCTCCTGAGAGAAGGGGATTTTGCAGGATTTTGGACCCTCTCTCTGTGCTCTTTACAATACAATGTTGCCTTTTGTTTCGTTGTTTTTGTTTTTGTTTTTTTTAACCGTGTTGATCTATTTTCTATGTAGTAGTTTTTATCAGTAATGCTAAATCTCTAATTTATCCCTCCCCCACCCTCTCTCCCCTGTGATAATCGTAAGTTTGTTTTCTATGCCTGCAATGGAATATTGTTTTTAATCTCTGAGATGAAAGAAATACTAGCAATCAACTTTACATTATATGCAAACTATTGGACAATCAGGATAAGCTGGACTTAGTTAAGGTCTACCATCACGACTTCTTCAGAGAAATCAATCCCTCAGTGTGGACACTGTACAGGCTCTGTGCAGGATCCTAGGGACCATGTCAGATCACAGTATGGCCTGCTCGATTGCTTTAGATGACAATTTTGTTCTGTGTTTCTCTTCGAATAAAACATTGGATTAGGGGAAAGATAAAATTCAAATTCAGTAGCTGACTATTTCTAAAACTGGCTCCCTCCAAAAGCTGCAAACAGTTCAGATTAACTCTATTCTTGGGTCAAATATCTGTCCCTGACTATAGTCCAACTATGTCTACCATAAGTATTTACTTCATATCATTGTGTGTTCACTGAAGTTACAGCCAGGATCGAAACAGATTGAATAACAGAGTTAAACAGATCCTATCCCCAGTTATCATCTAGAGTTAGTGGTACCAACCAGGAGCTGGTACAAGGTAGAGACCAGTGGAACAGAACAAGAAGGACTCCATGTTAGATGCTCCATCTACCACTCAGTAACCATATGATCCTGGGTTATTTCATTTTTAACCTTTCAAATTTTGTTTGTATGCAAAATTGGGGACAATGATTTTGTCTGCCTCTCAAAACTGCAAAAACAAATGGAATAATGTATTTTATAACATGCATTTAAATGGAAGGGCTTATTATTAAACAGTGTGTTTTACCATTGGGCTTATAGTCCATTTTAATTGAATTTAGACATTTGATGCCAGAACTTACCAAATACCACATCATACAGTAACCACAGCTTTCAAAGAACCAAATAATACTTTGTTATTAGGAAAATATGACAAGTGTCTGTAGCCTAGAGGAATAAAGGATATGATTATCATTTTGGGGAATTATTTGAGAAGAGAATACTGACTCATTGTGCATGTATATGTATGACTGAGTCCCTGCTCTGTTCACCTGAAATTATCACAACATTGTTAATTGGCTATACTACAATACAAAACAAAACATTACAAAAAAATAAAATAAAATAAACTGACTCTGTCATGTAACTGTTATTCAATTAGATTTTTACAAATATTATAATGAAACAGTAAATAAATAATTTGGAAAGAAAAGTAGGAAAACCAATTACCAAACTTGTAGGAAGACAGATGCAATCTAATAGGATTGAGAAAAATAAGTTAAAAGTATCTTCACTGATGTATTCTATCCACATATTGAAAAATCAAAAAATATGCCTATTAACTTCCAAGAAGACTACAATTTCTCTCCATCTGTGTGCTGGAGTGTTTAAAACATAACTGATTTTGGTAAATCTGAGTTTGGTCTCACTTAGCATGGAATAATCTTGGGAAGCTTTGAATCTTTTTGGAGAGACACTGCAGTTTAAAACTTTGGATTAAAAAAATCAAGGTTCTCTTCTCCTGCAGCCCTGTGGTTTGTTGCATTTTAAGGTGGACACAGGAGGATGAAGAACACTGAAGAACGTGGTTGGAAAGTAAGTGAAGTTTGATAGCAAGAGTCTCAGGCTGTTAAGATGATGGAAAAGAAATTGGCCCTTACTGTATGCCATGCAGTTACTGTACTGCTTAACCTATGCAGAAACCATGAAACTCCCTCACTTAATATGCACATTCAAGAATGTATTTTAGCCCCTTACTTAAATTTTAAAATCAATCAGGCCCCACATTTTGTCTCCTCATCAGTCAAAACGCCCTATTTGTTGATCCAGTGTTATATTATACAATCAATCCGCATGTCCATTTTTAAAAAACAAAAAATTATTTTTTATGCTTTTCTTCCAGAAAGAGTTGAAGTAGATAATTACAGCAGTCAACTGTTATGGAAAGTATAGTTTAATTGCTTCCAAACATCAGAAGCATCAGTTGCATGTGGGAGATTGTAAAAATACAGATTTTTGTCCCCAAGTTCCAAAGATACATTCCAGAACTGGAACTCGTGCATCTGTTTTTGTTGTTGTTGTTTGTTTGTTTTTGTCTTTTTACTAGCACAGTCACTTTGAAGTAGGTAATCTCTGGATACACTGAGGAACTCTGAACTGGATATGTGTGAACACTGGTGAAAGGAATTTGGGATTTGCTGTCCGTGGTGGCTCAGTGGTAAAAAAATCCTTCAAAGTAGGAGACATGAGTTTGATCCCTGATTGAGAAGGTCCCCTGGAGAAGGAAATAGTGATTTATTCCAGTATTCTTGCCTGAGAGATCCCATGGACCAAGAGCCTGGAGGGGTATAATCCTTGGGGTTGCAAAAAAGTCAGACATGACTTAGTGACTAAAACAACAATAAACAATAAATTTCTGAGAAACTTAAAAACTTGTCTCAAGGGCATGAGGAAAGGAGAATTTTAATCAAGCAGGGGCTAAGTCCATGTGCTAGGAAGTAAACTTGTGATGTCTCAATCTTTCTAAAGCCTACCAAGGCCTGGACACTGTCATTACAATTATGAAATCATAATTTATTAAGTAATGAAGTTGGAAATTAAGTGTTTTTTTAGCATTGATAAGAGAAATGTTCACATACTGAGATATAGGGAAGTCATTCTGGCTTATACTTGAATTTTTTGCTAATTAAATAGCCTATTTGTGGCCTATCAAACATATATTGTATATGTGCTTAAATGATTTAAGAAAAGGATGCACTAACCAGAAATCAAGAATGTCCATATTAAAAGCAAAGATTAAATGCCTCCCTTCCTAGTCTTCTTTGCTGATTAGACTCTCTTCCCAGGTGCCAAGGCCAAGCTGACTCTATTCTCTCTCTCTTTTTTATATGCTGAGGAAATGTAACCCTGACTTGTTTAATGTTCTTTGTTCTGATAAGATATAAAACTGTGCTGGGGTGGATTCATGTCAATGTATGACAAAACCAATACAATATCGTAAAGTAAAAAAAAGAAAAAACAGAAAAGAAAAACACAAAATACCTTTACAACAACAACAACAACAAAAAAACTGTGCTGAAAACCTTGCTTCTTTGTAGCAGCTTCTCAGAGTAATCTGAGAGACTGTCTTCTGAACTATAGTTTTGTCTGGCTCAAATAAAACTCTTTTCTATTTTTACTATAGATTATGGATTATTTTCATTGATAACATCAGTGCCTAATAAGATCCTGCTTTTCACCATAATTCATAAACATATTATACTTTAAAAAACTTCACAGTAGGACTTCTCTGGAGGTTCAGTGGTTAAAACTCCATGCTTCCACTGACAGAGGGCTGGGCTTGTCCCCTGATCAGGAAAGATCCTACATGTCATGCGGCAAAATAAAATAAGCAAAAACAAACCTCACCAATATTGGGTTGGCAAAAAGTTTATTTGGGTTTTTCTGTTACGTGAATGAATTTTTTTGCCAATGAAATACTACAAAATAAACCTGTGAATGTTCAATGTAATGGGCAAGAAAAAAAGAAAACTTCTATAGGAAACACTTTCTAGCAATATCATGATTAAATCCAAAGAAATAGTAAGATAAAGAATTAGAAAAGGGCAAATTGTTTTAGTTATTATGCAGGAAGTGAAAGCGTTAGTTACTCAGTTGTGTTCAACTCTTTGGGACCCCATGGACAGTAGCCTGCTGGTCTCCTCTGTCCATGGAATTTTCCAGGTAAGAATACTAGAATGGGTTGCCATTCCCTTCTCCAGGGGATTTCCAGACCCCGAGATCGAACCTGGGTCTCCTGCTCTACAGGCAGATTTTTACCATCTGAGTAGGGGGTAGAGACAAATGAAGGACTGTAGTTTGGGGGGTAGAGACAAATGAAAGACTGTAGTTTATCAGTAATTTCCCAATTTTGCACAAAAGTGTGTCCCATCCTCAAAAAGTAAAGAAGCTGGTTCAGTTCAGTTCAGTTCAGTCGCTCAGTCGTGTCCGACTCTCCGCGACCCCACGAATTACAGCACGCCAGGTCTCCCTGTCCATCACCAACTCCCGGAGTACACTCAAACTCATGTCCACAGAGTCGGTGATGCCATCCAGCCATCTCATTCTCCGTCGTCCCCTTCTCCTCCCGCCCCCAACCTTTCCCAGCATCAGAGTCTTTTCCAGTGAGTCAACTCGTTGCATGAGGTGGCCAAAGTATTGCAGTTTCAGCTTCAGCATCAGTCCTTCCAATGAACACACAGGATCGATCTCCTTTAGAATGGAGTGGTTGGATCTCCTTGCAGTATAAGGGACTCTCAAGCGTCTTCTCCAGCACCACAGTTCAAAAGCATCGATTCTTCGGCGATCAGCTTTCTTCACAGTCCAACTCTCACATCCATACATGACCACGGGAAAAACCATTGCCTTGACTAGACGGACCTTGGTTGGCAAAGTAAAGTCTCTGCTTTTTAATATACTATCAAGGTTGGTCATAACTTTCCTTCCAAGGAGCAAGCATCTTTTAATTTCATGGCTGCAATCAGCATCTGCAGTGATTTTGGAGCCCCAAAAAATAAAGTCTGACACTGTTTCCACTGTTTTTCCATCTATTTCCCATGAAGTGATGGGACCAGATGCCATGATCTTTGTTTTCTGAATGTTGAGCTTCAAGCCAACCTTTTCACTCTCCTCTTTCACTTTCATCAAGAGGCTTTTGAGTTCCTCTTCACTTTCTGCCATAAGGGTAGTGTCATCTGCATATCTGAGATTATTGATATTTCTCCCAGCAATCTTGATTCCAGCTTGTGCTTCTTCCAGAACAGCGTTCCTCATGATGTACTCTGCATATAAGTTAAATAAGCAAGGTGACAATATACAACCTTGACGTACACGTTTTCCTATTTGGAACCAGTCTGTTGTTCCATGTCCAGTTCTAACTGTTGCTTCCTGACCTGCATACAGGTTTCTCAAGAGGCAGGTCAGGTGGTCTGGGATTCCCATCTCTTTCAGAATGTTCCACAGTTTATTGTAATCGACACAGTCAAAGGCTTTGGCATAGTCAATGAAGCAGAAATAGATGTTTTTCTGGAACTCTCTTGCTTTCTGCATGATCCAGCGGATGTTGGCAATTTGATCTCTGGTGCCTCTGCCTTTTCTAAAACCTACTTGAACATCTGGGAGTTCACGGTTCACATATTGCTGAAGCCTGGCTTGGAGGATTTTGAGCATGACTTTTCTAGCGTGTGAGATGAGTGCAATTGTGCGGTAGTTTGAGCATTCTTTGGCATTGCCTTTCTTTGGGATTGGAATGAAGACTGACCTCTTCCATTCCTGTGGCCAGCGCTGAGTTTTCCAAATCTGCTGGCATATTGAGTGCAGCAATTTCGTAGCATCATCTTTCAAGATTTGAAATAGCTCAACTGGAATTCCATCACCTCCACTAGCTTTGTTAGTAGTGATGCTTTCTAAGGCACACTTGACTTCACATTCCAAGATGTCTGGCTCTAGGTTAGTGATCACGTTATCGTGACTATCTTGGTCGTGAAGATCTTTTTTGTACAGTTCTTCTGTGTATTCCTGCCACCTCTTCTTAATATCTTCTGCTTCTGTTAGGTCCATACCATTTCTGTCCTTTATCGAGCCCATCTTTGCATGAAATGTTCCCTTGGAATCTCTGATTTTCTTGAAGAGGTCTCTTGTTTTTCCTATTCTGTTGTTTTCCTCTATTTCTTTGCATTGATCACTGAGGAAGTCTTTCTTATCTCTCCTTGCTATTCTTTGGAACTCTGCATTCAGATGCTTATATCTTTCCTTTTCTCCTTTGCTTTTCGCCTCTCTTCTTTTCACAGCTATTTGTAAGGCCTCCTCAGACAGCCATTTCGCTCTTCTGCATTTCTTTTCCATGGGGATGGTCTTGGTCCCTGTCTCCTGTACAATGTTTCGAACCTCCGTCCAGAGTTCATCAGGCACTCTATCAATCAGATCTAGTCCCTTAAATCTATTTCTCACTTCCACTGTATAATCATAAGGGATTTGATTGAGGTCATATCTGAATGGTCTAGTGGTTTTCCCTACTTTCTTCAATTTAAGTCTGAATTTGGCAATAAGGAGTTCATGATCTGAGCCACAGTCAGCTCCTGGTCTTGTTTTTGCTAACTGTATACAGCTTCTCCATCTTTGGTTAAGACACATATTAAAAGATGAAGTTAATTAGAATTATGAAAAGGAAACAGTTAATAACAAAATTATTAAAATTTTGGACTGGATTTTGACAAAGGAGCCTGTAGGTTTATTTCACATTTGTGGGGAAATTAACAAGATGGTGCCAGTCAGGCTTTCTGGCTCATGTCCTGTAAACAATGACTCTGCATGGTTATGTAACAGCTGAGATCCCTTATAGGACTGTGAATGTGCAGCATGGGGCACTCACTTTGTGCATGGGCTACTTTGTGTAGTATGCCTGCGTGAGCCTTACTATGAAAGCCCTGGTTGCTGCTGCACTGGGGCTACACTGGAGCAACAGCATCGTTATGTTATACGAGGTTATGCTATGGTTATGTTATGCTTACGTTATGTCTGTTATGACTGCTGCATCAGCCAGGAGAGAGGCTGTGTTATGGCTGCCATGCCAGCCAGGAGAGATAAATGTGTCCACAGTTCCGATGGCTTCTCATGTATCCTTCCAGCCTCTTTGCTGAAGCTTTGCCTGTCCTTTGTTCAGCAAACAGCGTGCAGAGTGAGATACAGCAAGACAACTGACATCACGAACAGGATCAGCAATACGCTATTATCAATTGATATTACATTTGACATTATATTATTCCACACAGAAGCACATCATTTTTATTGTATCGAGTATGTGTGTGAGCATGTTTGTGGTGGGAAAATTCTGATATTTATTCCCAGCCTCAATCTGCTACTTTACTTTTCTCACTGATTTTTACTTTGCCCAATGTTGTATTTTCACCTTTTACTTTGTTCCTTGTCTCTCCATCTTTTAAGAAAAACTTCAATAATTTTTCATTGCTCTATGTCTGAGGTCCAACACTAGTGTTTTACTTATTCTCCCAAGTCAGGCTTTTGGGTCTTCTCAAAGCTCTGATCTTGGACTGATAAGTTTTCCCTTAAGTGTAGGAATAATTCTGAGTTCAATACCTACAAGTTACCTTCCACAATTAGTCCAACCAAGCGGCTGCCTCATATCGATTGCACATTTGGACAGGCCATTCCCATAATTATTAAACTTGAAGACAATTTCAATTATACACTTGTCTTTACATTTCTTCCAAATTCATACTGAAAGTAAAACTCCCAAGTGTAATAAAGCTTCATATGGGGAAAAAGTGACCCCATGGACTATAGCCTGCCAGGAACCTCTCTCTATGGGGAATCTCCAGGCAAGTATACTGGAGTAGGCTGCCATGCCCTTCTCGACGGGATCTCCCTAACCCAGGGATCAAACCTAAGTCTTCTACATCACAGGTGTGTTCTTTACCATCTGAACCACCAGGGAAGCTGTTGAATATAATCATATAGGTTTAATTTTTTAGAGAGTTAAAGATGAGAGTAGAAAACTAGTGATGGATAACTTTCCTCATGCTCAAGTTTCACTAACAGAAGAGTTAAAAAGTAACCAGTGTTTCACTTCTCAAGAGTAACGATTATATACAAAATTTGCCTCTCAAGCCAGTGCATCAACTGCTTGTGATTTAAAAGGGTAAATTTTTGGAAACAGTATATGTTCAGACGTTTGGCCTTGAGTCAAAAAAATAAATGTATGAAAGAGAAACTAACTTCTCATTCCACCAATTATTTTATTTACAGATATATATGTACCCAAAAAAGATGTCCTTTTCATTATAGGGGACTGGAATGCAAAAGTAGGAAGTCAAGAAACACCTGGAGTAACAGGCAAATTTGGCCTTGGAGCACGGAATGAAGCAGGCAAAGGCTAATAGAGTTTTGCCAAGAGAACTCACTGGTCATAGCAAACACCCTTTTCGAACAACACAAGAGAAGACTCTACACATGGACATCACCAGATGGTCAACACCAAAATCAGATCGATGATATTCTTTGCAGCCAAAGATGGAGAAGCTCTATACAGTTAGCAAAAACAAGACCAGGAGCTGACTGTGGTTCAGATCATGAACACCTTATTGCCAAATTCAGATTTAAATTGAAGAAAGTAGGGAAAACCACTAGACCATTCAGATATGACCTCAATCAAATCCCTTATGATTATACAGTGGAAGTGAGAAATAGATTTAAGGGACTAGATCTGATACAGTGCCTGATGAACTCTGGACAGAGGTGCATGACATTCTACAGGAGATAGGGACCAAGACCATCCCCATGGAAAAGAAATTCAAAAAGGCAAAATGGCTGTCTGAAGAGGCCTTACAAATAGCTGTGAAAAGAAGAGAAGTGAAACGCAAAGGAGAAAAGAAAAGATACAAGCATCTGAATGCAGAGTTCCAAAGAATAACAAGGAGAGGTAAGAAAGCCGTCCTCAGCGATCAATGCAAAGAAAGAGAGGAAAACAACAGACTAGGAAAAACAAAAGGTCTCTTCAAGAAAATCAGAGATATCAAGGTAACATTTCATGCAAAGATGGGCTCGATAAAGGACAGAAATGGTATGGACCTAACAGAAGCAGAAGATATTAAGAAGAGGTGGCAAGAATACACAGAAGAACTGTACAAAAAAGATCTTCACTACCAAGATAATCACGATAACGTGATCACTGACCTAGGGCCAGACATCTTGGAATGTGAAGTCAAGTGGGCCTTAGAAAGCATCACTATGGACAAAGCTAGTGGAGGTGATGGAATTCCAGTTGAGCTATTTCAAATCTTGAAAGATGATGCTGTGAAAGTGCTGCACTCAATATGCCAGCAAATTTGGAAAACTCAGCAGTGGCCACAGGACTGGAAGAGGTCAGTCTTCATTCCAATCCCAAAGAAAGGCAATGCCAAAGAATGCTCAAACTACCGCACAATTGCACTCATCTCACACGCTAGGAAAGTCATGCTCAAAATCCTCCAAGCCAGGCTTCAGCAATATGTGAACCGTGAACTCCCAGATGTTCAAGCGGGTTTCAGAAAAGGCAGAGGCACCAGAGATCAAATTGCCAACATCCGCTGGATCATGGAGAAAGCAAGAGAGTTCCAGAAAAACATCTATTTCTGCTTCATTGACTATGCCAAAGCCTTTGAGTGTGTCGATCACAATAAACTGTGGAACATTCTGAATGAGATGGGAATACCAGACCAGCTGACCTACCTCTTGAGAAACCTGTATGCAGGTCAGGAAGCAACAGTTAGAACTGGACATGGAACAACAAACTGGTTCCAAATAGGGAAAGGAATACGTCAAGGTTGTATATTGTCACCTTGCTTATTGAACTTATATGCAGATTACATCATGAGGAACGCTGTTCTGGAAGAAGCACAAGCTGGAATCAAGATTGCTGGGAGAAATATCAATAACCTCAGATATGCAGATGACACCACCCTTATGGCAGAAAGTGAAGAGTAACTGAAAAGCCTCTTGAGGAAAGTGAAAGAGGAGAATGAAAAGGTTGGCTTGAAGCTCAACATTCAGAAAACAAAGATCATGGCATCTGGTCCCATCACTTCATGGGAAATAGATGGGGAAACAGTGGAAACTGTGTCAGACTTTAATTTTTGGGCTCCAAAATCACTGCGGATACTGATTGCAACTATGAAATTAAAAGACGTTTACTCCTTGGAAGGAAAGTTATGACCAACCTAGATAGTATATTAAAAAGCAGAGACATTACTTTGCCAACCAAGGTCCGTCTAGTCAAGGCTATGGTTTTTCCTGTGGTCATGTATGGATGTGAGAGTTGGACTGTGAAGAAAGTTGATTGCCGAAGAAATGATGCTTTTGAACTGTGGTTTTGGAAAAGACTCTTGAGAGTCCCTTGGACTGCAAGGATATCCAACCATTCCATTCTAAAGGAGATCAATCCTGGGTGTTCATTGGAAGGACTGATGCTAAAGCTGAAACTCCAATACTTCGGCCACCTCATGCGACGAGTTGACTCACTGGAAAAGACCTGATGCTGGGATGGATTGGGGGCGGGAGGAGAAGGGGACAACAGAGAATGAGATGGTTGGATGGTGTCACTGACTCAATGGATATATATTTGAGTAGGCTCTGAGAGTTGGTGATGGACAGGGAAACCTGGCATGCTTCAGTTCATGGGGTCGCAAAGAGTCAGACACGACTGAACAAATGAACTGAACTGATGAATCTCAACTTTTGCTTTGTAGAACTCAAGTGATGTAGCTCTTGTTCAGTCATGGGCTGGGATAAACACAGGCCCCTGTAGGAATTTTGAGTAGGAAGATATTTAATCAAGAGAATATGCCTGGAACACATCTGTTGCAGAGCAGGAATACTCCAGAGGACCTTTAGATCATCCAATAGCAGCTGGAAGGGGCTGCCAGTGACCTCAGTCACCTGCAATGAGAGCATAGGCAAAACTCCATGCTGTCTTTGGAGACTAACCCACCGTCTTCCCCCTCGTTCTATATCCAGCCTGAACTATGGAGCCACCATCTATGCCGGCACGAGCCGAGAGGAGACCTTGGAAGAGCGGGGCTTGCACTGAGTATAGTCCAAGTGCACCTGAATCAGTGAAAGTATGGTAGGTCCTCATTCACAACTTTGTGAAAAGGTTCAGCCATCACCAGTCCACAAACTCTTAAAGAAAGCTTTGGCTTTTTATTCTTTTCTGATAGCTCCAATTGTTAGGAACATTTATCTTTGAACAAAACTGCACTATTCTTAAATTGATCCTATGTCTTGGTTTGCTGTCTGGCAGGGAGTAAAGTTAAGTCTTCCTGATTCACTAAGGAGGCTACATAGCTCTGTGGCTTTGTGATTTTTATCATACAGTGGGTTTAAGCTACAGTGTATTTCAGTATTGTGAAGGGCCATATTAGAATGTACTTTAGTTGTTTGATGTTGATATGAATGTGCTGATGTGGCCTGACTCATGTAGCTTGCAGAGGAAACCATAGCTCTTCCTCCTAATTTAACCTAATATTGTGATGCTTATGTTTCTGACATCCAGATTAATCTTATATATACAAAAATTCTATATTTTCTTTTATAAACAATTGCCCATTACTCATAAATTTGAATGGTATTTTGATTTTAAGTGCATAATATTTTCTGAATCTCTGTTAAATTTTATTTCAGTCATTTTGACTGTTGTTGTAATGTATCAAGATCTTCTTGAATACAAGTTTTATTAAAGACTGAATGAAATTTGAATAAGTGAATTAGATGAATAAAAATAAGTATATTTTGTAAGAGTAAGGATATTTTTTAACCTTATGTACATATATTCATGTATATTTTGTTTTTCACTGTTTTCTGAATGAACCTAACTCCCAAAGTTCTGATATCAGGTTGTGGGCCCCCTGTAAGGTGATTAGGTCATGTTGTGGGGGCAGGGGCTCATAAATGAGATTAGTGCCGTTAGGCTGCAAGGGAATGCTTAGTCCCTTCTGCCAGGTGAGGACACAGTGAGAAGTTTGCAGTCTTCAGCCTGGAAGAGGAGTTTTACCAGAACTTGATCTGGCACCTGATTCAGGACTGCCAGACTCCAGATTTGTAAGAAATAAATTCCAGGCATTTGTGGGCATTTGTTAAAGCAGCCTCAACCACGACATTCCTAGAAACCTGTCCTCTTGGGAAAATTCTTCCAGTTGTGCATTTCCTCATGCTTCTTTTCCTTCCTCTTTCTTCCAAAATTAAAACTTGGTTCAATTATTGGAGATGGGAGATTGAATTTTAAGGTTGAGTTTTGGAAATTAGGAAACATCTGTTGTTTCCTTGATCATTATGGATCTGTTGATTAGAACTTGTTTTCCTATGGCTGCCATAATAAACTTATCGGTAGACTTGTGCTTTCAGTCATGGCAGATTGGGGAATTTTGGACAACTCTCCTGCTGAGAAAAATGAAAGAAGCTGAGGAATATTTACT
Organism: Moschus berezovskii; assembly: GCF_049115385.1. Lineage (NCBI taxonomy): Eukaryota > Metazoa > Chordata > Mammalia > Artiodactyla > Moschidae > Moschus > Moschus berezovskii. Next base: position 13,575,386 of record NC_142482.1, on the reverse strand, counting down.
TAAAGCCATGAAAAACCAACAAGGCAGTGAAGAATAGGAAGGTTTACCCAGTACTTAAGACTGCTTGAGCTTCAAGGGTTTCTGCGGATTTCAGGTAAAGTGACTGAGTGCCTGAAAAACTGAAGGGGGCTCTTGAAAATGTCATAACTCTGGGAAAGGAAAATCCAGATCCAACTGTCCAGAAGGGTGTAGTTACATTTATATTTCATTGAGATCTTGAAAGCCTCTAGGAGTAAGGATGCAGTCACAACAGGGCCACCTTGTACAGGCCGCAGCTCAACTTTGAACCATTTTCAGCCCTAACTTCAAAATGAAAGTCTTCCCAGAGTATGCTCCATCTCTTAGAGGTAAACCAAAATCCCTTCTTGGGGATTATGTCATACCCAACTGAAGCCTGTTATTATTTCTACAATATTAGGTTTGTAATATTTGACATTAATTCAAAAATAATAGGCAAACATAAAAAATAAGGAAAACAATCAAAAAATAAAAATATCAAGAATAAAAAATAGACAAAGAAGTCAATAGATGACAGAAACATACCCATGGTGTCCCAATAGAGGATTGATTAGACACAGAATTTATAGCCATGGTTAAGAAAGATGCTGAAGAGGATAAAAGGTGGGATTGGAGATTTTCAGAAGAATTTTGAAAGGTACAAAAATCAAGTAACATTTCTAGAATGGAAAAAAATATAACATTTAATCTTAAGAATCCATGATTGGATTTAACAATAGATTGGACATAGTTGAAGTGAGAATTAATTAATGGAGATACGGTTTTGCTACTGAATCAGTGGAGGCTGGAGGGAATGGGAAATTTAAGATGTCAAAATAAAAGAACTGTGGGTAAGAACTCTAAATTCAAGAGATTTTTCTTTAGCATTGAAGATGAAGACAATTTTTGAACAACAAAATGTCCAAAATTTATCACTGAAAATAAAGTAAAGAAAACAATGAATTGCTTTTTGATGAACAGAAACAAATACCAAATGGATAGTCAATGGTACAGAAAGGAATAAGAAAACAGTAAAATAATAATTACCTGAAGAAGTGTAATTATTGTCATAGAAGAGCAATAACACCCATTTCTAGGGTTTAAAATAAATGTAGAATGAAAGACCTGTTGACAATATCTCCAAAGAGTTAAATTATTTTAGCACTTTGCATAGTCAGATAACAGGGTAAATATACCAACTAGCCTCTCCACATCCCAACAGCTTAACTCTTTCCCACCTCTATTTTTCTGCATAGCTTTTTCAGCATCTATGTGTATTGAGGTTTATGTGTATCATTAATCATATTTATTGCTTCTCTAGCTCTTCTTGAATGTAAGCTCTGAAAGAATGGACTATTTTATTTATTCTGTTGGTAACAGCTGACACCAGTAATTATAATGGCATGTGCCCAGTATATATTTGCTGAATCACTGAAATATTTATGCAAATAAAATATTTGCAAATCTACTCTTCTTAAAATGCAGTGATATACAAATAATTGTTCATACATAAGAAGTACTGTTAAAAATAATAAATCCTAAAGGAGTTAGTTGGAAAAGACATTCCTATCTTACCCTGCTTTTTAGCTTTGACTTATCAAAATCAGCTAGGTTTGGCAATATTATATACTGACATAGTCCAGGGAAACATGACATTTTAATAATAGGTGATGCCTGAAGAAATGATGGCAAAATTGGACTATAGTATCATGTAAAATGTGATTAATGATTACCTTCATAATTTTTAATGATATTTTTGCTGTAGGATATCAGAGCTATTCACTTCACTTCATATATGTATGTATATACACACACACATATATATAAATTTGCAGGTTAACCTAACTGTAGAAGACATGATGTCATCATCTTTATGTATGAAAATATTTGTATTTTGAAAAAAGGATACAAACTCTTTAAATATATTAAGAAATTTTCCCTCCACAACTACTTAGAAACGTGACCAAGAAAAACTTATTGAATTAAGATATTTGATAATATTAAGCTCTCCATGTCAACTATTTATTTTTCAATAAACAAATGCATGTCAGTGGAAATCTTTTTTAAAAAGAAAGCAAATGCCTATAAGTGGGATTGCTGGGTCATATTGTGGTTTTTATTCCTAGTTTTTTAAGGAATCTCTATACCATCTTCCATAGTGGCTGAATAAATTTAAACTTATATTACCGTATGAAAATAGATAGCCAGTGGGAATTTGCTGTATGGCTCAGGAAACTCAAACAGGGGCTCTGTATCAATCTGGAGGGGTGGGATGGGGAGGGAAATGGGAGGGAGGTTCAAAAGGGAGGTGATACATGTTGAGGTTTGACAGAAAACAGCAAAATTCTGTAAAGCAATTATCCTCCAATAAAAAACAAATAGATTTTCCAAACGAATCATCTAGAATAAGAAAAACAGTTCTAAATAAATGCTATTTAAGGAAATGTGTTTTGCAGGAGATAAATGACAAAACTTCAGTGCATTGATTAAAGAGATTTACAGAAGGGACTATTAATATTTGCAGAACTATGGACAGGGTATGGGATTCTGGTGAGTGATGCTGGTGTGCTCAGACCTAGCATAGCTGGGACTGCATCTATCCTGGGCTGAGGAAGCAGGAGGACAGCCTCTGTTGCAAGGTAGGGGAGGGGAGGCTCTGGTCCAGGGAGAGAGCTGCCCCACATCTTCCAAAAAGCTGCTCAGCTCAGCAGGCAGGGAGCCGGAGTCCACGTCCTACCTCTTCTCCTCCTGCCTCAGAGTGCCTCGTCCTGGGTCTTCTGTGGTCCAAACACCGCTCAGAAGCCAGACCACAGGAGAGCGTGGGGCCGCCATCAAATTCAGTGTGGGGCACCTGAGAAAGGTATAAGAGAGTTTCTGGGAGGTCAAAGCACAGTATTTAGTACATCCTCATAGTAACTCAGAGAGAGAGGTGCAAGGAAACATGAAGATATAAACATGTTTGGCAGAAACCAACACAATTCTGTAAAGCAATTATCCTTCAATTAACAAATAAATTAATTAACATAATAAAGTAAAAACAAAACATTGCCTTCTAGTCATCACTGGTGCTCCAGATCCTGAAGCTGTTCTGTGTAATTATATAAAATATTGTAACATTTAAAGAGATTAAATAAGTTTATCATGCAAAACAATCCATTTCCTAGAGAACGCATTCCAAAATGAGTCAAACTTTTTCCATAACCATAGAAAACCAGGTAGATAAATTTCAGTAATGCAACTGCTAATCAGTTAAATGTAGATTTTGGGAAATTTAATGGATGCTAAAGCCACAAAGAGAATATATTAAATGAAAATTAAATCATTTCAGCAAAAAAATTTTTTAAAATATTTAATTTTTAACCTTCCCTATATTAAACAATGCTTTGAAGATATTTCAAATTGGCAACTCATTTAAGCATTTGGTTAGCAGCTACTGTGTTTCAAGGATTTACACTACAAATCAGTCATCAATAGGCAGAAATCTGACAGTAATAATCCCTGTACTTCTTGAACTCACATGTAAAATATATTAGTTAAAATAATTGCTTATATTTTTTCATACTAGAAACATCATACATTATTGGAATTTAATTAAAATTTCAATGTTAATTAAATAGTAACATTGGAAGCAATGTGTTGATAGATGCCCCTGAATCTATCAGAAAATATTACTGTATTTAGTGGTATATTGACTGACTCATTTCTTTTATGATAAATATTGCAAAGAAGATTTCTTAAATAATAATAATACTCCCAAAAGAAAGATCATAAAGATTTTCTCTAAATTTTATTGATTTTTAGTTAATTTCAAAGTCAACACTGAATATTCTATTAACATTAAAATCACTATAATTAATACACTTTTGGGAGTATATTAAAATAGAGACACTGGGATAAGTTCAATGAACCCTTGCAGAATTTTAGGTAGCAAATCCTGAAATTGCAATCAATTTAAAACTTTGATGCAAATTACTAAGAGTTTCATGATTGTACCATACCTGAGAGATAAGATTGACCTTAGTTATTGAAAAATTGAGGTCTTACATCATTTCTTAAAACATCTTACTTCTTTTATGATAAATATTACAAAGGAGGATTTCTTTAATAATAATACTTTCAAAATTATTTCTAAATTGCCTGCATGCGTGCTAAGTTGCTTCAGTCATGTCTGATTCTTTGCGACCCTGTGGACCATAGCCTGCCAGGCTCTTCTGTCCATGGAATTCTCCAGGCAAGAATCCTGGAGTGGGTCTCCATGCCCTCCTCCAGGGGAATCTTCCTGACCTAGGGATTGAATCTGTGTCTCTTACACATCCTGCATTGACAGGAAGATTCTTTACAACTAGAGCCACCTGAGAAGCCCAATGTCACATCATCCCAATGAAATAATGACTAATATGTTTTTAAATTTTTATGCAATATTGTTTCAGGACAAAAGAAACACATAGTAGATTTCTCGTTCAGAAAAACTTCATAGCATGTAAAATTCTTGATATGCTGATTTTTATCCTTTTATTTATAGTGTGCTGAATTTTATATTTTTCATGCTGTAATATATGAAAAAGTATAGAACTCTTAGTCTGTGATTCTAAAAACAGACTAATTTTATTATCTGCTATATATGAGTCAGTGTTCCTGAATCCATTGAAATGGCTTAGTTAAGATATATGTATGGACAGGACCAGGTAAGGGAAGCATCCAGAAACTGTCACCAGTAGGGAAGCATCACCACCCAGGAGAGAGGTGGACAGTTTATTGGAGCCTGTGGAAGAGTGGAAAAGAGAGAGATGTAGTTGCCACCACAAGAGCAGTTCTGATGAAGAAGAAAAGCAGACAGAAATATCCCAACTGAGAAAAAGCATCCACCCTTTAATCTCCAGCTGTTACTTCTTGTTGGCCAAAATCATTCAAAGTCAGAGGGCAAGGGTGTCCAGGTAACACCTCCTATGATTTAGAAACAATGAAGATGGGAGTAAATGCAGAATAACCAGCAGAAAAAGTAAAATGCTTCATCATATCCACTTTTATCAGTTCAGTTCAGTTCAGTCGCTCAGTCGTGTCCAACTCTCCGCGACCCCATGAATCACAGCACGCCAGGCCTCCCTGTCTATCACCAACTCCCGGAGTACACTCAAACTCATGTCCACAGAATCGGTGATGCCATCCAGCCATCTCATTCTCCGTCGTCCCCTTCTCCTCCCGCCCCCAACCTTTCCCAGCATCAGAGTCTTTTCCAGTGAGTCAACTCGTCTCATGAGGTGGCCAAAGTATTGGAGTTTCAGCTTTAGCATCAGTCCCTCCAATGAACATCCAGGATTGATCTCCTTTAGAATGGACTGGTTGGATCTCCTTGCAGTATAAGGGACTCTCAAGAGTCTTCTCCAACACCACAGTTCAAAAGCATCGATTCTTCGGCGATCAGCTTTCTTCACAGTCCAACTCTCACATCCATACATGACCACGGGAAAAACCATAGCCTTGACTAGACGGACCTTGGTCGGCAAAGTAATGTCTCTGCTTTTTAATATACTATCAAGGTTGGTCATAACTTTCCTTCCAAGGAGCAAGCGTCTTTTAATTTCATGGCTGCAATCAGCATCTGCAGTGATTTTGGAGCCCCAAAAAATAAAGTCTGACACTGTTTCCACTGTTTTTCCATCTATTTCCCATGAAGTGATGGGACCAGCTGCCATGATCTTTGTTTTCTGAATGTTGAGCTTCAAGCCAACCTTTTCACTCTCCTCTTTCACTTTCATCAAGAGGCTTTTGAGTTCCTCTTCACTTTCTGCCATAAAAGGATTAATTAAATTTGCAGGCATTTCCCCCTTTTTTTGGTTGAAAATCCAAAATATTATTTTCTTTATTGTTTTGCCTTGTGTAGGTGGTGAAGAAAACCATATTTGGAAATATGCAAAATGCGTGTATCCATTTTTTGGGTGTACATTTCTAATTTCAAAAATAAATCTCAGAGTGCTTCACTGATATAAAGGTAAGAAAAGTTTATTAATGACTTCAGTTTCAAAACACCTTTGATTAACTAGTGTCAAGTAAACTGACAGGCAAACTACTTTTCACTAATGATTCTTTTTATTGTTTCTATTACAAAGTGTCTTTAATTGACAGAACGTATTTCCCAAACAGTCTGTGTTATTAGATTAGAAGCCTGATGCTATTCACATCTGGGTATAGGAGCAAAAAGCAATTAAATTTAATAATAATGAAAAGAACCCACAGTAATAAATCATGCCACTACTGTAGTGTGAATAGGGAAATTGAATCGGGACTAAATTAGAAGATGAATTCATAAAAATATGTCAATTACTGTAACCATAATAACATTTTTGTCCCAATTCAGGCTTATGTGAACCATGAGCATACCTCAACACAAACCCCTTTAGGATACCATTCCAAACATTAGATGATTTCCAAAAGCACAATTGATACAAAAATTTCATGAAAACTTAATGAGAATATCCATTTTTAAAGCAATGATAACCCCATTAGGTTATGTAACCCAGCTGTTGAAACTCATTCCTATATCTGAATATTCATGGCTAACACATCTGTGATTTACTTTGTATGTGGCTTGGCACCATCTCCAAGCATACTTGGACAGATAGAGCCACATCACCACATAAAGTTGAGAGGATCAAACCTAAGTCACTGTATTTTTTTTTACCACACTGTTTTCCTATCCATATATGAGGTTATTACAATTCAGTTGGGCTTCCTAGGTGTCACTACTGGTAAAAAGTCCACCTGCCAGTGCAGGAGACTGTAAGAGATGCAGGTTCAGATCCTAGGTCAGGAGGATTCCCTGGAAGAGGGCATGACAACCCACTCCAGTATTCTTATTTTATTTTAATTTTTTTGGAAAATCTCATGGACAGAGGAGCCTTGCTGGTCACAGTCCATAGGGTCACAAAGAGCCAGACATGACTGAGTGACTTAGCATGTATGAATGCAGCATTTAATTAACTAAAAGGTTGAAAATAACCTTAAAGTTAAAAGCTACTCTCATTATCTGTCTTATATTTTAGGAAAAGAAAGCTTCTGTTCCCTCCAGTCCCCAAATTTCATGGATTTGTGTTCTTTTTAAAAATTGAAAACTTAATTTAAATATGTTTCCCTGTATCTTTGTAGTTTTGGCATGAAAATTGATTTATCAAGTTCTATTTATAGGCAGGACAGTGGAGTCTGGGAGACAGGAGATTCTAATTGAGGTCCAGAGGCCCCAATATCTGTAGCACATGTTTCTGGCTTTGTAAGCTGTAAGTTCCTTTTACTTGCTTGGAATTTTCCCTCAAAGAAAAGTACTAAATTAATCTTGTAGAATTCCCTGTTTAATGTTAAGCAAAATATATTAGTGAGGAACTAAATTAAAACTTAAATTTGTGGAGAGAGAAGACCTTATCAGAGAATTTGTTACTGGAAAAATTGCTGGTCTGAAATTGGAAATCTGCTGTGTTCCTTAGAAAAGAGGGATAGAGGTAGACCCTGACAGAAGGCTTGAGACTGCAGAAATATTTGCTCATCACCAGACATAACCTCTCTGCTCACTGAGTTGTTTTCTAAGTGTGATATAAATCTGTTAATGTCCTTTCCATGGCAGGTTTGAGGAAGAAAAAATGGAAGAGAACATGAAAAAAATAGGCATAAACAGAGAACATTAAAAAAATAGATATAGGGGAATGTCATAGATTTATAAAAGAAACATATATGTTCTACAGTTTCTACCAGATTTAACCTAGAGAGGTTCCAAATCTTTGATATCAATTGACTTATCAATTTAGATCATTCAGAAACAAGACAGACTTGCTGGTGAATTGTTGTTTTCTTAAAAAGTAACTTCATGCATCATTTTTCTTGCTGAATATGAGAAATAATATAAGAATTCTTTAATAATTATATATATATATGTTTCTATCTCTTATGAATTTAATGAATATAAGCAGTTGAATAGCTTATTCTCATTTTCTATGACATAGAGGTGTTTTCTCTTATACTTGTACTAGTGGGATAATACTTTAAGATATTAACTTTAATTTTCTTAATTTCATTCATCATATTTCATTTTCTACTCAAGGCAGCATACAATCTGCATTCTGTTTCTCAAACTCATAGCTGAGAGTGGGGAGAGGATGGATCTGGAACAATAAAGTGAGCTGGATTATACCCCCAAACCTGGTGCAGTACCAAGTCTGTGTAGGAAGATGACTCAGATTTGTCTGGCTCCTTTCAATTTGGTTTACTACCAACTGGAATCAAAATTTGGTGCATAGAACAAACACATTAAGAGGAGGCCTGCTTCCACAAAAGGGTGCTTCTAACTTGAGAAGTCTTAGGAGCCTGGGTGAAATAAAGAATCTACCAGATGAGAGGAAGCCAGGATTGTGTGTCTCTCCCTGTATTCCAGGACTCAGATGGCGGGAGGCTGGTGGGCTCCGTGCCTTCAGTCTCCTCAGGACGCTGCCAGACAAGGGGATGCTGGCTTGGCCACAGTCAGAAATATCCAAGTTCTTATCTCACTGCATCACCAGGCCTACCTGAAATTGTCAGTCAGTAGTCTTCACCACATCAGTCTAAAAAGATATTTTTCTTAGGGAGAAGAGATGAGGGAAAGAGAAAGTGAGAGAGGGAGAAGCTTGTGGGTTTACATTCAGGGCAGCTCACGAAGAAGGCAACATCAGTTCAGTTCAGTTCAGTTCAGTCCCTCAGTCGTGTCCGACTCTTTGCGACCCCATGAATCACAGCACGCCAGGTCTCCCTGTCCATCACCAACTCCCGGAGTTCACCCAAAATCATGTCCATCGAGCTGGTGATGCCATCCAGCCATCTCATTCTCTGTCGTCCCCGTCTCCTCCCGCCCCCAATCCCTCCCAGGATCAGAGTCTTTTCCAGTGAGTCAACTCGTCGCATGAAGTGGCCAAAGTATTGGAGTTTCAGCTTTAGCATCAGTTCTTCCAATGAACACCCAGGATTGATCTCCTTTAGAATGGACTTGTTGCATCTCCTTGCAGTCCAAGGGACTCTCAAGCGTCTTCTCCAGCACCACAGTTCAAAAGCATTAATTCTTTGGCGAACAGCTTTCTTCACAGTCCAACTCTCACATCCATACATGACCATGGGAAAAACCATAGCCTTGACTAGATGGATCTTGGTTGGCAAAGTAATGTCTCTGCTTTTTAATATACTATCTAGGTTGGTCATAATTTTCCTTCCAAGGAGTAAGCGTCTTTTAATTTCATGGCTTCAAGGCAACATGGCCCAGAGAAAACTTCTGTGCCAATAATCTAAGCTGATAAGAAGAACAAATATCATATATTAATACTTGCATGTGGAATCTTGAAAAAAAATGGTAAATATGAGTTTTTGAAAAGCAGAACTAGAGACACATATAGAGAACTAATGTATGGATACCAAGAGGGGAAAGGAGGGTGGGACAATCTGGGAGATTAGGACTGACACATATACACTATTGATTCTGTGTATAAAATAGAAACTGATGGGAACATACTGTATAGCACAGTTCAGTTCAGTCACTCAGTCATCTCTGACTCTTTGCCATCCTATGGACTACAGCACACCAGGCTTGCCTGACCATCATCAACTCCCAGAGCTTACTCAAACTCATGTCCGTTGAGTAAGTCATGCCATCCAACCATCTCAACCTCAGCTGTCCCCTCCTCCTGCCTTCAATCTTTCCCAGCATCAGGGTCTTTTCCAATGAGTCAGTTCTTCTCATCATTTGACCGAAGTATTGGAGTTTCAGCTTCAACATCAGTCCTTCTAATTCAGGGCTAATTTCCTTCAGGATGGACTTTGAAGAGTCTTCTCCAACACCACAGTTCAAAAGCATCAATTCTTCAGTGCTCAGCTTTTTTTATAGTCCAAATTTCCCATCCATACAAGACAACTGGAAAAACCATAGCTTTGACTGGACGGACCTTTGTTGACAAAGTAATGTCTCTGCATTTAAATATACTGTCTAGGTTGGTCATAGCTTTTCTTCCAAGGAACGAGCATCTTTTAATTTCATTGCTGCAGTCACCATCTACAGTGATTTTGGAGCCCAAGAAAATAAAGTCTCTCACTCTTTCCATTGTTTCCCCATCTATTTGCCATGAAGTGTTGGGACTGGATGCCGTCATCTTAGTTTTCTGAATGTTGAGATTTAAGCCAGTTTTTTCACTCTCTTCTTTCACTTTCATCAAGAGGCTCTTTAGTTCCTCTTTGCTTTATGCCATGAGGGTGGTGTCATCTGCATATCTGAGGTTATTGGTATTTATCCTGGCAATCTTGATTCCAGTTTTTCCTCCATCCAGCCTGGCATTTCACATGATGTACTCTGCATTTAAGCTAAATAAGTAGGATGACAATATACAGCCTTGACATACTCCTTTCCCAATTTGGAACCAGTCTGTTCCATGTTTGGTTCTAACTGTTGCTTTTTGACCTGAATACTGATTTCTAAGAAGGCAGGTAAGGTGGTCTAGTATTCTCATAACTTTAAGAATTTTCCACAGTTTGTTGTGCTCCACAGAGTCCAAAGGCTTTGGCCTAGTCAATTAAGCTGAATTCAGTTCAGTTCAGTTCAGTTCAGTCGCTCAGTCATGTCCGACTCTCCGCGACCCCATGAATCACAGCATGCCAGGCCTCCCTGTCCATCACCAACTCCCGGAATTCACTCAAACCCATGTCCACAGAGTCGGTGATGCCATCCAGCCATCTCATTCTCGGTCGTCCCCTTCTCCTCCCGCCCCCAACCTTTCCCAGCATCAGAGTCTTTTCCAGTGAGTCAACTCGCCTCACAAGGTGGCCAAAGTATTGCAGTTTCAGCTTTAGCATCAGTCCTTCCAATGAACACCCAGGATCGATCTCCCATTATAGTAAATTCTACTTAATGCTCTGTGGTGACCTAAATGGGAAGGAAGTTCAAAAAAGAGGGGATGTATGTTTACATATAGCTGATTCATTTTGCTGTACAGCAGAAACTAACAAAACTTTCCAAAGCAAATATACTCCAATAAAAATTAAAAAAAAGGAAGTAAAGAAGAATCTAACCTGATGGAAACAAAAAGCCAGTGTCTCAAGAGCAGCAAGAATTGTCTGCATCTGCACTGCTTATGTTGGCTGTTGGAGTCTCTGTAAAGGGTGATGTGAAGGTACCAGGAAACCCAGCCTGGGCACTGTGTGGGGTAGACCCCAGAGTTATGTCACAGAAGCCAATGGCAGGTAGAGGAGATGGTCATGAACAATAGATGTTAATTTATTTTTTATCTGCCTGACAGAATAGTTGCTTTAACTCTAAAATTAAGTACCAAAAATAAAATATTTTTTAAATACTTGAATTTGTGAACTGAGTTTCAATATCTTAGGCACATTCAGTTCTGTACTGTATTTGTGGAGTTAAGTTTTGACCTTGAGAATAAGCCTTTCCTTGAACTTAATCCTTTCCCTTTTCCCCTCATTGGCTTTTCAACTTGTTTCCATTTGATCTTACAATCCAGAGTCCATGCTGCTGCACAAGGTGTGTTGTTGACAACATAGTTATATAAGCACAGCTTTTGGTCTGCGTTCAGACCCAGGATACAAACGGGCATACAGTGTGCTCATGTCTTACCTAAAGCAATGTATGATATTTATTTTTTTGTTTCTTTTGTAAAATCACATTTGATTTTCTTCTAAATTTCCTTAGATAAATAAATATTTTGGTGATGCACATATTGGATTATTTTAAAATGTTTCCATTAGGATAGTACTAATTTGTTTAAAGAAGAATTGAAGTGTATAAATTGGAGCATTAGGCCTTTTCAGCTATACTGTACTGTAGAAGAATTTCTTCTTTGGATTGTTACTTTTTACTGGCAAGAATAGAATTGTGTAAATGTCATCTTAAAAATATATTGCATGCATCAATGTCAAGCCTGTATTATTTTTTCCATATAGAAGAGAGTCTCATAAGAGTTACCTTCATTATAGATTCTCCAAGACAACTTGCAGCTCTCTGTGTGGACCCTAAAGAAATCTGCAAACTAACATAAATTATTTGAAATACTTTTACTGGCAGTTATACCATGAAATCCTTTCCTTGACTGAAACAATTGCTTTTTAAGCTAGTTGGATATGTTTACTCCTTAAGACCTGTATAATAACTCTTAAAAAATTGATCTATGCTTTTAAGTAGATATGAACAAATATACAAATATGTTGTATATGTGTGTTTACAGAAAATATTTCAGGATGATGCCAGGAATTTTTAATTTCTTTAATATTTAATATCTCATAAAATTATTATATACTTCAGTTCAGTTCAGTTGCTCAGTCGTGTCCGACTCTTTGCGAACCCACGAATCACAGCACGCTAGGCCTCCCTGTCCATCACCAACTCCCAGAGTTCACTCAAACTCATGACCATCGAGTCGGTGATGCCATCCAGCCATCTCATTCTCTGTCGTCTCCGTCTCCTCCCGCCCTCAGTCCCTCCCAGCATCAGAGTCTTTTCCAGTGAGTCAACTTGTCACATGAGGTAACCAAAGTATTGGAGTTTCAGCTTTAGCATCAGTCCTTCCAATGAACACCCAGGATTGATCTCCTTTAGAATGGACTGGTTGGATCTCCTTGCAGTCCAAGGGACTCTCAAGCGTCTTCTCCAGCACCACAGATCAAAAGCATCCATTCTTCGGCGATCAGCTTTCTTCACAGTCCAACTCTCACATCCATACATGACCATGGGAAAAACCATAGCCTTGACTAGAAGGACCTTGGTTGGCAAAGTAATGTCTCTGTTTTTTAATATACTATCTAGGTTGGTCATAACTTTCCTTCCAAGGAGTAAGCGTCTTTTAATTTCATGACTGCAATCACCATCTGCAGTGATTTTGGAGCCCCCCAAAATAGTCTGACGCTATGATCAAAATAATATTTTTTCTATTCTCCTATTGAACCAAATACAATACTATATATAATTTGAGTGCTTAGAACTCAAAAAATAAATGTGAGATCTCAATGGTAAAGGGCTTCAGATTTTTCTTTACTATGAAATTAGTAAGCTGCTTTATATAAATATAAAATTAAAATAATTAGACTCACTGGATGAATAGAAAAATATCTAATATTTAAATACATTTTGAGAGGAATCAAAAAAACCTGTGCAAATTAAATTGTCTGAAATGGAAGTCTCACACAATGTGTAGATAGCTCTATACAGATTAAACTTTGAAAATTGTCATTGATCAGTGGTAATTTATGATCAGCAATTATTCTTGATCAGCGATTGATTGATCATTGCTAATTTCTGTTGAGAAGAATGGAGTGGCTATGCGTTTAACCAAGGAGGTATGTGTGCGTGTGTGTTCTTGGGTATGTTTGTGTGTCTAAATTTCCTGTTTTGGATTTTTCCAGGATGGTTCTATTTTAAAATATTATCTCCCTTTATGTCCACAAGTTTATTCATATTTGTCAACCTATTTGTCTCAATTTTTAGTTTAGTAAAATGGTCATCTCAGGCATCCAACCTCTAGGTAAACTTTGAGCCATCCTCTCTCCTACTATCAGACATCTGGTTAACACCTAGCATACAAATTAGCTGGAAGACATTCCCAAAGTGAAGCCTGTCACAGCACAGACGCAGAAGGTCAGATAAACACTTGATGTTTGGGTCAGGAGCACGTGCTGTGTGCCAGGGAGCAGAGAATCAATCATGGTGTCAGAGACAGGAATCTGGATCTAATCCAAACCACGGTGAGCTCATAGGATACCACAGGGAGACAGGGCTCAGGAAGATTTTACTCTTATAGCACTTAGAGTAAGCACACAGTTTATCTGTGTTTTGGTTTTTAAACAGAACACTTTAAGCAACAGGCTTCAAAGTAGCACAATAGCAATGCAGGTCTTTTGTAACTTTGAAAAGTCACCTTATTTAACAATAAGCACAAATTTGTAGGTAAACAAAGCCCACCTATGATAAAGCTAGTGAGGCATTTAGGGAAGAAGAAAGTGTGTGAAAATTAGGAAAAGTTGGAAAATAAAGGTCTTTTACTCTTGGCATTTAGGATATGTGGAGCAGTGTGTGATGCTGTATTAGTTTCCAAAGTGCCTTTTGTTGTCATCCTCTGTTGTGTGTGTGTCCTCTGATACATATCATGCATCGCAGAGGAAATTATTGGTGGAAAAGTAGAGACAAACAAATAGGACATAATATTCTAATACCTTGGAAAATTATGTCCAGATCTGTATGGAGCATCTCAGAAAAGAAGTTTCTTCTAAACTTTAAATTTACTCTGAATCCTTACAAGCATGCTCCTAGCCATTAAGAAACTTTTCAGCTTTTGTTAAGTGTTACAGCACATTTACAGATGGTAAATAATTATCAGTGAATCTTTAAAAATTACAGAACTTTATTTCTCAAAGCTTCTCCCAAAGAGACATAGCAGTGCTGTCAAGGCAACTATCAAATCTAAAGAAAAATTAGAATCATCTTTATGTAAATTTTGCAGGTAAGAAATAAGTTGCTTAGTGGATATGTATGAAATGCTACTCAACAAAAAGGTCTTAAAAACTGGAGATAGTTTTTAAGTTTTAAACACACACTGTCCTTTGTTCCATAACCAAGCTCTAGTGCTGAGTTGAAAGCATAAACTAATTAGAAAAAAAAAAAAAGAGGCTTGAAATAGCATAAAGTCACAATCTTTCCTCAGAACCAGAGTCACTGAAACAGCGCATTGTGCTCACTCTGGGAGGCTTGCGTGAAAGTGACTTGCAAAATTTCTCAGATGAAAAAATAAAACACTCACATTGCTTTAAATATTGGTAGGACCAAACAGTTTCTTTAGATTTTAAGCGAGCATACTATGTACAGCTAAAGACCAGATGTGTAAATGTTTATTGTCAACTAGATTGAAGAAGAGCCAAGGTGACTACTCTGTTGTTTTAAATGTATCCCTTTTATTTATATTTTTCACAACACTGGTAGACTATCTTTCATTTGTTTACAGTATATCCTGATGAATGCTGCAATAATATAAGAAGGAAAGGATGCCAAGTCCTAATGTGTTGATGTGAAGTCCACATCCAGGACCATATCTCAGACAAGATCTTTTATATGAAGATGTGATTTACTGATGAGGAATTGATTGTCTATTATACATTAAAAAACTGTTTCAATACATCATTAAATTAACTCAAATAATGTACATGAGAATCCTTTTAATAACAGTTTTCATTTTATAAAGAGCATTTTTACTATGAAACTGGTTTTGAATAAAATGTATTTAAATATCAGTGTATCTTCCAATAATGCTAGATAGTAGATTGATGTGAGAAGTACTCAGACAAAGATTGTTTATAATGAAATCATCCTAGGCAGAAAATTAATAGTATAAATTGTTTGCCAAAGAAAGGTAGATTACCAAGTACCCCACATTTGCACATTTGGTTTGATTTTCCCCATTTTTCCTCATAGAAATCCTCTGAAGTACAAATTAGAATTGCTATTTTACAGATTTTAGGTTATGGGTCCATAACCTGCAGAGTCTCCTGCAGAATCCACTCAAACAACTGAAATAGGATACCCTGAATGGTTTAACAGAGAATGCCTCAGTTAGTGATACACAGTACAGGTAGTCTACACATAATTTAAGACTCTTAATAACATTTGTAAATGCAGCTACTTTCTTGTGTCTGTTTATCATGGATGACCAGTCCCAACCAATTAGTTTTGTACTTCAATATTGTAAATCGATCCTACGTCCTACAGCTGCTTATTCCAGGCACTTTATTCTTCTGACAATTCCTTGAATCTGCCAAGCCTGATGTTTCTCTGCCCACATTCTTCTTTCTGCCTAGGACACTGCTTCACCAGATACCCAAGGGGTTTACACACAATTACTCACCAGCTGCATAACAAAGGGCCCACTCATTCCCTCATCCTGCCTGAGTTTTCTTTTATATTCTACCAATCACTTCCTAATGTCTCCCCTAACAATTACTTATATTTGTTTATGTGTTCAAAGTCTGCTTATTTCTCTCTAAAATATGTTTACCACTATATTCCCTGAACCTATGAACTATCTGGTTCATAGGAACAGCACAAAAACGTGTTTTAATAAAGTGAGTGAATTTCAATTACTGTTTCTTAGTATTCATGCTGCTGATGGTGACTAGATGCCCTTTAAACTTCTTCACATTAAGAAAAGGGAACCTTCCTACACTATTCGTGGGAATGTAAATTGATGCAGCCACTATGGAGAGCAGTATGGAGGTCCTTGAAAAAATGCAAAAGAACTATCATATGATCCAGCAATCCCACTCCTGGGCATATATCTGGACAAAAGTAATTTAATATGATACGTGTACCTCAGTGTTCGTTGTAGCATTATTTACAGCAACCAAACCATGGAAGCAAACCAAATGTCCATCGACAGATGAATGGATAAAAGAAAATATAGTACTATATACTGAATGCTGCCAACTGCCACTGCCAAGTCACTTCAGTCGTGTCCGACTCTGTGTGACCCCATAGACGGAAGCCCACCAGGCTCCCCCGTCCCTGGCATTCTCCAGGAAAGAACACCAGAGTGGGTTGCCATTTCCTTCTCCAATGTGTGAAAGTGAAAAGTGAAAGTGAAGTCGCTCAGTCGTGTCCAACCCTTAGCGACCCCACGGACTGCAGCCTACCAGGCTCCTCCATCCATGGGATTTTCTAGGCAAAAGTACTGGAATGGGTTGCCATTGCCTTCTCCGATATTGAATGCTATTCAGCCATAAAAAAAAAAAAAAGAAATAATGCCATTTGCAGCAACATGGATGGACCTAGAGATTATCATACTAAGTGAAATAAGTCAAAAAGAGGATGAAAAATGTCATATGATTCCACTTATTATATTGTGGAATCTAAACTATGATACAAATGAACTCATCAACCAAGCAGAAACAGACTCACAGATCTAGAGGACAGACTTATGGTTGCCAAGGGGGAGAAAAGTAAGGGAGGGCTGGATTGAAAGTTTGAAATTAGTGGATGGAACGAGAAGAACTAGAATATACAGAATGGGTAAATAAGAAGGTCCTACTGTATGGCACAAGGAAATATAGTCAATATCCTATGACAAACCATAATGGAAACGAACATGAAAAAGGACATATATATATATATATATATATATGTTCTGTTCAACTTTGTTGTACAGAAGAAATGAACATAACATTGTAAATCAACTATACATGAACCAAAAAATAAATTTCTCCACATAATGGGGAAATCTTTCTTTCTCCAGAGAGTGAATTAAGATTGTCCCATGGTAGTTTTTGGGAGGGTGAAGTAGTTATCTTCACGCTTTTAAGAAAATCAACTCCTCAGTATTCAGAAACAGCCCAGTCTACTAGTTCCAGCTGAAAAGTTAATTTGCCAATCTCTGCTTTTTTTTTTGTATCTCCACTTTTTTTCAGACTACATATGATACAAAACAATAAAATTTTGCTATTTAGATCAGTGATAAAGCCATCTTGTCCTTAAAACAGAAAAGAAGTTAAATGAACCAGTAACTAAAATGTTAGGCATTGCTATCCATCCAGAAAAGGATAGTAATAAACTCACATTCCCTGTCTGTAATATGAAGAGGAGGATGGTATACCTTGATCTATCTCAATAAGGCATTTTGTAATTACAAACATATGAAACAGTTCTTTCTTTCTTTTTTTTTTTTTTAGCAAAGGAATTGTCCCTTTTATTGAGTCTTTCAAGTAGATGATTTGTTTTTATTGAAGTATATTTGTTTTACAATATTGGGTTAATTTCTACTGTATAGCAGCATGAGTCATTTACACCATTTTTTATATTCTTTTCCATTATGGTTTATCACAGGATATTGAATAGAGTTCCCTGTAGTTCCCTATACTATGCAGTAGGGCCTTATTGTTAGTCCATCCTATACATAATAGCTTTCATGTTCTAACCCCAAATTCCCATTCCGTTCCTCCCTCAACTTGGCAACCACATATCTGTTCTCTATGCCCAGTCAGTCTTGAAACAGTTCATTTTACTTTATTTTTTTAATCAAACATAACATTATTTTTAAGATAAGAATGACTGAAAACCATTATGCACTGCTTGTGAAGGCCAGGCTTTCTTCTAAGGGCATTTTTTTTTTTTGGAAGAAAATTGCTTTATAATATTACATTGGTTTCTGCAGTTCATTTTAATGAAGCTTTTTTGGCACAGTCTTGTCAAAATATCTTGTCTAACTGCATTAATTCACTTTATCTGTAGTGGGGAGGTCATTGAGTTAGAATGGCAGAAGACATCTCTTTCATCTTAATCGTTCTACTGTTTAAATCTTTTCTTTGTTTTTTATAACAAGCATTATATTAAGTCTGTTCTAGCTTGATAACTGAGGTAGGGAACATTGTTTACTGAACAAACAGGAAATCAGTGGAAGATTATCAATGTGCTCAGCGTTTCCCTGCCTTTAGAGGAGATTTCACACTTTCTTCTCATCGTGTACCATATGCTCCCTAATGAGTCTTTGTGTTAGGTGAGTCCTAACCACGAAATTTATTTCCTGCCACAGTCCCTGATACTGGCCATCTTTCTTGACAGTTCTCTTTATCAAAGAGAGAAGAAATCCACCCAGAGATTGGAATCACTTCTCTCTATATATACTTCTCTTCCAATCACAAAAGTAATTCAAAGTCTGCCCTTAGAAAGACAAAAAAGTGACTGTCCTATTTTTCATTTCTCCATTGTCAATACACTTATCATATCTATCACTCAATGTATCTACATTGAAAGAAAAAGTTATTCCATACATGGGTAACTAAGAGTGAGTCATTCTGCAAATTTGATTACTGAATTGCATGATGTGGCTTGATGTTATACTCACATGTGTTTAGAGAAAAACTCTTAAGTGGAAAATGTCTGCTATAAAAGTTTGTAAATAATTTTATTATTGAATATATTATTTCTTAGTAATGTTAGATTATATCCTGGGGAACATTTCACTGATAAGGCTGTATGCTAGCAAAGCTAGTGGAGGTGATGGAATTCCAATTGAGCTATTTCAAATCCTGAAAGATGATGCTGTGAAAGTGCTGCACTCCATATGCCAGCAAATATGGAAAACTCAGCAATGGCCACAGGACTGGAAAAGGTCAGTCTTCATTCCAATCCCAAAGAAAGGCAATGCCAAAGAATGCTCAAACTACCACACAATTGCACTCATCTCACACGCTAGTAAAGTCATGCTCAAAATTCTCCAAGCTAGGCTTCAGCAATATGTGAATCATGAACTTCCAGATGTTCAAGTAGGTTTTAGAAAAGGCAGAGGAACCAGAGATCCAATTGCCAACATCCGCTGGATCATGGAGAAAGCAAGAGAGTTTCAGAAAAACATCTATTTCTGCTTCATTGACTATGCCAAAGCCTTTGACTGTGTGGATCACAATAAACTGTGGAACATTCTGAAAGAGATGGGAATCCCAGACCCCCTGACCTGCCTCTTGAGAAACCTGTATGCAGGTCAGGAAGCAACAGTTAGAACTGGACATGGAACAACAGATTGGTTCCAAATAGGAAAAGGAGTACATCAAGGTTGTATATTGTCACCCTGCTTATTGAACTTCTATGCAGAGTACATCATGAGGAACGCTGGGCTGGAAGAAGCACAAGCTGGAATCAAGATTGCTGGGAGAAATCTCAATAACCTCAGATATGCAGATGACACCACCCTTATGGCAGAAAGTGAAGAGGAACTCAAAGGCCTCTTGATGAAAGTGAAAGAGGCGAGTGAAAAGGTTGGCTTGAAGCTCAACATTCAGAAAACGAAGATCATGGCATCTGGTCCCATCACTTCATGGGAAATAGATGGGGAAACAGTGGAAACTGTGTCAGGCTTTATTTTTTTGGGCTCCAAAATCACTGCGGATGCTTATTGTAGGCAGGAAATTAAAAGACGCTTACTCCTTGGAAGGAAAGTTATGACCAGCCTAGATAGCATATTAGAAAGCAGAGACATTACTTTGCCAACCAAGGTCTGTCTAGTCAAGGCTATGGTTTTTCCTGTGGTCATGTATAGATGTAAGAGTTGGACTGTGAAGAAAGCTGATCGCCGAAGAATTGATGTTTTTGAACTGTGGTGCTGGAGAAGACTCTTGAGAGTCCCTTGGACTGCAAGGAGATCCAACCAGTCCATTCTGAAGGAGATCAATCCTGGGTGTTCATTGGAAGGACTTATGCTAAAGCTGAAACTCCAATACTTTGGCCACTTCATGCGACGAGTTGACTCACTGGGAAAGAGTCTGATGCTAGGAGGGATTGGGGGTAGGAGGAGACGGGGACAACAGAGAAATAGATGGCTGGATGGCATCACTGACTCGATGGACATGAGTTTGAGTGAACTCCGGGAGTTGGTGATGGACAGGGAGGCCTGGCATGCTGTGATTCATGAGGTCGCAAAGAGTCGGACACGGCTGAGCGACTGAACTGAACTGAACTGAACTAGCTTTGCCCATGACAACTCTACTATTCACAACTAGATTATTATTATGTTTCAAAACTTGGTTATCACGTTTCAAACCTTGTCAACACACATATATATTTTTGAAAGATTTCTTGTCAGATGACAGTTTTCTTCTTTTCTTTTCCAATTTACTATGCAAAAATATTAAGCAAACATTATTAACATTTAATTTTTTCCCACTTGGGGGAAGTAATTCAAGGTGGAAAGCCATATAATTAATCTGCAGAAAGAGTTAGTGGGATAAGAATCCAAAAGGAAGAACATATACAAAACCAACTAAAGTATTGCAAAGTAGTCAAGGTTTCTGTTTCTGAGTGTGTTTTGTTTACAGTGCTAAACTTAGGATCATCACATAGCGGTCAAGGCAATAAGCCCTGCAACAGACATCTGTCCATATTCCATACTAGAATTCTTTGAATTTGAGCAAGATATCTACCCTCAGCTTCTTTTCTTATCATTGAGTTTATCAACAAACAGTTTATTCCAAGAGATGACTCTATTTGACTATTCAGAATATTATCTACATGTAATGCAAAAGTGACAGCAATTTTTGTTATTGTTCAGTCACTCAGTCACATCCAATTCTTTCCATTCCCATGGACTGTAGCACACGAGGCTTCACTATCACCAGTGTCCTTTACTATCTGCTGGAGTTTGCTCAGATTTGTGTCCGTAGAGTCAGTGATGCTATCTAATCATCTCATCCTCTCCTTCCCCCTTCTCCTTTTACCTTCAGTCTTTCCCAGCTTCAGGATATTTTCCAATGAGCCAGCTCTTTGAATCAGGTGGCCAAAATATTGGAGCTTCAGCTTCAACATTAGTCCTTCCAATGAATATTCAGGATTGATTTCCTTTAAGATTGACTGGTTTGATCTTGTTGTCCAAGGGACTCTCAAGAGTCTTCTCCAGCACCACAGTTCAAAAGCATCAGTTCTTGGGCATTCATGGCTCAACTCTCACATCTGCACATGACTACTGGATAAACCATAGCTTTGACTATACACACCTTTGTCCACAAAGTGATGTCTCTGCTTTTAAATACTCTGTCTAGGTGTGTCAAAGCTTTTCTTACAAAGAGTGAGCATCTTTTAATTTCATGGCTACAATAGCTGTCTGTAATACAAAGGTGATAGAAATTTTATTAGTATTAATAAAGTAATGATTATCCACTAGAGTGTGAATCTCTAGGTTTGGGGTGGAGAAGACTACTCATTTCTAACAAAACAACAATCAATTGATATGCCATGATCCAGGGTAATGACAAAGGCCCATGAACCCTGAAATGTGTACGAAGGTGATTTTGATCTGGAGGGTGGGGTTGCACTAAAATGCTTGTTAGAAAGTGAGATCATCAAGTGAGAAAGACTGCAGCAATTTCCTGAGACCACAAACTTAACGGCAGTTTTGCTAAGGATTCTTGACAATCTTCTCCATCTTGAATGATTTTCCAATCCCACTGACCTAAATCCATACATCTTCAACTGTAGGTAATAAATATATTCTTTAAAGTGGTCTCCTATCTCCAGACTTGGCCCATCAAATCTATTATTGGCTCATAAATTTGCAAATTAATTTTCAGAAAGCAATGTTTTGGTAGTTTCACTTTTGGGTTCCAAAATCATCATTGATTTCTTCATTGCCTATGGACTAAACTAAGGTTCTTTCAGTTCAGTTCAGTTCAGTCGCTCAGTCGTGTCCGACTCTCCGCGACCCCATGAATCACAGCACGCCAGGCCTCCCTGTCCATCACCAACTCCCGGAGTACACTCAAACTCATGTCTTTAGCCTCACCCAAATAAGCCTTATATCAGCGCCAATTTTCATGTCAAAATCTTGCCTTCATTTACTATCTCTTGTCTGTACAGTCAAAGCTATGGTTTATCCAGTAGTCATTTATGTATATGAGAGTTGGGCCATACAGAGGACTGAGCATCTATGCTTTTGAACTGTGATGCTGAATAAGACTCTTGGGAGTCCCTTGGACAAAAAGGAGATCAAGCCTGTCAGTCTTAAAGCAAATCAGTCCTAACTATTCATTGAAAGTATTGACGCTGAAGCTGAAGCGCCAATATATAGGGCGCACGGCTGAAAAAAGACACATGGCAAAGGCGAACCCATAAAGATGGTGCCTGATGGATGTCAGGAGGGCGCAGCCACAGATAATCACAAAAAATTGTGATTGGCCCCTGAACACTTCCCCTTGCATGAACAGTGAATGATCACCCTAGACCTCTGTTGTGATGTCAGCGCATGATGACCTGACCTTTAATAATTGGAGCCAACCGCAGGAGTCAGTCAGTCAGTTCAGTCGCTCAGTCGTGTCCGACTCTCCGCGACCCCATGAATTACAGCATGCCAGGCCTCCCTGTCCATCACCAACTCCCGGAGTTCACTCAAACTCATGTCCACAGAGTCGGTGATGCCATCCAGCCATCTCATTCTCCGTCGTCCCCTTCTCCTCCCGCCCCCAACCTTTCCCAGCATCAGAGTCTTTTCCAGTGAGTCAACTCGTCGCATGAGGTGGCCAAAGTATTGCAGTTTCAGCTTTAGCATCAGTCCCTCCAATGAACATCCAGGATTGATCTCCTTTAGAATGGACTGGTTGGATCTCCTTGCAGTATAAGGGACTCTCAAGAGTCTTCTCCAGCACCACAGTTCAAAAACATCGATTCTTCGGCGATCAGCTTTCTTCACAGTCCAACTCTCACATCCATACATGACCACGGGAAAAACCATTGCCTTGACTAGACAGACCTTGGTTGGCAAAGTAATGTCTCTGCTTTTTAATGTACTATCAAGGTTGGTCATAACTTTCCTTCCAAGGAGCAAGCATCTTTTAATTTCATGGCTGCAATCAGCATCTGCAGTGATTTTGGAGCCCCCAAAAATAAAGTCTGACACTGTTTCCACTGTTTTTCCATCTATTTCCCAAGTCCCTTGCAAAACCCCCACGCTTGCCTTTATATATGGAGAGCTTGTAAATTAAGCGGAACTACCTTGACAGAATCCCCGCTGTGTCTGAGTGTCCTTCTCTGGGCGAGGAGGGTTGCGGGGCGGGCGGCCAGTTCACCCTTCCCCTGGGGTTTCTTCCCCACTGCTCCAGCGTGGGGAGGCAAAACGGGCTCCACATCCGAGGCCAAGGACTCGTTGACGCCTTGCTCTCCCCTGCAGCGCCACCGGTGGAGAAACAAGGGGGCCCTACATATTATCATATGTGAAATGAATCGCCAGTTCAGGGTCGATGCATGTTACAGGATGCTCGGGGCTGGTATGTGGGGACGACCCAGAGGGAGGATAAGGGGAGGAGGGAAGTGGGAGGGGGGTTCCGGAGGTGGAACTCATGTACACCCAGGGCGCATTTATGTCAATGTATGGCAAAACCAACCAATACAATATTGTAAAATAATTAGCCTCCAATAAAAATTAAAAAAATAAAAAATAAATTAAAAAACCTAGGAGTAAAACCACCATATAATGCAGCAACCCCACTCCTAGGCATACACCCTGAGGAAACCAAAACTGAAAGAGATACATGTATCCCATTGTTCATTGCAGCACTCTTTATGATAGCTAGAACACAGAAACAACCTGGATGTCCACTGACAGATGAATGAATAAAGAAGGTGTGGTACATATACACAATGGAATTTTCAGTTCAGTTCAGTTCAGTCGCTCAGTCGTGTCTGACTCTTTGTGACCATATGAATCGCAGCATACCAGGCCTCCCTGTCCATCACCAATTCCCAGAGTTCACTCAAACTAATGTTCATCGAGTAGGTGATGCCATCCAGCCATCTCATTCTCTGTCGTCCCCTTCTCCTCTTGCCCCCAATCCCTCCCAGCATCAGGGTCTTTTCCAGTGAGTCAACTCTTCACATTAGGTGGCCAAAGTATTGGAGTTTCAGCTTTAGCATCAGTCATTCCAAAGAACACCCAGGACTGATCTTCTTTAGGATGGACTGACTGGACCTCCTTGCTGTCCAAGGGACTCTCAAGAGTCTTCTCCAATACCACAGTTCAAAAGCATCAATACTTCAGTGCTCAGCTTTCTTCACAGTCCAACTCTCATATCCATACATGATCATGGGAAAAACCATAGCCTTGACTAGACGGACCTTTGCTGGTCAAGTATTGTCCCTGCTTTTTAATATGCTATCTAGGTTGGTCATAACTTTCCTTCCAAGGAGTAAACGTCTTTTAATTTCACGGCTGCAATCACCATCTGCAGTGATTTTGGAGCCCCCCAAAATATTACTCAGCCATAAAAAGGAACACATGTGAGTCAATTCTAATGAGGTGGATGAACATAGAACCTATTATACAGAGTAAAGTAAATCAGAAAGAGGAAGATAAATACCACATTCTAACGCATATATTGATGCTTTTGAACTGTGGTGCTGGAGAAGACTCTTGAGAGTCCCTTGGACTGCAAGGAGATCCAACCAGTCCATTCTAAAGGAGATCAGTCCTGAGTGTTCATTGGAAGGACTCATGCTAAAGCAGAAACTCCAATACTTTGGCCACCTCATGCAAAGAGTTAACTCTTTGGAAAAGACCCTGATGATGGGAGGGATTGGGGGCAGGAGGATAAGGGGACGACAGAGGATGAGATGGCTGGATGGCATCATTGACTCATCACCCATGGACGTGGATTTGAGTGAACTCTGGGAGTTGGTGATAGACAGGGAGGCCTGGCGTGCTGTGATTCATGGGGTTGCAAAGAGTTGGAGTACTAGTTGGACTAGTTGAGCTACTGAACTGAACGCATATATATGGAATCTAGAAAAATGATACTGAAGAAGTTATTTACAGAGCAACTACAGAGAAACAGACATAGAGAATATACATATGGACATGGGGAGAGCATAGAAGAGGCTGAGATGTACAGAAAGACTAACATGGAAACTTACATTATCATATGTAAAATAGATAGCCAACGGGAATTTGCTGTGTGGCTCAGGAAACTCAAACAGGGGCTCTGTATCAACCTCGAGCAGTGGGATAGGGAGAGAGATGGGAGGGAGTTCCAAAGGGGTGGGGATATATGTATACCTATGGCTGATTCATGTTGAGGTTTGACAAAAAACAGCAAAATTCTGTAAAGCAATCATCCTTCAATAAAAAGTAAATAAATTTTAAAAAAGAAAATGTAGAGGAAGCTGAAATCAAATTGCCAACATCAGATGAATCATAAAAGAAGCTAGAGAATTCCAGAGAAACATCTACTTTTGTTTCCTTGACTATGCTGAACCCTTTGACTGGGTGGATCACATCAAACTGCAGAAAATTCTTAAATATATGGGAATACCAGACCACCTTTCCTGCCTCCTTAGAAATCTGTATGCAGGTAAAGAAGCAACAGTTAAAACTGGACATGGAACAATGGACTTGTTCCAAATTGGGAAAGGAGTACTTCAAGGTGATATATTTTCACCTTTCTTACTTAACTGCTATGCAGAGTACATCATGCAAAATGCCTGGCTGTGTGAAGCACAAGCTGGTATCAAGATTTCTAGGAAAAATATCAATAACTTCTGATATGCAGATGACACCACCCTTATGGCAGAAAGCAAAGAAGAACTAAAGAGTGTCTTGATGAAAATGAAAGAGGAAAGTTAAAAAGCTAGTTTAAAAGGCAAAAACATGAAGATCATGGCATCAAGTCAAATCACTTCGTGGCAAATAGATGGGGAAACAATGGAAACATTCTTGGGCTCCAAAATCACCTTAGACTGTGACTGTAACCAGGAAATGAAAAGATGCCCCTCGGAAGAAAAGCTATGACCAACCTAGACAGCATATTAAAAAGTGGAGACATTACTTTGCTAACAGAAATCTGCTAGTCAAAACTATGGTTTTACAAGTCGTCATGTATGGATGTGAGAGTTGAACCATAAAGAAAGCTGAGAGCTAAAGAATCGGTGCTTTCAAACTGTGGTGTTGCAGAAGACGCTTGAGAGTCTCTTGGACTACAAGGAGATCAAATCAATCAATCCTAAATGAAATCAGTCCTGAATATTAATTGGAAGGACTGATGTTGAAGCTGAAACTCCAATACCTTTGTCACCTGATGCAAAGAACTGTCTCATTAGAAAAGAAGACCCCGATGATGTGAAAGACTGAAGGCAGGAAGAGAAGGGAAGGACCATGAGATGGTTCAATGGCATCACCGACTCAATGGACATGAGTTTGAGCAAGCTCTAGGAGTTGAAGATGGATAGAGAAACCTGGCGTGCTGCAGTCCATGGTGTCGCAAAGTGTCAGACACGACTGAGCAACTGAACTGATAATTTAATTTTTTTTTTATAATAGTGAATCTCCCTTCTAATTATCATCTCTCATCCATTTCCACTCCATCCTCACTGCCAGGCATGTGGGAGGATTTTACTTCACTTCCTGCCCCCAAAGTCTTCTGTTGGACAGAACCATGTAATCAATCTAGCCAATAGTCCTGGGCTAAGGTGACACCTCTAGGTAAGAACATTTATTTATCAGTGTAATACTCTGCAAGGGTCTCTTTTCTCTTCTTTGTGGCCCTTTCAAACAGTGGAGTTTCCATCAGTCTGGGTTCTTGAAGGTGGAAGACATTGGAGGGGCCTTCTGTTGGCATTTGGTAAACACAGGTCATGAATGAGAAATAAATATTTCTTGCTTTAAATCCCTGAGATTTTGAAGTGGGCTGTTAATACACTACGAACAAGTAGATCTTGACTACAGACCATCTGCTTTTCAGTGCTAACCTTCAAGACTGCACCTTTGTTTTAGACACTTTGATGGAGGTATAAGTCATCTAGGCCAGTACTGGTCCATGGCCAGTTAGTAACGGGGCCACACACAACAGGAGGTGAGTGGTGGGAAGGTAAGCGAAACTTCATCTGTATTTACAGCCACTCTCCACCACTTGAATTACTGCCTGAGCGCCACCTCCTGTTAGATCATTGGTAGCACTGGATTCTCATAGGATCCAGAGCTGAGTACTGTGAGCTGAGTATGGGAGGGATCTAGGTTGCATGCTCCTTATAAGAACTTGCTGCCTGATACTCTGAGGTGGAGCTGAGGCAGTGATGGCAGTACTGGGGAGTTACTGCAAATACAGACTATCTTTAGCAGAAAGGTTTGCCTGCACAGAGACCATAATAAGATACTTGCTTGCAGACTCTTATCAAAATCCCATCAGTGAATGGTGAGTGACAATTGTACAATTATTTCATAATATATTACACAATAATAATAATAGAAATAAAGTGCATAATAAGTGTAATGTGCTTCATCACCCAAAACCATCCCTCTGTCCAAGTCTATGCAAAAATTGTCTCCCGCAAAACTGGTCCCTGGTACCAAACAGGTTGGAGACTTCAGGTCTAGACATACTTCACAAAATAAATACCCTAGAAAAACAAAAGATACATTGTGAAGCATCTGTTTAATTTATTTTAACAACCATTTGGTCTCTGATTCAGCCTTGCCACTTCAGTCTGCCATATAGAGCTTATTCAAACCAATCTTCCTTGAAGATCTCTGAAATCTGAGATTTCTCTAGAAATTATCCCTGTTTCTGACCACAAAGTCTAGCTCAGTATTCCAGATACATGCTCTTCCATATTTCAAGGTAGGCATTAATAACTGATGGCAGTAAGTTTTCTTGAAGGGGTAAGATTCACTCTGGAAAATTATTCATTTTAAATGTTTTAATTGAAGATTAATTGCTTTACAGAATTCTGTGGCTTTCTGTCATACATCAACAAGAATCAGCCATAGATAAGTTCACTCACGTCCCTCCCCTCTGGAACCTCCTTCCATCTCCCTCCCCATCCCACCCTTCAACCGGTCACAGAGCCTCTGTTCGAGTTCCCTGAGCCATACAGCAAATTCCCACTGACTATCTAGTTTGCATATGGTATTGTAAATTTCCATGTTACTTAAAATTTGAAAACCTCAATAATACATCAGAGTAAACAAGGAAGATGTAATAAATTTGCCATCATTGGTCTGAATTCTTCACCCTGATGTCCTAAACACTCCCTAAAATCTCGTCTCAGTCTTTTAATTTTAATTTTCACTTGCTACAACTCCTGGAAAAAAGTAAGCTTTTTTCAAAACAGAACAGCCTCCACACTTTTTTTTTTTTCCAAAAAGTATAATACAGTCATGTGAGGCCTGATTGAGAACTTTAATTTCCCTAGAGTTTATTAGGTAGATTACAATGCAGGTTGAAAACTAATTTGAAAAACTGTCCAGCTCTTGTCATGAGACTGGAGAAGGCAATGTCAACCCACTCCAGTATTCCTGTCTGGAAAATCCCATGGATGTAGGAACCTGGTGGGCTGCAGTCCATGGGGTCGCGAACAGTCGGACACGACTGAGGGACGTCAGTTTCACTTTTCACTTTCATGCATTGGAGAAGGAAATGGCAACCCACTCCAGTGTTCCTGCCTGGAGAATCCCAGGGATGGGGGAGCCTGGTGGGCTGCCGTCTATGGGGTCGCACTGAGTCGGACACGACTGACGCGACTTAGCAGCAGCAGCAGCTTGTCATAAGACATTTGTTTCAGGTGTGAAAAGACTAGCTGATCTATCCATCCTGATTAGTGTGAACTTCAAGAAAGGTTGTGAAATTGAAAGTCACGCAGTCATGCCCAACTCTTTGCGACCCCATGGATTATACAGTCCATGGAATTCTCTATGCCAGAACACTGGAGTGGGTAACCTTTCCCTTCTCCAGGGGATCTTCCTAGCCCAGGAATCGAACCCAGGCCTCCCGTACTGCAGGTTGATTCTTTACCAGCTGAACCACAAGGGAAGCCCAAGAATACTGGAGGGGGTATCCTATCCCTTCCCCAGCAAATCGAACCAGGGTCTCTGGCACTGCAGGCGGATTCTTTACCAACTGAGGTATCAGAGAAGCCCTGAGAAACTGAGCTGATTTGTACATCCTTAGAAAGGTTAAGGATGTACAAATCAGCTCAGTTTCTCATAGATAAATAACTCATCAGAGAACACAGAATGCAAGGTCAACATGACTCTGAGGATATGAGACTGTGGCTGAACACTTGTTACATCAAAGGGCTAAAAAACCAGAAATAACATCAACAACAATAGTAGTAATAGCACCTATTACATACCGAGTACTTACTATGTGACAAGTGCTGTGAGAAAGCCTTTTCTTGCATTTAGTTTTCCCACATCCCTTTAAGATAGGTTTTATTATTATTCCAACTAGATGGATGGGGAAACTGAAACTCAGAATTTTTAATAAACTTGCCCAAGGTCACATAGCTTAAAGATTTTGAAAATAGGACTTTCTACCTCCAGATATGCATGCCTAACACTTTTCTGCAGAATGCTCTAAGCAATGAGACAGTTGTGGTCACCAATCTTAGAATAATGGGAATTAAAATCAATAACTCAGGAAGAGTTACACCTCAGCTCTGGTTCCAATTCAGTTTCAAGTGTCCATTGACCTTGGGTAAGATCACTAATGTACTTTTGCAACAAAGATCTGATGACTGTTACGTAGTTCAACATCTTTTACACAGATACTCCACTCTAGAGCAACTTATGAACTAATTTTCTGTGTCTGTAATTATTGCATGTGTTTAAATGTATATACCATTGATTCTCTGCATATATATATATATATATATAAATTAATTAATGATCCTATTTTTCATGCAAGCAATAAGTTGTGATTAACCTGGCTTGTTATTTGTGATTTTATTCATTGATATTTCTCACCAGCCAATTGTTAGAAAAACTGGATTTCTCATTTGCCTCAACTGGTTATATGTTTTGAATCTCATAAAAATTTTCAAGTAGTTCATCAATTATTCAACATTATGTTCCAATTAATTAAAAAGTTTTCCAAGGTCCAATTTTCAATATCTAGCATCTGTGAAGTTGAGAACCTGAGAAGTCACTAAAGATGTATTGTTTTTGTTCAGTCACTAGTCATATCTGACTCTGCAACCCCATGAACTGCAGCACTCCAGGATTGTTCCAACTCATCCCTTTTGAGTCCATGATGCCATCCAACTGTCACATACTCTGCTGCCCCCTTCTCTTCCTGCTCTCAATCTTTCCCAGAATCAGGGTCTATTTCAATGAGTTGACTCTTTGCATCAGGTAGCCAAAACATTGGAGTTTCAGATTCAGCATCGTCCTTCCAATGAGTTGGTCTGATTGCCTTGTGTCCAAGGGACTCTGAAGAGTCTTCTCCAACACCACACTTCAAAAGCATCAGTTCTTTGCACTCAGCCTTCTTTATGATCCAACTCTCACATCCATACATGATTACTGGGAAAACCATAGCTTGGACTAGATGGAAGTTTGTCGGCAAAATGATGCTTCTGCTTTTTAATATGCTGTTTAGGTTTGTCATAGCTTTTCTACCAAGGAGCAAGTATCTTTTCTTTCATGGCTGCAGTCCCCATCCACAGTGATTTTGGAGTCCAAGAAAATAAAATCTGTCACTGTTTGCTTTGTTTCCCCCTCTATTTGTCGTGAACTGAAAGGATCAGATACTATGATCTTTGTTTTTTGAATGTTGAGTTTTACATTAACTTTGTTACTCTGTTCTTTCACCTTCATTAGAAGGCTGTTTAGTTCCTCTTCACTTTCTGCCATAAGGGTGCTGTCATCTGCATATCTGAGATTACTGATATTTCTCCTAGCGATCTTGATTTCAGCTTGTGATTCATCCAGGCTGGTATTACACATGATGAATTCTGCATGTAAGTTAAATAAGCAGGGTGACAATATACAGACTTGACGTACTCCTTTTCCTATTTGGAACCAGTCTGTTGTTCCATGTCCAGTTCTAACTGTTGCTTCCTGACCTGCATACAGGTTTCTCAAGAGGCAGGTCAGGTGGTCTGGTATTCCCATCTCTTTATGAATTTTCCAAAATTTTTTGTGATCCACACAGTCAAAGGCTTTAGCATAGTCAATGAAGCAGATGTTTTTCTGGAATTCCCTTTCTTTCCCTATGATCCAATAAGCATTGGCAATTTGATCTCTGGTTCACTGCCCTCTCAAAGCCCAGCTTGTATATCTGGAAGATCTCAGTTCACATTCTGCAGAAGCCTAACTTGAAGGATTTTGAGCAAAACCTTACTAATATGCGAAATGAGTGCAATTGTGTCATAGTTTGAACATTCTTTGGCATTACCCTTCATAGAGATTGGAATGAAAACTGACCTTTTCCAATCCTGTGGCCACTGGTCAGTTTTCCATTCCTGGTGATATATTGACTGCAGCACTCTAACAGCATTATCTTTTAGTATTTTAGATAGCTCAGCTAGAATTTTGTCACCTCTACTAGCTTTGTTTACAGTAATGCTTCCTAAATCCCACTTGACTTCACACTCCAGGATGTCTGGTTCTAGATGAATTCCTTGCATGAAATATTCTGTTGATATTGCCAATTTTTTTGAAGAGATCTTTAGTCTTTCCCATTTTAGGTCAAGGGTCTTTGCTGTGACCAATATGTTCTCTTGAAAAACTCTGTTACCATTTGCCCTGCCTCATTTTGTATGCCAAGACCAAACTTGCCTGCTACTCCAGGTATCTCTTGACTTCCTACTTTGTATCCCAATTCCCTATGATGAAAAGGACACTTTTTTTTTTTATGCTTAAATATGTGTAATTTATTGGTGTATTACAAGAAATAAACTCTATTGTTTGATAACAAAAGTTGAAAATTTTGGTTCATTTCAGTTCAGTTGCTCAATTGTGTCTGACTCCTTTCAGACCCATGGACTGCAGCACGCCAGGCTTCCCTGTCCATCACCAACTCCTGGAAGTTTACTCAAACTAACGTCCATCAAGTCAGTGATGCCATCCAACCATCTCATCCTCTGTTGTCCCCTTCTCCTCCCCCCTTCTATCTTTCCCAGCATCAGGGTCTTTTCAAATGAGTCAATTCTTTGCATAAGTCAGCCAAAGTATTGGAGCTTCAGCTTCGGCATCAGTCCTTCCAAGGAATATTTGGGACTAATTTCCTTTACGATTGACTGGTTGGATCTCCTTGCAAACCAAGGGACTCTCAAGAGTCTTCTCCAACACCGCAATTCAAAAGCATCAATTGTTTGTTGCTCAGCTTTCTTTGTAGTCCAACTTTCACATCCATACGTGACTACTTTGATTAGTAAATATTTTTAAATTACTGTAAGAATTTCTCACAAAGTTTCATAGCCTAAAATTTAATCTGCTTGGATATTTGACTGAGTAAGTAAAGGTAAATTCATCTGATGACATTACTTAAATCAGATATTAAAATTGTTGTTGAAGTAAATTGTAAATATTTATTGTTTTGATAACCCTGATATTTATGTTTAAGGACACTTTTTGTGTGTGTCTTAGTTTTAGAAGTTCTTATAAGTCTTCATAAACAGGTCAACTTCAACTTCTTTGGGAATAATGGTTGGGGCATAGACTTGGATTACTGTGAAACTGTGATGTTGAATAATTTGCCTTGGAAACAAACCTATATCATTCTGTCATTTTTGAGATTGCACCCAAGTACCCCATTTTGTACTCTTTTGTTGACTATGAGGGTGACTTCATTTCTTCTAAAGGATTTTTACCCACAGATGTAGATATAATCATCAAATAAATTTGACCATTCCCATTCATTTTAGTTCACTGATTCCTAAGATGCTGATATTCACTCTTGCCATTTCCTGCTTGAGCATGTCCAATCTACTTTAATTGATGAACCTGACATTCCAGTCTTTGATGCAGCATCAGATATTACTTTCACCACCAGACACATCCACAACTGAGTATTGTTTGCACTTTAGCCCAACTGTTTCATTCTTTCTGGAGCTATTAGAAATTGTCCTCTTCTTTTCCCCAGTAGCATATTTGACACATTTCAACTTGTGGTGCTCATCTTCCAATGTCATATCCTTTTGCCTTTTCATACTGTTCATGCAGCCAGAATACTGGAGTGGTTTACTATTTAGTCCTTCAGTGGACAGCGTTTTGTCAGAACTCTCTACTATGACAGATAGGGTACCAATACTTTGAAGTCTTGTCATTAAATTCATTTTACTCTTCAGCATCCAAACATGGGATAGGGTTTAAAACAGAGAAGTATCATCACTATCTCATTCTACAGAAGTAACTTCAATAGTTTCATTTTCTTTTTTGTCGATATCAAACAAACCTAACTTCAGAGCAATTGTAGAAACTAATAATTTAAAATTAATTTACATTAATATGATTTCATTGCTGAAATTATATGGAAATGACTAGATAAGAGAAAGATTTTTTAAGGTAATTACATAGTTATAAATATCAATATGCAAAAGTAAGGTCAACTAATTTTGAAAAGTGACAGAAAATTCATTCCACTTTATTAAAGCATACTCAATCTGATTCCCAAATCAAATCAACCTTAGCAGTCCATTACTGTAATAACATTTATAGTTTTAATTATAAATTTAATTTGACACTAACAGAAGATATTAAGAAGATATCTTCTAACAGAAACAGAAGATATTAAGAAAAAGTGGCAAGAATACACAGAAGAATTGTACAAAAAATATCTTCATGACTCAGATAATCACGAAGATGTGATCACTCACCTAGAGCCAGATATTCTGGAATGCGAAGTCAAGTGGGCCTGAAGAATCATCACTATGAACAAAGCTAGTGGAGGTGATGGAATTCCAGTTGAGCTATTTCAAATCTTGAAAGATGATGCTGTGAAAGTGCTGTAGTCAATATGCCAGCAAATTTGAAAAACTCAGCAGTGGTCACAGGACTGGAAAATGTCAGTTTTCATTCCAATCCCAAATAAAGGCAATGCCAAGGAATGCTCAAACAATTGCACAGTTGCACTCATATCACATGCTAGTAAAGTAATGCTCAAAATTTTCCAAGCCAGGCTTCAACAATACATGAACAGTGAAATTCCAGATGTTCAAACTGGTTTTAGAAAAGGCAGAGGAACCAGAGATCAAATTGCCAACATTCGCTGGATCATCGAAAAAGCAAGAGACTTCCAGAAAATCATCTATTTCTGCTTTATCAACTATGCCAAAGACTTTGACTGTGTGGATCACAATAAACTGTGGAAAATTCTGAAAGAGATGGGAATACCAGACCACCTGACCTGCCTCTTGAAAAACCTGTATGCAGGTCAGGAAGCAACAGTTAGAACTGGACATGGAACAACGGACTGGTTCCAAATAGGGAAAGGAGTACGTCAAGGCTGTATATTGTCACTCTGCTTATTTATCTTATATGCAGAGTACATCATGAGAAACGCTGGGCTGGATAAAGCATAAGCTGGAATCAAGATTGCTGGGGGAAATATCGATAACCTCAGATATGCAGATGACACCACCCTTACAGTAGAAAGTGAAGAAGTAAAGGGCCTCTTGATGAAATTGAAAGAGGAGAGTGAAAATGTTGGCATAAAGCTCAACATTCAGAAAACTAAGATCATGGCATCTGGTCCCGTCACTTCATGGCAAATAGATGGGGAAACAGTGGAAACAGTGGCAGACTTAATTTTTGGGGCTCCAAAATAATTGCAGATGGTGATTGCAGCCATGAAATTAAAAACGCTTATTGCTTGGAAGAAAATTATGACCAACCTAGATATCATATTAAAAAGCAGAGACATTACTTTGCCAACAAAGGCACATTTAGTCAACACTATGGTTTTTCCAGTGGTCATGTATGGATGTGAGAGTTGGACTATAAAGAAAGCTGAGCACCAAAGAATTGATGCTTTTGAACTGTGGTGTTGGAGAAGACTCTTGCAAGTCCCTTGGATGCAAGGAAATCCAACTAGTTAATTCTAAAGGAAATCATTCCTGAATATGCATTGGAAGGACTGATGCTGAAGCTGAAACTTCAATACTTTGGCCACCTGATGTGAAGTACTGACTCATAGGAAAATACCCTGATGCTGGGAAAGATTGAAGACGGGAGGAGAAGGAAACGACAGAAGTCAAGATGGTTGGATGGCATCACCGACTCATTGGACATGAGTTTGAGTAAACTCCTGGAGTTGCTGATGGACAGGGAGGCCTGGCGTGCTGAAATCCATGTGGTCGCAAAGTTGGACACAACTGAACTGAACTGAACAGCAAAGAAAATTCCCAGAAGGCTGATTTCTTATTTCTTTTCTCAATTCACTATGTAGTCTCAGATTGCATTATTATTTTTTAATAACTTAAATCGTGCTTTAGTACTTGAAATTTATTTATAATTTTTTATTGAATTATAACATAGTTACCGAACAGTAAACAAAACAGTTCATTCAGCTGCTGTTCAAGGAAATTCACAGATCAGTGAAAATGGCTCTGAACCACGGTGCCAGCTTTAGTGTTCCTTCCCAATTCTAATCTAACCCCAAACTCCAAACACCATAGAAAACTTATTGTTTTTCAATTTTTTAATACTTATGCAATTGGCATGTTTTTTGTGAGATTTCTCTGTGTGGTTTGCTTGAACCAGTACATTCTTTCTCATTTTGTAACATATGAATAATCTCTACTCTATCCATCTATCTAATTTATATTGGACTTTTTATAAACAAAATTGCTCTTAGAATTCTATTTTATGTCACCAAGTTGTGTGTACATAGGAGCTGAATTGCACAAATATATTACATTATAAGAGATGCCACCAGAAGCTTCCAAAAGAGATTTAACTTAATTTACACTCCCAAGAGCATCTAATAAATTCTCCATTACTATAATATTGCTAGTACATGGTATGAACAGTACATTCTTGGTAATCTTACCTTTGGTGACCAATTGACAAACTCCATTCCATTTTCATGAAAAATATTGACCTGTATTTCTTTTCTGCTTTTAGTGTTTGTTATCAAGATCTCTGCTAGATCATAAAATGAGTTAGGAAATGTGCACTGTCTTTTTTATTGTTTTTTCCTATATTGCTTGGAAGAGTTCAGTAGTGAAGATAACTGAAACAAGAGTGTTCTTCATGAAGGCTTTAAATTATAAATTCATTTCTTTACTAAATGTAAAAATCATCTAAACTCTACCAGCTTGATTGATTCTTTCAAAAAAACAAATGTTTCTCTTTTAATTGATTTACTATATTTTGATCAATTACTTACTTTAGCTGTTATATTTATCACATCTTTCTTTCATTCTTCCTTTCTAATCTGTGCCTTCGAATGCAGTTAATTTTCTTCTTAATTCAGAGCTAACTTAATCCTGTAAGTTTTTATGTGATTTTTACCCAGTGTTATTAAAATTATTGTTGGATTTCATTGTAATTTCTTTTTGACACATTGAATTTTCAAAAGTATATTGCTTAATTACTATATTTATGAATATTTTCTAGCTTCCTACTCTTCCTAACTAAAATTTATTTGTAATGCCAAACTCAATATCCCTGCCACTTTACTGGTCATCAACAGACTTGCACAGAGTGCACAAAAATGTGCCACCTCTTACAAAGCAGAACAAGTGGGCACACTGCTTCTTGTTTCAGCTTCCACATAGAAATGAACCAGCAGATGGACAGATGGAGAATGGTGAAGTAAGCAGCAGAAGCTCTGGTTCTGGGGCCAGTTAGACCAGTTTTAAATTCCAATTCTGACACCTGTTAGTGCGGCAGCCCCAGGAAAGTCACTGAACAGATTTAAATCTCGTTTTCTGTTTGTAAAATAAAGAAAATAGACTCTACCAGGAAAAAACATTTTTAGTATATGAGTATAATTTGTGTGAGATACGTATAAATAAGAATATATTTCCCTAGAAGAAACGGTTCCATGTGCACATATTCAGTTTTCACTCTAAAGAACCGAAGTACTGGAAATAAGGAAAACTGATCTGTTTACTTTTCTTAAAGAAATTTCTGACTTAACTGACTTCTGCTCCCAGTTGTTTTAATTTGTGGATGATAATTATGACCCTTCTCTGTCAATCTTGGGGAACAATCCCAGTGGACAGGTGGGTTGGTGGTATGTTGGCACTGAATGATATGACCTCCAATCTTAGGTGTCAAAGCCCCACATATCCTCACTCCTTGGGTGCCCACTTGGTACCTTCATGTCGACTTTTTAATGTTCAACTTTTCTAGTTGTTCTTAGTAATAGGGCTAGTCTTTAGTGCCCTATTGCTGGAAGTGGTATTTTATTGTTGTTGTTTTTGGATTTCTTAATAATTCCATCTAATTTGTGGATACTGTCATATTTCTATGTAATTTTGCAAACAGAACAAAAAAAATTATATCTACTCCCTCTGCATGCAACCAAATCTAAGCTCATACCTTGAAGCTGGCCACTGGACTAACGTTAAGTTCAGGACACTGGGCTTTTGTCTCTTTATGTCGGTCAGTATATCAGTCAGGGTAGCAAGGTTGGCTTCACTTTGAAAGTTAACAAATCCCAAACTGAGTGATGGCAAACAAATGAGACTTTTTCCTTATCAAATACTCATGCTTCATGTTTCTCTGGTCCGTGGGAGCCTGGGCTTTTTCTGATGTCATCAGTGAGTCAGGCAGATCTGGAACATCTCTAGTCACAGTGAAAGTAGAAAAAGACATAGCAAACAAAGTTCTGGCTACAACATGTCTCTTCTCATATGCTCTCAGTAAAGTGGCATGGCTGAGTTTGACTTCAAGGAAGTGGAGACATTAACTCTTATTAGGTGACTAAAACAAGAAACAGAATATCTCTGAACCGCAATAATGCAACCAGTTTTTAAAGTGATCAATGGTCACAATTTCCTAGCAACTGAAAGACAGATTCTCAAGTGTGGGGAATCTATTCTGTTCTTGTGACATGGTCTCTAACGTGGTTGTATTAGTTTTGTATTGCTGACATGACAAATTTCCACCAACTCAATTGCTTAAGGCAACACAAACTGATGATTTTACAGCTCTTAAGGGGGAAATTCAGAAAACAAAGATCATGGCATCTGGTCCCATCACTTCATGGGAAATAGATGGAAAAACAGTGGAAACAGTGTCAGACTTTATTTTTCTGGGCTCCAAAATCACTGCAGATGCTGATTGCAGCCATGAAATTAAAAGACGCTTACTCCTTGGAAGGAAAGTTATGACCAACCTTGATAATATATTAAAAAGCAGAGACATTACTTTGCCAACAAAGGTCCGTATAGTCAAGGCTATGGTCTTTCCCGTGGTCATGTATGGATGTGAGAGTTGGACTGTGAAGAAAGCTGATCGCCGAAGAATTGATGCTTTTGAACTGTGGTTTTGGAGAAGACTCTTGAGAGTCCCTTGGACTGCAAGGAGATCCAACCAGTCCATTCTAAGGGAGATCGATCCTGGGTGTTCATTGGAAGGACTGATGCTAAAGCTGAAACTGCAATACTTTGGCCACCTCATGCGACGAGTTGACTCACTGGAAAAGACTCTGATGCTGGGAAAGGTTGGGGTCGGGAGGAGAAGGGGACGACCGAGAATGAGATGGCTGGATATCATCACCGACTCTGTGGACATGAGTTTGAGTGAACTCAGGGAGTTGGTGATGGATAGGGAGGCCTGGCGTGCTGTGATTCATGGGATCACGGAGAGTCGGACACGACTGAAGGACTGAACTGACTGACTGACTGACTGACTAAGGGGGAAATTTGGCATAGGATTCGCTGAGCTAAGCTCAGGGTGTCAGCAGGCTGTGCTCCTCTCTGGAAAAACTAAGCAGCACTCATGTCTTCCTATTTGAGTTGTTGACAAAAGTAAGTTCTCTGTGTTTATAAGACTGAGGCCTGTTCATTGCTGGCTGTGAATTTTTGAGGGCCGCTGCCAGCTGCTAGAGGCTGCATAGACCTGGTCATGGTCCCAGTCTTCATTTTCAAGGCAAGCAGAGGTAGAAGAGTTTCTTTCTGTGTAGGTCTCATATTTAGTATGTATATAAAACTTTACTTTAAAATACTGAAGTAGACTTTAAAAAATGTTATTTGTGCTTGATCTCTCTCAGCTCAGTGAGGACCATTTGGTTTTATATATGGAGAAGTGTAAGCATAAAGGACTTCATTCTTCTTCTTTGTAACTTAATCCTGATCCTTTAAAGGATAAATTAATATTTTATGAAGCATAAAACATAAAAATCTAGATTAATGAATGAAAGAGTTCCAACAATCTGCTTCATAATTCAAGGACGTTTGCTGAATAATCAACTCAAATATTTAGGAGCAACTTTTATACATGGTGAATATGGTGGATATGCTTCTAAGACAGAAACTGGTTTTCAAATTCATATCACTCATATTATCCCTTCACATTTTCATGATTGCTCTATGATACAGATGGAGAGGAATAATTAACCCAGTTTAACAAATCAGGAAGTTGAGACTTGGGAATGATAAGTGACATACCACAGTTTTAGAGCCAACTGTGGTAAGGTGAGAAATTCCTTAATATAGATCTTTTTTACTTACTTTATTTTTCTAGGATCTTTTTAGAAGACATCTTCCTAGGCATGAAGAGCTGACACTGTTCATGAAGATTCTATGGGTTCCATCTCAGAGAATCATCATCAGCACATGCATGACAGAAGATTCTTATTCACTTCATAGGAAGGGTGGGGGCAGAGGTGGCTGGTGTGCTGGCTGATTGGCATGTGGTCAGTTCCTGTGGAGTAAAAGGCCTTGGGGCCCACTCTGGAGATCTGGGTTCCGCCTTGTCACTTACTATGCATACGACCATTGGCAAAACATAATCACTCTGAAAAATACATGTATTGCTATCTTATCTGATTTATAGTTTTATGACTATCAAAATATCTATTTGAAAGTGAGCTTCTATAACCAGAGATAAGATGCAACATGAAAGCCCTAGAACTGAAACAGAAAACTATTTCTGCATTCTCTATTAATAAAGTTAATCCTTCATCTGAGGATAAATCAGTTCACAGACTATACGATATCACCATGGTGGATGAATATACTGACATTCTACCAGTTCTAGGTAGTTCACATACCCTTCTTTGATTAGAGGGAAGAGTGCATTGTGATGATGCATTACATCTCAGGGATTGTCAAAACGTGTTATCATTTCCAAAAACCTTGTCACTAGGGAAAGAGGACAACTCTTCACTTCCTTTCTGTGGGTTGTAGTGGGTATGTGTAAATCCAGCCTCATCATTCCTCATAGCAGATGTGTATCAGACTATTTATACTCAGTTTAGGCTTTCAGCATATATCATCTCCCCTTAGTATAACTGCCTGTTACCTGGTGTTCACAGTTTAATTCACATATCAGAGATCAAACTACATGAAACCACCATCATTCACATTGTGTTAGAACTCAAGACATAGGTAACCATTTTCTTCTTTCATTTTAATTCATTTCATTTCCTTTCAGAGTAACTGTAAAATTTAGAGTCATTCTCATTAAGATCAGGTCATTTATTTAAACTAGAATATTCAGATCCAACTATAAATTTTATTTATTTATTTATTTTTGTTGTTGAATTTATTCCAAAATTAGCTCATGCTTATTGATACTATTGTAAATTGCATTTTACAAATTTGAATTTTCAACTTTTCATTGTTAGTAGTATAGAATTACAAATCCTTTTTGCATCTTGAACATGAATCCTGCAAACTTGATAAATTCACTCGGTTCTAGTAGATTGAAGTATTGTTTGTTTTCCGATGCAAAGAATCATGTTGTCCTTTTCAATCTGCATACGTTTTCTTTCTTTTTCTAGCCTATTACACAGCTATAGAAACAATGTTGAAGTGAACAGTGATGAAATGAAGTACTAAGAGCAGACTCTTATTTTGTTTCTTATCTTCAGTTCAGTCGCTCAGTCGTGTCTGACTCTTTGCGACCCCATGAATCACAGCACACCAGGCCTCCCTGTCCATCACCAACTCCCGGAGTTCACTCAAACTCATGTCCATCGAGTCGGTGATGCCATCCACCCATCTCATTCTCTGTCGTCCCCTTCTCCTTCCGCCCCCAATCCTTCCCAGCATCAGAGTCTTTTCCAGGGAGTCAACTCATCGCATGAGGTGGCCAAAGTATTAGAGCTTCAGCTTTAGCATCAGTCCTTCCAGTGAACACCCAGGATTGATCTCCTTTAAAAAGGACTGGTTGGATCTCCTTGCAGTCCAAGGGACTCTCAAGCGTCTTCTCCAGCACCACAGTTCA
The DNA here is from genome assembly GCF_049115385.1 of Moschus berezovskii. Lineage (NCBI taxonomy): Eukaryota > Metazoa > Chordata > Mammalia > Artiodactyla > Moschidae > Moschus > Moschus berezovskii. The sequence goes on along the minus strand of NC_142482.1, from coordinate 13,533,756 downwards.
AAAGCATCAATTCTTTGGCTATCAGCTTTCTTCACAGTCCAACTCTCACATCCATACATGACCACGGGAAAAACCATAGCCTTGACTAGATGGACCTTGGTTGGCAAAGTAATGTCTCTGCTTTTCAATATGCTATCTAAGTTGGTCATAACTTTCCTTCCAAGGAGTAAGCGTCTTTTAATTTCATGGCTGCAATCAGCATCTGCAGTGATTTTGGAGCCCCCAAAAATAAAGTCTGACACTGTTTCCACAGTTTCCCCATCTATTTCCCATGAAGTGATGGGACCAGATGCCATGATCTTTGTTTTCTGAATGTTGAGCTTCAAGCCAACCTTTTCACTCTCCTCTTTCACTTTCATCAAGAGGCTTTTGAGTTCCTCTTCACTTTCTGCCATAAGGGTGGTGTCTTGTAATCCCATGGACTGCAACAGACCAGGCTTCCCTGTCCTGCACTGTCCCCTGGAGTTTGCTCAAACTCATGTCCATTGAGTTGGTGATGTCATCCAACCATATCATCCACTGTCTCCCCCTTCTCCTGCCCTCAATCTTTCCCAGCTTCAGGGTATTTTCCAGGGAGCTGGCTCTTTGTATCAGGTGGCCAAAATATTGGTGGTGCCGTGACTCGGATCCCCTTGGAGAAAGAGAGCCCTCATCACACGGTCTTGAAAGAGAGATGCCGAAAAGTTTCCACGAGCCTTTGTGCAATGCTCCCATTGAGGAGTGCAACCCCAAGGCAAGTGTATTAAGGTTGAAAGAAACCTTCAAGGGTGGGCGCTATAATCCTTCTCTCTCCCCCCACCCCTTACCTGGGGGGTTCAGTGAATGGCAATCGCTTGCAGGCGTAATTGAGGCTACCTGCCCAGGGCACTCCCTGGGGGAAGCCAAAGACCCCTCGAGCTGAGAGCTTAGTAACGGGAGCCCAATTGGGCGAAACCCCCCCTTTTTTTGTTTCCCTTTCTTTCTCTCACTTCTTGCCGAGAGTGAGGCCAGAACCCCTGTGGGCACGGGACGGGCACTTAAAAGTCGATAGGGCGCCCGCCACTTGAAGACTCCCGTGTCAGGATAAGGGGGTCATGGAACGAGCTAGAGGCCCCTAGGTCTCCCGCCCCCATCAAGAAAATTTCAGTGCAATGACAAAGGTACACAGTTCCATAAGCATCACACAGGCCCCATCACTCGGCCACCACCGCTCCCCATAGGACCTTTCTCGGTGGACACTGTCAGCAAACGTGCCTTCCTCTGTCTGCTCACCATGGGGACTACCATTAGCAAAACCGATGAGCCGGCTCTGAAGGCCCTGAAGTACATGCTTAAAAGTAGAGGACTCGAAATCTCCGACACCCAGGCCATCAAAGTCTGGGGGGATATTACCAGATTGACCCCATGGATAGATTCGGCCAACCTGTTCTCATGTGATACCTGGGATAGGGTCCAAACTCTAGCTAGAAAAAGGGAAATCCAAGATGGAGAGGAGCCACCCTTGGGGTTCTACCCCACAATCTCCGCCCTTAAGACCTGTTTCGCCCCTGAAAAGTTACAGGTAGACGAGGGAGAAACCACCACCCATAATGCCGAGAGGCAATGGGAACAATTTGACGATGAACGAGCCACCATAAATTCCGGAGAGAAAGAAGGAAAAACCACTATAGCCAATAATTTATGGCCTCCCTCGGGGGAAGAAAAAAGGTCCAACCAAACTGAAGACTTCCTTAGCACTCCCAGCGCCCCAGAGGCCCCAACTTATAAGTCTAACCTGTATCCTCCTCTAGCCCCCCCTTTCAAGGGGGGAGTCAATAACGCCTCCCCCTGGAGACTGGGGGAATCCCCATGGAGAAGGAGGACCTACCCTGAAGACCCTTGGGGGACACCATCACCATTTAATGCAGACTCAATACAGGCCTTCCCCATAAATGTAAACCCCGGGGGGAACCGGCCGGCATCCTGGTACCCTTGGGAAGCCCAGGACATAAAAGAGCTCAAGAAGGCGGTAGCAGAAGATGGCCCCAGTTCTCCATGGGCGGAGACTATTCTCCAGGGTCTAGCTCATCAGTCTTGCACAACCCAAGATTGGGAAATGCTATGTAAGGCAGTACTCCCCAGTAACATCTACATTAAGTGCTGTGCCTTTTTCAAGGAGGAATGTCATGCCCAGGTGGAAAGAAACCAAGCTGCTAACCCTGTCATCCCTGTAACTTTCAGGATGTTATCTGGGATGGCAGATCAATGGAGCACAGGACCCCAACAGGCAATTATCCCTGCTCCTTATACAGACCAGGTGCGAGCCATATGCCTAGCCCCCTGGAGAAAATTAGCTGAAGGTCCCAGTGAACCCCCCATTTCCGGCATTACCCAAAAAAATAACGAGGACCTCTCCACCTTCATAGATAGAGTGGAAAAAAGCATGCAAAGAAAATTCCCCTCAGGTCCCTTAAGAGATCAATTTGTCAAAATGCTGGTATGGGAAGGGATGAATTCCAACCACAAGGTGGCCTGGACAGGGCAGAAAGATCGAGCCATGGAACAATGGGTAGTAGCCACCAAAGATATTGGGACACAGCACCACCAAACCCAAGCAATGGTGGCTGCGATGGAGGCTCAAATCAAGGCGATAGCTGACGCCCTTGCCTCTGTCTTCAGCAAGGTGTCCATAGCCCAAGATGCCTCCCCTGAAGGGACCCTCAAAAATAAAAAAAAAAAAAAACAGGCAATTGTTTTCAATGTGGAAAGGAAGAGCACTTTAAAAAGGACTTCCCTCTGAGGCTGGGGAGAATTGGAAATAGAGGGCCACCTACAACCCCCGTCCACGTTGTAAAAAGGGATACCATTGGAAAATAGATTGTAGGTCCAAATTTGATAAAGACGGGAAACCTTTAAACTAAATGAGGGGCACTCCCCAGCCCCGTCATCCCAAGGGGAAGCCCCAAGCCCCCCTCCCGGGGTATGCCAACCTGAGGTTACTGAACTCTCCCAAGAGATGTCTGATAAATTAGAAAAGCCCTTCCCCAGGTGCAATTCTACCAGAAGGCCCCCTTACCAACTAATGGGCATTAACAAGCCCCGACCTACCAGGCAAGAGATCAAATGGACTGTCCCTATAGTACCAGGGCTGAGACCAAAAATGGATATAACAATAGGAGGAAAAAGATTTAGATGTCTAGTAGACACCGGGGCAGACAGAACTATACTGAGGCAAGAAGAGGTTCCTCCCACGTGGCCCTTGGCCGAGGGACCTCAACTAGCAGGCGTCGGGGGTGTTACATCCTCTAAAGAATCCTCCAATTGGCTCAAATGGGAGGATCCTGATGGCTTCGAGAGCCTAGTCAAGCCCCTAATCGCCACAGGCCAACCTATTAGGGCAAGACATTCTAGGGCAAGCCGATGCCTATATAACCACTGTTGGAGTTTTTACCAAGATTTATTAGATGAAGAATATCAACAGCAATTCCAACATCCTGGAATCCCCAACTACCAGGGGGATCCAGAATTTGAAAAGATAAGGAAGGGAGAACCACTGACTCCATGGAAGCCTCACACCCAATCCTAAGGGCCACTGCTCCCTCGGCGCCCCCTATCGTTTGGATGCCGGGACCCGCAATGTGGGTGGAGCAGTGGCCACTTCCCCTTCTCAAACTCCAGACATTACAATCTTTAGTAGAGGAACAACTTAAATTGGGACATATCCGGTCATCTAACAGCCCTTGGAATAGCCCCGTCTTTGTTATCAAAAAGGCCTCTGGAAAATGGCGCCTCTTGTAAGACCTCAGAAAGGTTAATGAAAGGATGAAAATTCAAGGGACACCCCTAAGAGGGATGCCCTGGGTCCCCACCATTCCCGTCGCCCTGCACCTCCTGATAATAGATATTAAAGATTGTTTCTTTTCGATACCTCTGGACCCACAAGATTATGAGAAATTTGCCTTTTCGGTACCTTCTGTTAATTATGAAGGTCCGGACAAACGATATGAATGGGTTGTCCTGCCTCAAGGAATGGCTAACAGTCCATCCTTCTGTCAACAATATGTGGCTAATCTTACTCAGCCAGTCCGACTTCTATCTAACATCTTATTATACTGATATATGGATGATATCATTCTTGGGGCGCCCAATACCACCGAGCTTACACGGGCCTCCAAATTACTATTTGATTGTTCCCCCCCGGGGGCAACTCATAATCTCTCCTGACAAAATCCAGCATGTCCCGCCTTTCAAAGTCCTGGGGACCTAACTTACCCTTGAGGTGGTCTCCCCCCTTAAACCACAGATAACTATCAAAGAAACTTATTCCTTGGTTGAGCTCCAAAGCCTTCTGGGGGAAATCAACTGGCTACGGCCCTGGATCCCCATATCCACAGGGGAACTAATACCCCTCTTTAATTTGCTAAAGGACAAATTCCTCCACGAAAAAATCACCCTGTCCCCGCCCCATAAACAGGTTATTAAAAGGATTCAACAGGCTCTCGATACTGCTCAACTCTCGTTATGACCCCACTCAAGAGCTTCAATTATGGATCTTAGCCTCCCCAGAAACACTCCTGTCCGTGTTAATACAAACAGACAAACCCTTACAATGGATCCATGTCTCTCTGGGGAGAGGACCCCAAGTCTACACATGCTTAGACCAGATGGCTGATCTAATACAAAAGGGAAGGGACACTTCAATCAGGTGCTTTGCCCGTGAACCCGATAAGATTTGTTGTCCCCTACATATTAGCTAACTTCCAATGGATCCAGAGAAACAACAACCGAATGGCCTTAGCTTTCGAAGGGTTCTTGGGAAATATTGACTGTCACTATGGGCCTCACAAATGGGTTGCCGCCTTTTGCCAGTTACCCTGGAGGGCACCTCAATTGTTTCCTTCCAAGCCCATAATAGATGCCTCCAACGTCTTCACAGATGGAGGAAAGCACGGCGCAGCCATTGTCATCTTTGAACCCTCCTCAGCACTTACCGGCGCCCCCCACCAACACCATTGCCCATGCCAGGGCTCAGCACAATACAAAGAACTCTTTGCCGTCATTCTGGAGCTCTCTAAAGTCCCAGGTCCCAAGAATCTTTTTACAGACAGTCTCTATGTGAAAAATTTGCTCCTGGGCTTCCCCAATCTCATATTCGGTTAGATGATAATCCTATTATCCTCCTTATGATACAGGCATGCACACTCCTCCAGGCGAGGGATCAACCTATCTATTTACACCACCTCAGAGGCCACCAAAACCTGCCTGGGATGCTATCATTAGGAAATTCCATGGCCGATCAGCTGGCATCTACCCATGTATACACACTCCAACAGGCACAGGATCTCCACGACCTAACCCATATTAATTGGAGAGGCCTATACCAAAGGTTCCCACAAATACCTATCAAGGATCTAAAGAGGATCATACATACCTGCCATTCCTGTATCCCATTCTTGCAGGTTCCTCCATTACAATCACCAGGGGTTAACCCTCGAGGACTAAAACCTAACATAATATGGCAAACAGATGTTACTCACTACAGCCCCTTTGGTAAACTAAAATATATCTTTGTATCTGTAGATACATATTCCCATGCCTGCTGGGCCACTGCCCATACAGGAGAAAAGGCACCACATGCCAAGAGTCACTTTATCCAATGTTTTGCTACTCTGGGCCTCCCAGCCCAAGTAAAAACAGATAGTGGCCCTTGCTTCGTAAGCAAATATTTGCAAGATTTTTTTAAACAAGGGAACATCCAACACACTACAGGCATACCCCATAATCCTCAAGGACAGGCTATAATAGAAAGACAAAATAAAACTTTAAAGCTGCAACTACAAAAACAAAAAGGGGGAATAAACCCTCATCAACAGTTAGGAATAGCTCTCTTTACTCTAAATATTTTAAATTTTTCAAAAAATGAACCACTCACCCCATTCCAGAGACACTGGTCCAACCAAGAGCCAAGACCAGAGATAACAGTTAGATGGAAAGATCTCCTTACAGGGAAATGGAGAGGGCCAGACCCACTCTTAACATCAGGAAGAGGGTTTGGATGCGTGTTTCCCACAGGGGAAACAAGACCCATCTGGATACCAGCAAGGAATCTTAAATATCTACATGATAACCACCAATCAGCCCAAGAACCACGAAAGTTCATGAGGCCGCCTTCTACTTTTGATCTCTTACAGATTGGCAACTAAGAGGCCTTGTCAAAGACTTAGATGAACTCTCCCCTTGCCACCTGCAAATCCCAGGATCGTCGGCCTAACTGGGACCTCCCCTCGGACCCCATAGCTAATTTCACGCGGACAACCAAATGACCATTGTGTTTGTATTAGCTGCCCTATTAAGTGTGCTCTTTGCTATAGGCCTTGCATCTGTTGCCCCAGAGGAGTGGCCTCCTGCACTCCGCTTCTCTCTGGCTAGGATATCTTGCCTGTTGTGGCTTATTATCGATAGCTTAGTCCTTTGTAATGACCTATCACTCTCGCTTTCTGACCCGCCCACTGGCATAACGGCTTAGCCATGATCTTCCTGTGCCTTACCCTGTTGGCACTCCCCGGGCTTTTAGACACTGCTTCCTGTCCCTACTCAGAAATTTATAGCTATGTCCATTCCTCATGCTACCGCACGACCCCTATGCCATGCACATCAACAACAAACAGACCAGGTCCTTACTTACTGTTAAGGGAGCCAAATGAGCAACTGCTATAAGCCAAATGGGAAAAACATATGTTTTTACCCCCGCACTCACATTGGATACTCAGATGGAGGTGGGATACAAGATACTAACAGACATAAGGCACAACAGCAATACATAAATAATATAATTACCCAACTAAAGGCGACTCCCGAACCTTACAAACTCGTAGACCTACTCACTCAGCTGAGGCCTCTCCTGCTCCGCCCCCCCGCCCCCCCGACGATCTACATGTCACCCGCCTCCTCAACTCCTCCTTCCAATTTTTTCAGAGTTCACAAACAAAGCCCTCCGAGGCATGCTGGATATGCATGTCACTAACCCCCTCACCGCATATTGCAGTCCCTTTGCCCGACACCTGGGTATCAGCAGGCAATTACACTCTCAAAGCCAACAATACCGCCTAAAGTATCACACAGCTTATTGGGCCAGTTGCTGACGATCTCTTGCTTGCCGCTTCTTCAAATCTAACTTGCCTTCTTAATACCTTATCCTCTAATGCTTCCTATTATAACGACACCCACTCTTGCACCTCATGGGTCCCATGGAACAGTACAAGCAACTGCACCAGCCCTGGGATCTTTCTCCTCTGTGGGACCTATGCCTATTCCTGCCTCCCTCTGGACCCTACAGGGTGCATCTTGGTTTTCTTAGCCCCAGGACTAATCTTCATCAATGAAGGGGATGTGGATCAGATCATTGACCATCATGAGGGGTTACCAAAAAGTCTCCTCACAGAGGACGGCAGGCTATCGTTGCTCCTATCCTAATCGGGACTGGCATAGCGACGGCCCTAGGTGCTGGGATCAGGAGCATCTCAACTTCTGCTCATTTTTATTACAAATTGTCCCAGAAACTTAATGAAGACATGGAACAAGTGGTAGAGTCCCTTGTGTCCGTCCAGAGACAGATTAATTCACTGGCCGCAGTAGCCCTACAAAATAGACGGGCCCTTGACCTCATCACTGTGGAAAAGGGGGTAACCTGTCTTTTCTTGGGGGAAGACTGTTACTTTGTTAATGAAACGGGCATAGTCCAGGGAAAGGTAAAAGAGTTAAGAGATAGAATTGAATGCCGGAAAAAGGAATTGCAAAACTTTTATGACATCCAAAGCCTATGGCACCAATTCCTCCCCTGGCTGCTCCCCTTCCTGGGACCAATAATGATCATTGTTATACTTCTTTTAGTTGGACCCTGCCTTGTCAACTTTTTCCAGAAGTTCCTGCAGGAGAGGATTCAGAACATTTCCCGGGAACAAGTGAAGACCATTCTCCTCGCTCAAATATGGGCGACAGACCCAAAGTCCTGAAAGATCCCCAACGACTGCCTGCCAATAGGTTACAAGCCTAAGATGGGGGGCACTCCAGTTGCCCCAATGAACCAATCTACTCGTCCGGGACATAAAGGGCCCAGGAACCTCAACACACGATGTGTCTAGGGTCCAAAGGTGCTTGCACAAGGCCCTTTACTATTCCTACCTCTGTCCGATACAATATACCTCCATCCAATGCCATCCCGAAGATCAGTTATAGGCCAAGCCCCTCGCCACAAAACCTAAGTCCGGCCAGCCCTCCAAAAGACCTTCAGCCAGGTCTTAAGCCGCTGGGGCCTATGCTTGACTGGATAACCAATGACGGGTAAGATCCCCAGAGGGGGACAACCTAAGACAGGCACAGTCACTGAGTCTCCGGCGAGGCCATGCGGGTGGCCCCCGATGACTCCCAAGAGGGACATCACAAATAAATAAATAAAAAAGGGGGATATATAGGGCGCATGGCTGAAAAAAGACACATGGCAAAGGTGCACCCATAAAGATGGTGACTGATGGATGTCAGGAGGGCGAGGGCCCAGATAATCACAAAAAATTGTGACTGGGCCCTGAACACTTCCCCTTGCATGAACAGTGCATGATCTCTGTTGTGACATCAGCGTGTGATGACCTGACCTTTAACATGATTGGAGCGGACCGCAGGAAGTCCCTTGCAAAAGCCCCATGCTTGCCTTTATATAGGGAGAGCTTGTAACAATAAAGCAGAACTGCCTTTACAGAACCCCCGCTGCCTCTGAGTGTCCTTCTCTGGGCGAGGAGGGCTCCGGGGTGGGCTGCCAGCTCACCCTTCTCCTGGGGATTCTTCCCCACCGCTCCGGTGCAGAGAGGCAAAATGGGCTCCACATCCGAGCCTGAGGATTCGCCAACGCCTTGCTCTCCATCGCGGCGCCACTGGGGGAGAAGCAAGGGGACCCCACAATAATATACATGTTTCAATGCCATTCTCCCAAACCATCCCACCCTCACTCTCTCCCACAGAGTCCCAAAGACTGTTTTATACATCTGTGTCTCTTTAACTCTAGAAGGAAGGAAGGGGTGGAGCAAAAGCAAAACCAATACCCAGTTGTGGATGTGACTGGTGATAAGAGCAATGTCTGGTGCTTTAATAAGCAATATTGCATAGGAACCTGGAATGTTAGGTCCATGAATCATGGCAAATTGGAAGTGGTCAAACAGGAGATGGCAAGAGTGAACATAGACATTCTAGGAATCAGTGAACTCAAATGGAATGGAATGGGTGAATTTAACTCAGATGACCATTATATTTACTACTGTGGGAAGGAATCCCTTAGAAGAAATGGAGTAGCCATCATGGTCAACAAAAGAGTCTGAAATGCAGTACTTAGATGCAATCTTAAAAACGACAGAATGATTTCTGTTCGTTTCCAAGGCAAACCATTCAATATTACAGTAATCCAAGCCTATGCCCCAACCAGTAACACTGAAGAAGCAGAAGTTGAACGGTTCTATGAAGACCTACAAGACTTTTTAGAACTAACACCCCAAAAAGATGTCCTTCTCATCATAGGGGACTGGAATGCAAAAGTAGGAAGTCAAGAAACACCTGGAGTAACAGGCAAATTTGGCCTTGGAGCACGGAATGAAGCAGGGCAAAGGCTAATAGAGTTTTGTCAAGAGACTGCATTGGTCATAGCAAACACCCTCTTCCAACAACACAAGAGAAGACTCTACACATGAACATCACCAGATGGTCAACACCGAAATCAGATTGCTTATATTCTTTGCAACCAAAGATGGAGAAGCTGTATACAGTTAGCGAAAACAAGACCAGGAGCTGACTGTGGCTCAGATTATGAACACCTTATTGACAAATTCAGACTGAAATTGAAGAAAGTAGGGAAAACCACTAGACCATTCAGATACGACCTAAATTAAATCCCTTATGATTATAGAGTGGAAGTGAGAAATAGATTTAAGGGACTAGATCTGATAGATAGAGTGCCTGATGAACTCTGGATGGAGGTTCGTGACATTGTACAGGAGACAGGGACCAAGATCATCCCCATGGAAAAGAAAGGCAAAAAAGCAAAATGGCTGTCTGAGGAGGCCTTACAAATAGCTGTGAAAAGAAGAGAAGAGAAACGCAAAGGAGAAAAGGAAAGATATAAGCATCTGAATGCAGAGTTCCAAAAATAGCAAGGAGAGATAAGAAAGCCTTCCTCAGCGATCAATGCAAAGAAGTAGAGGAGAAAAACAGATTATGAAAAACAAGAGATCTCTTCAAGAAAATTAGAGATTCCAAGGGAACATTTCATGCAAAGATGGGCTCGATAAAGGACAGAAATGGTATGGACCTAACAGAAGCAGAAGATATTAAGAAGAGGTGGCAAGAATACACACAAGAACTGTACAAAAAAGATCTTCATGACCAAGTTAGTCATGATAACGTGATCACTGACCTAGAGCCAGACATCTTGGAATGTGAAGTCAAGTAGGCCTTAGAAAGCATCACTACGAACAAAGCTAGTGGAGGTGATGGAATTCCAGTTGAGCTAATTCAAATCTTGAAAGATTATGCTGTGAAAGTGCTCCACTCAATATGCCAGCAAATTTGGAAAGCTCAGCAGTGGCCACAGGACTGGAAAAAGTCAGTTTTCATTACAATCCCAAAGAAAAGCAATGATAAAGTATGCTCAAACTACCGCACAATTGCACTCATCTCACACACTAGTAAAGTCATGCTCAAAATTCTCCAAGCCAGGCTTCAGCAATATGTGAACCGTGAACTCCCAGATGTTCAAGCAGGTTTTAGAAAAGGCAGAGGCACCAGAGATCAAATTGCCAACATCCGCTGGATCATGGAGAAAGCAAGAGAGTTCCAGAAAAAACCTCTATTTCTGCTTTATTGACTATGCCAAAGCCTTTGCTGTGTGGATCACAATAAACTGTGGAACATTCTGAAAGAGATGGGAATCCCAGACCACCTGACCTGCCTCTTGAGAAACCTGTATGCACGTCAGGAAGCAACAGTCAGAACTGTACATGGAACAACAGAATCGTTCAAATAGGAAAAGGAGTACGACAAGGCTGTATGTCAGCTTGCTTATTGAACTTCTATGCAGAGTACATCATGAGGAACGCTGGGATGGAAGAAATACAAGTTGGAATCACGATTACTGGGAGAAATATCAATAACCTCAGATATGCAGATGACACCACCCTTATGGCAGAAAGTGAAGAGGAACTGAAAATCCTCTTGATGAATGTGAAAGAGGAGAGTGAAAAGCTTGGCTTGAAGCTCAACATTCAGAAAACAAAGATCATGGCATCCAATCCCATCAATTCATGGGAAATAGAAGGGGAAACAGTGGAACCAGTGTTAGACTTTATTTTTGGGGGCTCCAAAATCACTGCAAATGCTTATTGCAGCCAGGAAATTAAAAGACGCTTACTCCTTGGAAGGAAAATTATGACCAACCTAGATAGTATATTAAAAAGCAGAGACATTACTTTGCCATCAAAGGTCCGTCTAGTCAAGGCTATGGTTTTTCCCGTGGTCATGTATGGATGTGAGAGTTGGACTGTGAAGAAAGCTGATCGCCGAAGAATTGATGCTTCTGAACTGTGGTGCTGGAGAAGACTCTTGAGAGTCCCTTGGACTGCAAGGAGATCCAACCAGTCCATTCTAAAGGAGATCAATCCTGGGTGTTCATTGGAAGGACTGATGGTAAAGCTGAAACTGCAATACTTTGGCCACCTCATGCGACGAGTTGACTCCCTGGAAAAACTCTGATGCTGTGAAAGGTTGGGGGTGGTAGGAGAAGGGGACGACAGAAAGTGAGACGGCTGGATGCCATCACCGACTCGATGGTCATGAGTTTGAGTGAACTCCGGTAGTTGGTGATGGACAGGGAGACCTGGCAAGCTGTGATTCATGGGGTCGCAGAGAGTCGGACACGACTGAGCGACTGAACTGAACTGATACAGGGTTATCATTTGCACCTTTCTAAATTCCATATATATGCGTTAATATATTGTATTGGTTTTATTCTTTTTGGTTTACTTCACTCTGTATAATAGGCTCTAGTTTCATCCACCTCATTAGAACTGGTTCAAGTGCATTCTTTTTAATGGCTGAGTAATACTCCATTGTGTATATGTACCAAAGCTTTCTTATCCATTCGTTTCTGCAGATGGACATCTAATTGCTTCCATGTCCTGGTTATTATAAACAGTGCTGCAATGAACATTGGAGTACATGTCTCTTTCAATTCTGGTTTCCTCGGTGCGTATGCCCAGGAGTGCGATTGCTGGATCATATGGCAGTTCTATTTCCAGTTTTTTGAGGAATCTCAACACTGTTCTCCATAGTGGCTGTACTAGTTTGCATTCCCACCAACAGTGCAAGAGGGTTCCCTTCTCTCCACATCCTCACCAGCATTTTTTGCATGTAGACTTTTGGATAGCAGCCTTTCTGACTGGTGTGAAGTGGTATCTCATTGTGGTTTTGATTAGCATTTCTCTGATTATGAGGGATGTTGAGCATTTTTTCATGTGTTTGTTAGCCATCTTTATGTCTTCGTTGGAGAATATCTGTTTAGTTCTTTGGCCCATTTTTTGACTGGGTCATTTATTTTTCTGGAATTGAGCTGCAGGAGCTGCTTGTATATTTTGGAGATTAATTCTTTCTCAATTGCTTCGTTTGCTATTATTTTCTCCCATTCCAAAGGCTGTCTTTTCACCTTGCTTATAGTTTCCTTTGCTGTGCAGAAGCTTTTGATTTTAGTTATGTCCCATTTGTTTTTTTTGCTTTTATTTCCAAAATTCTTGGAGGTGGGTCGTGGAGGATTCTGCTGTGATTTAGGTCAGAGAGTGTTTTGCCTACATTCTCCTCTAGGAGTTTTATAGTTTCTGGTCTTACATTTAGCTCTCTAATCCATTTTGAGTTTATTTTGGTGTATGGTGTTAGGAAGTGTTATAGTTTCATTCTTTTACAAGGGACTGACCAGTTTTCCCAGCACCACTTGTTAAAGAGACTCTCTTTTCTCCATTGTGTATTCTTGCCTCCTTTGTCAAAGATACAGTGTCCATAGGTGTGTGGATTTATCTCTGGGCTTTCTATTTTGTTCCATTGATTTATATTTCTGTCTTTATGCCAGTACCATACTGTCTTGATGACTGTGGCTTTGTAGTAGAGCCTGAAGCCCGGCAGGTTAATTCCCCCAGTTCCATTCTTCTTCCTCAAGATTGCTTTAGCTATTCGAGGTTTTTTGCATTTCCATACAAATTGTGAGATTATTTGTTCTAGTTCTGTGAAAAATATCGTTGGTAGCTTGATAGGGATTGCATTGAATGTATAAATTACTTTGGTAGTATACTCATTTTCACAATATTTATTCTTCTAATCCATGAACATGGTATATTTCTCCATTTAATAGTGTCCTCTTTGATTACTTTCACTAGTGTTTTATAGTTTTCTATGTACAAGTCCTTTGTTTCCTTAGGTAGATATATTCCTAAGTATGTAATTCTTTCAGTTGCAAAAGTGAATGGAATTGTTTCCTTAATTTCTCTTTCTATTTTCTCATTATTAGTGTATAGGAATGCAAGGGATTTCTGTGTGTTGATTTTATATCCTGCAACTTTTCTGTATTCATTGAGTAGCTCTAGTATTTTTCTGGTAGAGTCTTTAGGGTTTTGTGTGTAGAGGATCATGTCATCAGCGAACAGTGAAAATTTTACTTCTTCTTTTCCAATTTGGATTCCTTTTATGTCTTTTTCTGCTCTGATTGCTGTGCCCCAAACTTCCAGAACTATGTTGAATAGTAGTGGTGAGAGTGGGCACCCTTGTCTTGTTCCTGACATTAGGGGAAATGTTTTCAGTTTTTCACCGTTGAGGATAATGTTTGCTGTGGGTTTGTCATATATAGCTTTGATATCTCCCTTCTATTCCCACCTTCTGGAGTGATTTTATCATACATGGATGGTGAATTTTTTCGAAGGCTTTCTCTGCATCTATTGAGATAATCATATGATTTTTATTTTTCAGTTTGTTAATGTGGTGTATTACGTTGATTGATTTGTGGATATTGAAGAATCCTTGCATTCCTGGAATAAAGCCCACTTGGTCATGATGTATGATCTTCTTAATGTGTTGTTGGATTCTGACTGCTAGAATTTTGTTAAGGATTTTTGCATCTATGTTCATCAGTGATATTGGCCTGTAGTTTTCTTTCTTTCTTTCTTTTTTTTTTTTTTTTTGAGGGATCTTTACCAGGTTTTGGGATTAGGGTGATGGTGGCCTCATAGAATGAGTTTGGAAGTTTCCCTTCCTCAGCAATTTTCTGGAAGAGTTTGAGTAGAATAGGTATTAGCTCTTCTCTAAATTTTTAGTAGAATTCAGCTGTGAAGCCATCTGGACATGGGCTTTTGTTTGCTGGACGATTTCTGATTACAGCCTCTAGTTCCATGCTTGTGATGGGTCTATTCAGATTTTCTATTTCTTCCTCGTTCAGTTTTGGCAATGTGTACTTTTCTAGGAATTTGTCCATTTCTTCCAGGTTATTCATTTTATTGCCATATAATTGCTGATAGTATTCTCTAATAATCCTTTGTATTTCTGTGTTGTCGGTTGTGATCTCTCCATTTTCATTTCTAATTTTATTGATTTGGTTCTTCTCCCTTTGTTTCTTGATGAATCTGGCTAGTGGTTTGTCAATTTCATTTGCCTTCTCAAAGAACCAGCTTTTGGCTTTGCTGATTTTTGCTATGGTCTCTTTTGTTTCTTTTGCATTTATCTCTGCCCTAATTTTTACGATTTCTTTCCTTCTACTGACCTTGGGGTTCTTCATTTCTTCCTTTTCTAGTTTCTTTAGATGTAGAGTTAGGTTATTTAGTTGACTTTTTTCTTGTTTCTTGAGGTGTGCCTATATTGCTATGAACTTCCCCCTTAGCACTGCTTTTACAGTGTACCAGAGGTTTGGGGTTGTTGTGTTTTCATTTTCATTCATTTCTATGCATATTTTGATTTCTTTTTTGATTTCTTCTATGATTTGTTCATTATTTAGCAGCGTGTTTTTCAGCCTCCATATGTTGGCATTTTTAATGGTTTTTCTCCAGTAATTGAGATCTAATCTTACTGCATTGTGGTCAGAAAAGATGCTTGGAATGAAATCAATTTTTTTGAACTTACCAAGGCTAGATTTATGGCCCAGGATGTGATCTATCCTGGAAGAGGTTCCGTGTGCGCTTGAGAAAAAAGTGAAATTCATTGTTTCGGGGTGAAATGTCCTATAGATATCTATTAGGTCTAACTGGTCTATTGTGTCATTTAAAGTTTTTGTTTCCTTGTTAATTTTCTGTTTATTTGATCTATCCATAGATGTATGTGGGGTATTAAAATCTCCCACTATTATTGCATTGTTGTTAATTTTCCCTTTCATACTTGTTAGTAATTGTGGTGCTCCTATGTTGGGTACATAAATATTGATAATTGTTATATCTTCTTCCTGGATTGATCCTTTGATCATTATGTAGTTTCCTTCTTTGTCTCTTTTCACAGCCTTTGTTTTAAAGTCTATTTTATCTGATATGAGTATTGCTACTCCTGCTTTCTTTTGGTCTCTGCATGCAATATCTTTTTCCAGCCCTTCACTTTGAGTCTGTATGTGTCACTCATTTTGAGATGGGTCTCTTGTAGACAACATATATGGAGTTCTTGTTTCTGTACCCATTCAACCAGCCTTTGTCTCTTGGTTGGGGCATTCAACCCATTTACGTTTAAGGTAATTATTGATAAGTATGATCCCGTTGCCATTTTCTTTATTGTTTTGGGTTCGAGTTTATACACCCTTTCTGTGTTTCCTGTCTAGAGAAGATCCTTTAGCATTTGTTGGAGAGCTGGTTTGGTGATGCTGAATTCCCTCAGCTTTTGCTTGTCTGTAAAGCTTTTGATTTCTCCTTCATATTTGAATGAGATCCTTTCTGGGTACAATCTGGGCTGTAGGTTATTTTTTTTTCATCACTTTAAGAATGTCTTGCCATTCCCTCCTATCCTGAAGAGTTTCTGTTTAAAGATCAGCAGTTATCCTTATGGGAATCCCCTTGTGTGTTATTTGCTGGTTTTCCCTTGCTGCTTTTAATATTTGTTCTTTGTGTTTGATCTTTGTTAATTTGATTAATATGTGTCTTGAAGTATTTCGCCTTGGGTTTATCCTGTTGGGGACTCTCTGGGTTTCTTGGACTTGGGTGATTATTTCTTTCCACATTTTAGGGAAGTTTTCAACTATTATCTCCTCAAGTATTCTCTCATGGTCTTTCTTTTTGTCTTCTTCTTCTGGGACTCCTATGATTCGAATTTTGGAGCATTTAACATTGTCCCAGAGGTCTCTAATATTGTCCTCATTTCTTTTAATTCTTTTTTCCTCTCTGTTTCATTTATTTCTACAATTCTATCTTCTAGCTCGCTTATCCTGTCTTCTGCTTCTGTTATTCTACTATTTGTTCCCTCCATACTCCTAGTTTTTTTTTCAGGAATATCCATACCATCTTCCATACTGGCTGTATCAATTTACATCCCCACCAACAGGGCAAGAGTGTTCCATTTTCTGTGCACCCTCTCCAGCATTTATTGATTGTAAACTTTTTGATGAGGGCCATTCTGACCAGTGTGAGGTGACATCTCATTGTGGTTTTGACTTGCATTTCTCTGACTATGAGTGATGTTGAGCATTTTTCATGTGTTTGTTAAACATTTGTATGTCTTCTTTGGAGAAATGTCTGTTTCAGTCTTTTCCCTACTTTTTTTTTTTTTTGGATGTTTGTTTTTCTGGTATCGATTTGTATAAGATGCTTGTATATTTTGAAAATTAATCTTCTGTCAGTTGTTTCATTTGCTAATATTTTCTCCCATTCTGAGGGTTGTTTTTTCCCCTTGTTTATAGTTTCCTTTGCTGTGCAAAAGCTTTTAAATTTAATCAGGCCCCACTTGTTTACTTTGTTTTTATTTCTGTTTCTCTAGGAGGTGGGCCATAGAGGATCTTGGTTTGATTATGACATCAAGTGTTCTGTTTATGTTTTCCTCTAAGAGTATAGTTTCTGGTCTTAGAGTTAGGTCTTTAATTCATTTTGAGTTTATCTTTGAGTATGGTGTTAGAAAATGTTCTGATTTGATTCTTTTACACATAGCTGTTCAGTTTTCCCAGAACCATATATTGAAGAGGCTTCCTTTGCCCCGTTATATATTCTTGCCTCCTTTGTCAAAAATAAGGTACCCATAGGTGCATGGGTTTATTTCTGATCTTGTTCCATTGGTCTATATTTCTGTTTTTGTGCCAGTACCATACTGTCTTGATGACTGTAGCTTTGTAGTGTAATCTGAAGTCAGGAAGGTTGAGTTCTCCAGCTCCATTCTTCTTTCTCAAGACTGTTTTGACTATTCAGGGTCTTTTGTGTTTCCATATGAATTGTGAAATTTTTTTTAATTTCTTTGAAAAATGCCATTGGTAATTTAATAGGGATCACAATGAATCTGTAGATTGTTTTTGTATCCAATCAGTATAATCGTTTTCACAATATTGATTCTTCCTACCCAGGAACATGGAATATTTCTCCATCTGTTTATATTATCTTTGTTTTTTTTTCATTAGTGTCTTTTAATTTTCTGGGTAGAGGTTTTTCTTTTTTTGTCTCATAAGGTAAGTTTATTCCTACATGCTTAATTCTTTTTGTTCCAACAGTGAAGGGGATTGATTCCTTAATTTCTCTTTCTGAATTTCCATTGTTAGAATATAGAAATACAAATGATTTCTGTGTACTGATTTTGTATCCTGCAGCTTTGTTAAATTCACTGATTAACTGTAGTGTTTTCTGATAATATCTTTAGTGTTTTCTATGTACAGTATCATGTCACCTGCAAACAGTGAGATCTTTGTTTCTTCTTTTCTGATTTGGATTCCTTTTATTTCTTTTTCTTCTCTGATTGCTGTAACTAGGACTTTCAGAACTATGTTGAGTAATAGTGGTGAAAGTGAACACCCTTGACTTGTTTCTGACCTTAAGGGGAATGTTTTCAGTTTTTCACCATTGAAAATAATGTTTGATGTAGGATCAAATATAGCCTTTACTATGTTGGGGTAGGTTACTTCTCTGACCATTTTTTGAAGAGTTTCAATCATAAATGGATGCTGAAATTTGTCAAAGGCTTTTTCTGCATCTATTGAGATTATCATTTGGTTTTTATCTTTCAACTTGTTCATAGGGTGTATCACATTGTTTGATTGATTTCTGTATATTGAAGAATCCTTGCATCCCTGGAATAAACCTAACTTGATCATGGTGTATGTGTTTTATGATGCATTGCTGAATTCTGTTTACTAAAATTTTGTTGAGGATTTTTGCATCTATGTTCATCAGTGATGTTGGCCTGTAGTTTTCTTTTTTGTGTTGTCTTTGTCTGGTTTTGGTATCAGGATGATGGTGGCCTTACAGAATGAGTATGAAAGTATTCCTTCCTCTGCAATTTTTTGAAAGAGTTTTAGAAGGAGAGGCATTAGCTCTTCTCTAAATATTTGGCAGAATTGTCCTGTGAAGCCATCCGGCCATGGGCTTTTGTTTTTTGGGAGATTTTTTGATCATAGCTTCAATTTCAGTGCTCATAATTGGGTTGTTCATAATTTCTATTTCTTCATGTTTCAGTCTTGGAAGACTGAGCTTTTCTAAGAATCTGTCCAGTTCTTCCAGGTACCTATTTTATTACCATATAGTTGTTCATCGTAGTCTCTTATAATCCTTTGAATTTCTGCATTGTCTGTTGTAATTTCTCCTTTTTCTTCTAATTTTGTTAATTTGATTCTTCTCTCTTTTTTTCTTGATGAGTTTGGCTAAAACTTGTCAATTTTGTTTACCTTCTCAAAGAACCAGCTTTTGTTTTATTAATCTTTTCTATTGTTTCTTTCATTTATTTAATCTTGGATTTTTATGATTTTTTTTCTACTAATTTTGGGATTTTAAAATTCTTTTTCCAGTTGCTATAGGTGTAAAGTTAGGTTGTCTATTCGATGTTTGTCTTGTTTCCTGAGGTAGGATTGTATTGCTATAAACTTCCCTCTTAGAACTGCTTTTGTTGCATACCATAGGTTTTGAGTTGTCATATTTTAATTGTCATTTGCCTCTAGAAATTTTTTAATTTCCTTTTAAATTTCTTCAGTAACCTGTGGTTACTTAGAAATGTGTTGTTTAATCTCCATGTATTTGTGTTTCTTACCCTTTTTTTCTTGTAGCTTATATCTCGTCTCATAGCATTGTGGTCGGAGAAGATGCTTGATAAAATTTCAATATTCTTAAATTTACTGAGTTTTGATTTGTGACTCAAGATGTGGTCTGTCCTGAAGAATGTTCCATGTGCACTTGAGAAGAAGGTATATCTTCTACCTTTTCTAAATCCAGCTTGAACATCTAGAATTTCTCAGTTCATGTACTGTTGAAGCTTAGCTTTGAGAATTTTAAACATGACTTGGTAGCATGTGAGATGAGTGCAATTATGCAGTAGTTTGAATGTTCTTTGTCATTGCTTTTCTTTGGGATTGAAGTGAAACTGGAGCTTTTCCAGTCCTGTGGCCACTGCTGAGCTTTCCAAATTTGCTGACATATTGAATGCAGCACTTTAGCTGTATCATCTTTTAGGATTTGAAATAGCTTAGCTGGAACTCCATGACCTCCACCAACTTTGCTCATAGTGATGTTTCCTAAGGCCCACTTGACTTCAGACTCCAGGATATCTGCTTCTAGGTGAGTAATCGTACTGTTGTGATTTTATGGGTCATTGGGAGAGTGAAAAGGTTGGCTTGAAGCTCAACATTCAGAAAACAAAGATCATGGCATCTGGTCCCATTACTTCATGGGAAATAGATGGGGAAACTGTGGAAACAGTGTCAGACTTTATTTTTTGGGCTCCAAAATCACTGGAGATGCTGATTGCAGCCATGAAATTAAAAGACGCTTACTCCTTGGAAGAAAAGTTATGACCAACCTAGATAGTATATCAAAAAGCAGAGACATTACTTTGCCAACAAAGGTCCGTCTAGTCAAGGCTATGGTTTTTCCCGTGGTCATGTATGGATGTGAGAGTTGGACTGTGAAGAAAGCTGATCGCCGAAGAATTGATACTTTTGAACTGTGGTGCTGGAGAAGACTCTTGAGAGTCCCTTGGACTGCAAGGAGATCCAACCAGTCCATTCTAGAGGAGATCAATCCTGGGTGTTCATTGGAAGGACTGATGCTAAAGCTGAAACTCCAATACTTTGGCCACCTCATGTGATGAGTTGACTCCCTGGAAAAGACTTTGATGCTGGGGAGGATTGGGGGCGGGAGGAGAAGGGGATGACAGAGAATGAGATGGCTGGATGGCATCACCGACTCTGTGGACATGAGTTTGTGTGAACTCCAGGAGTTGGTGATGGACAGGGAGGCCTGGTGTGCTGTGATTCTTGGGGTCGTGGAGAGTCGGACATGACTGAGTGACTGAAATGAACTGAAGATATTTTTTGAATAGTTCCTCTGTGTATTTTCCCCACCATTTATTAATATATTCTGTTTGTGTTATGTCCATGCCATTTCTGTCCTTTTTTTTGTCCATCTTTGCATGAAATGGTCCCTTATTATCTCTGGTTTTTTTGAGGAGATCTCTAGTCTTTCATATTCTATTGTTTTCCTCTATTTTTTGGCATCGATCGCTGAGGATGGTTTTTTTTTTTAGTCTCTCCTTGCTATTCTTTGGAACTCTGCATTTAAATGTGTATATCTTTCCTTTTCTCCTTTCCCTTTTGCTTCTATTCTCAGCTATTTGTGAGGCCTCCTTAGACAACCAGTTTGCATTTCTTTTCGCATTTCTTCTTTTGTGGATGGTTTTGATCAGAGTCACCTGTACGATTTATGAACCTCCATTCATATTTCTTCTGGCATTCTACCAGATCTAATCTCTTGAACATATTTGTTCCTTTCACTGTATAATTGTAAGTGATTTGGTTTAGGTCATACCTGAATGGTCTATTGTTTTTCCCTTTCTTCAACTTAAGCCTGAATTTTGCAACAAGAAGTTAATGATCTGAGCCACACTCAGCTACTGGTCTTGTTTCTGCTGACTGTATAGAGCTTCTCCATCTTCAACCACAAAGAATATAATCAATCTGATTTCCATGTTGACTATCTGGTGATGTCCATGTGTAGAGTCATCTCTTGTGTTGTTGGAAGAGGCTGTTTGCTATCACAAGTGCATTCTCTTGGCAAATTCTATAAGCCTTTACTCTACTTCATTTTCTACTCCAAGGCTAAATTTGCCTTTTACTCCAGGTATCTCTTGGCTTCTTACTTTTGCATTCCAGTCCCTTCTTATGAAAAGGATGCCTTTTTTGGGTATTAGTTCCAAAAGGTCATGTAGGTCTTCATAGAACCATTCAACTACAGCTTATTTGGCATTAATGATTGGGACATAGACTTGGATTACCTTGATATTGTATGGTTTTCCTTGGAAATGAACAGAAATCATTCTGTTGTTTTTGAGATTGCATCCAAGTACTGCATTTTGGATTTTTGGTTGACTGTGAGGATTACTCCATTTCTTCTAAGGGATTCTTGCCCACAGTAGTGGATATGACGGTCGTCTGAATTAAATTTGCCCATTCCCATCCATTTTAGTTCACTGGTTCCTAACATGTCGATGTTCACTCTTGCCATCTCCTGTTTGACCACTTCTAATTTACTTTATTTCATGGACCTAACATTCCAGGTTCCTATGCAATATTGCTGTTTACAGCACATCCACAACTTGTCATTGTTTTCATTTTGGTTCCATCTCTTCATTCTTTCTGGAGTAATTTCTCCATTCTTCTCCAGTAGCATATTGGACACTGACCGACCTGGAGAGTTTATCTTTCAGTGTCATATATTTTTGCCATTTCATACTGTTCATGGGGTTTTCAAGGAAAGAAAATTGAAGTGGTTTGCCATTTCCCTCTCCAGTGGACCGTGTTTTGTCATAACTCTCTACCATGGCCTGTCCATCTTGGGTACCCCTACACGGCATGGCTCATAGGTTCATTAAGTTAGACATGTGAACAGTTTGGTTAGTTTTCTGTGATTGTGGTTTTCATTATTTCTGCCCTCAGATAGTTAAAGTTAACAGGTGTGTGGAAATTTAAATTATAAAGCATTGGAGAATTTCAATATTCCTTAACTGGTGAAAGAGGAGCTCCTTATTAGAAAAAAAATAATGATATATATGATCGATAACCTTATCAAAGCTTGTCATACACCTGACTTGCTCTGACAAAAACTCCACTCTGGTGTCAGCACAGATGATCAGTTAAGAGTAATTGCCCTGGGACGTGAGGCTCAGATAAGTTACGGATTGAAACTGGGTTTGTGGCTGATGAGTGGCACAACCATTGGTTTCCCATATTCAAATGCAGAAAAGCAGTGTTTTAAATGAGTATTTTCCCAAATTTAATGCTCATACAGTTCACTTGATGATCATATTGAAAGAAGATTCTGAATCAGTAGTAGTCTTGGGGTCAGGCTAAGAGTCTGCATTCATAACACACTCTCATGTGATGGCCAGACCTTGATCCATGGAGCTGCAAGACATGGGATAAACCACACATCATTTCATTTCATGCACCGTCTCCATGCCACTGTCTACACTGCCATTTGCCACTCTTCCATGTGGGGAGACCCTTAGATGCACAACAGGATGCATCTGTGAAGTCGCACAAATATCCTTGAACTTGATAAAACTTTTGGTGAAGCTTTCAAAATGTACAGATGACAGGAAGAAAAAAAAAACCGAAACATTAATTTTGAGGCTGCGTTTTTTGATTCACTTTTGTACTACAATGAAAGCCACCTGCCACATGTGCCAGCTGAAGACTCCACCTCCCTATTGGCATGTCCACACACAGGGAGGTGAGAGTTGAGGAGTGAGAGTGCCAGGGTGTTGTCTCAGTGTAACTACATTTCAATGTGTTTCTATTAATTGCTATTAACACTGGTGTTCTGTACAAATTCCATTTATTACTTTCTTACCAAAGTCTCCATAGGGAATTCAGTATTTGCTACCTGACTATACACTTGGCATTTTGAAGGGTAAGTTTAACTCTATCATAAATTACATCTCGAGGTCACTGTGTGTGGTTCAATTCAAAGCAGAGGGGCTGAACAACGACAACAACAACAAAAATCATTGTACTTCAAGGACAAAACAAAAAACAGTTGAAGGGGGGTTGGATAGTCAGAATGTCTCTTGGAAAAATTTGTCTGAGACTTTGGTGGTCAAGTTGCTGGCAAACTCTGAAGGGACCCATCAGTCAGGTGTGACACACTGCTGATTGTATCACTAAATCACCCTCACAGACTTATTTGTTTCATCAGGTCAAGTGAAAAAAAAGATGGTAAGCTCTTTTCAAATTTTCTTATTGAATCTTATCCAAATAATTTATATTTTATGTCGAGCTAAGCTAATCTATCATAAAGTTCTACCCTTAATAACAAGATATTTAGTGTAGGTGCCATGCTTTCTTAAACAAGGTCAAATCACTATTTTTAACAAGCTAGAGAAATGTTCATGATGTTAACTCTCCAGAAATATATTCAATAAACTGCAGGTCATTTTGACTTTATGTAGGAAGAGGGGAAAAGGTAAACGTTATCATAGACTGTTGGACAAATGACTAATTTTCCATAAATCTATACCTAAATTCAGTTATTCTTATAACTTAGCATCCATGGAGGATGTTTTAAGTCACTTTTTGGTTAACATTATATTCTAAATGAAATAATTTAAGATGCTGAATATTGATGACTTAAGTAGAAGTATAGGTGTGGATATTTTTTCAATATGTGAGATGCTAGTATAATTTAGGTATTCAGTATAATAATGCAGTTGTTAGGGAATAACATCTCTGAGATCCTACTCTACTCTAAAACCCTAGAATAAGTGTTATGGGAATGACAAAGACAATATGGATACTCATTTCATTACAGTGGCAATTGTCTTTCCTCTAAGATCTGATATACTCAAAATTTATCAGTAACTAAATAAATAGACTGGTATAAATTTTTATTGCCCTCTATTGTATCTAAAAAGTGGCTATTTGACTGCATATTCCTTAGCTCTATGACCATTATTTAACCATTTCTGAGAGAGAAATCTCAATTTAGAAAGGTTTTTACATATATGCTTTAAAATTTGTATTTACTTTGTGAATTTCCCGTTCATTTTACAGATATTTATACTCTCTCTTATTTATTTAGAAAATGTTTTACTGTATTTACAAAATGGTAGTTACTATGTCAATATATGTGTTAGAATTTAAAAAGCATTCAGTAAGACTTTTTTAAAGCTGTATTAGATTCAACTTGAGTGTATCAGTATTATCTGGAAAAATAGTAATGCCTACTTTTTTAGACAAAATAGTGAATTTTATATAAATTGCTACATAATAGTATGCCAGATTTAGAAGTATGATCACAAACATTTAAGATACAGATAATTCCAATCTTACAGAAACTCAGAGATAGGAAAAAGAGGTAAAAATATTCCAAGTATCTTTATGTGTCTGGAATAACCATTGAACTTAAATTAGACAAGGACAGTATAAGAATAAAAAAAAAACATTGTACAGGAGACAGGGACCAAGACCATCCCCATGGAAAAGAAATGCAAAAAAGCCAAATGGCTGTCTGAGGAGGCCTTACAAATAGCTGTGAAAAGAAGAGAAGAGAAACGCAAAGGAGAAAAGGAAAGATATAAGCATCTGAATGCAGAGTTCCAAAGAATAGCATGGAGAGATAAGAAAGCCTTCCTCAGCGATCAATGCAAAGAAGTAGAGGAAAAAAACAGATTACGAAAAACAAGAGATCTCTTCAAGAAAATCAGAGATTCCAAGGGAACATTTCATGCAAAGATGGGCTCGATAAAGGACAGAAATGGTGTGGACCTAACAAAAGCAGAAGATATTAAGAAGAGGTGGAAGAATACACAGAAGAACTATACAAAAAAGATCTTCATGACAAAGATAGTCACGATAACGTGATCACTGACCTAGAGCCAGACATCTTGGAATGTGAAGTCAAGTGGGTCTTAGAAAGCATCACTACGAACAAAGCTAGTGGAGATGATGGAATTCCAGTTGAGCTATTTCAAATCTTGAAAGATGATGCTGTGAAAGTGCTGCACTCAATATGCCAGCAAATTTGGAAAGCTCAGCAGTGGCCACAGGACTGGAAAAGGTCAGTCTTCATTCCAATCCCAAAGAAAGGCAATGCCAAAGAATGCTCAAACTACCGCACAATTGCACTCTTCTCACATGCTAATAGAGTGATGCTCAAAATTCTCCAAGCCAGGTTTCAGCAATATGTGAACCGTGAACTCCCAGATGTTCAAGCAGGTTTTAGAAAAGGCAGAGGCACCAGAGATCAAATTGCCAACATCCGCTGGATCATGGAGAAAGCAAGAGAGTTCCAGAAAAACATCTATTTCTGCTTTATCGACTATGCCAAAGCCTTTGCTGTGTGGATCACAATAAACTGTGGAACATTCTGAAAGAGATGGGAATCCCAGACCACCTGACCTGCCTCTTGAGAAACCTGTATGCAGGTCAGGAAGCAACAGCTAGAACTGGACATGGAACAACAGACTGGTTCCAAATAGGAAAAGGAGTACATCAAAGCTGTATATTGTCACCTTGCTTATTTAACTTATATGCAGAGTACATCATGAGGAACGCTGGGCTGGAAGAAGCACAAGCTGGAATCAAGATTGCTGGGAGAAATATCAATAAACTCAGATATGCAGATGACACTACCCTTATGGAAGAAAATGAAGAGGAACTAAAAAGCCTCTTGCTGAAAGTGAAAGAGGCGAGTGAAAAGGTTGGCTTGAAGCTCAACATTCAGAAATAAAGATTATGGCATCTGATTCCATCACTTCATGGGAAATAGATGGAAAAACAGTGGAAACAGTGTCAGATTTTATTTTGGGGGGCTCCAAAATCACTGGAGATGATGATTGCAGCCGTGAAATTAAAAGACGCTTGCTCCTTGGAAGGAAAGTTATGACAAACCTTGATAGTATATTAAAAAGCAAAGACATTACTTTGCCAACCAAGGTCCGTCTAGTCAAGGCTATGGTTTTTCCCGTGGTCATGTATGGATGTGAGAGTTGGACTGTGAAGAAAGCTGATCGCCGAAGAATTGATGCTTTTGAACTGTGGTGCTGGAGAAGACTCCTGAGAGTCCTGTGGACTGCAAGGAGATCCAACCAGTCCATTCTAAAGGAGATCAGTCCTGGGTGTTCATTGGAAGGACTGATGCTAAAGCTGAAACTGCAATACTTTGGCCACCTCATGCGACGAGTTGACTCACTGGAAAAGACTCTGATGCTGGGAAAGGTTGGGAGCGGGAGGAGAAGGGGACGACCGAGAATGAGATGGCTGGACGGTATCACTGACTCTGTGGACATGAGTTTGAGTGAACTCCGGGAGTTGGTGATGGACAGGGAGGCCTGGTGTGCTGTGATTCATGTCGTCGCGGAGAGTCGGACACGACTGAATGACTGAACTGAACTGAACTGAATGTCTGTTCATTTCCAAGGCAAACCATTCATTATGACAGTAATCCAAGTCTATGCCCTGACTAAAGAAGTTGAAGTTGCATGTTTTTATGAAGACCTACAAGACGTTTTAGAAATAACACCCAGATTTCAAAACAGCACTGTAAGGCTTGAGAGAGGAAATAGAGTGTTACTGAGACTATCCGGGCTCTACTGCAGGTGACTGAGCCTCATTAAGTCGTCTTTAAGAACTCCTAAGATTCTGAGGAGTGGATGCAGAGATCCACTGTTTTGAGGCACCCAAGAAGGAGCCACTGACCTGAATGTTTGGGACAGTATGTTTGTGTAGAAGGATCAACAACTGGAAAAGTCCTGAAGACAGCATAAGTTTGAGAGAAAGGTAACAAGAAGGCAGAGGAATAGGATGGCGAGACCACTTTCTCCCCCACAAATTCATCAAAAGAACATTTGAACGCTGAGTATATTCAATGAAACAACTTCTGAATGCTGGCAGAGGACATCAGGCACCCATTGTCTTCCAAAGGAGGTAGGGAAAAACATAAAAGTAAAGAAGAGAGACAAAAGATGTAGGGATGGAGCTCCATCCCAGGAAGGGAGGCTTAAAAAAGAGAGGTTTCCAAACACCAGGAAACACTGTCACTGGCGAGTCTGTGGTAAGCCTTGGAACCTCAGAGGGCCACATAACTGGGAGGAAAAAGAAAGAAGTAATTAAAATCCACAGATTACCCGCCAAACAGTAACTCCCAGCGGAGAAGCAGCGCAGAAGCCCGCATCCTCCATTAGCAAGCGGGGGCTGGGCAGGGACGAGCTGGCTGAACTGCTTAAAGAAAGGACTGGGGCTGAATGCCGCGAGAGCAATTTGAGAGAACTAACTGGGGATAGCAAAGCAGACTGTGGGATAGCTACCCTGCGAAAAGCCTTAACCTAAGACTCCGCCAGCCCCGGTCACAGAACAAAGGACTGAGTAGAGCTAGCCAGCTTCGGTCGGCCCATCCCCCACAGAGATAGGCAGTGGAGGGCAGCCAGAGCTGGAAGGGGGCAACTGCAGCCCCAGAGAAGCATCCAATACCAAACTGTAGGCAGGCTTCGTTGCTAACCAAGACTTCATTGGGTTTCTGACCAGTCAACATCTGCCTGAGAAGGTGAGCCATCTGTACACCCAGAAAACCAAGTGGGAGGGACCGGGGAGGTGCTAAGTCGCAGTGACTGCGCTCACCAAACACCTGGTCACCTGAGCTGCTCGGACCGGGGAAGACACAAAACCCAGGCCCAACCAAGTCTGCACCTTTGTGGAGTACCCGAGTACCTGAACCTGAGCCGCTCAGAACTGGGAAGTGCATGCAACCCAGCGCTGACCTCGGACAGTTCCCAGCAGAGTAACCTAGAGCCTGTGCAGTGTAGACTGGGACAGCACATGCGTCATGAGTGGGGGCAAACCCAGAGTGGCTGAGACACTGCGAGCACTCCCCACAGATGCCACAGATATTTGTCTGCAGCCTTCCTCCCTTCCCATAACACAACTGAACAAGTGAGCCTTAAAAAGTGACCACCACAGACCCCTACTGTCAGGGCGGAAATTAGACACTGAAGAGACCAGCAAACAGAAGCTAAAACAGAGGGAACTACCTTGGAAATGACAGAGAAACTAGAGGCTACTCCAAGAATAAGACCAAAAACCAGAGGCAAGAGGCTTAAACTCGAATCTGGAGAACACCAGAGAACTCCTGACTCCAGGGAACATTAATCAATAGGAACTCATCAAACGCCTCCATACCCAAACTGAAAACAAGCACCACCCAAGGGTCAACAAGTTCCAGAGCAAGACACACCACACAAATTCTCCAGCAACACTGGAAAATAGCACTGAGTTCAATATACAGGCTGCCCAAAGTCACTGCAAACCCACTGACATCTCATAACTCATTACTGGACACTTCAGTCAGTCAGTTCAGTTCAGTCACTCAGTCGTGTCCAACTCTTTGTGACCCCATGAATCACAGCACGCCAGGCCTCCCTGTCCATCACCAACTCCTGGAGTTCACTCAAACTCATGTCCTCCCGCCCCCAATCCCTCCAAGCATCAGAGTTTTTTCCAGTGAGTCAACTCGTTGCATCAGGTGGCCAAAGTATTGGAGTTTCAGCTTTAGCATCAGTCCTTCCAATGAACACCCAGGATTGATTTCTAGAATGGACTGGTTGGATCTCCTTGCAGTCCAAGGGACTCTCAAGAGTCTTCTCCAGCACCACAGTTCATTGCACTCCAGAGAAAAGAAATCCAGCTCCACCCACCAGAACCCTGACACAAGCTTCCCTAACCAGGGAACCTTGAGAAGTCACCCGGCCAACCCCACACACAACGAGGAAACTACATAATAAAGAGAACTCCACAAACTGCCAGAGGACGGAAAGGCCACCCCAAGCACAGCAATATAAGCAAGATGAAGAGACAGAGAAATACCCAGCAATTAAAGGAACAGGATAAATGCCCACCAACACAAGCAAAGAGGCAGATATAGGGAATCTACATGATAAAGAATTTCGAATTTTGATGGTGAAAATGATTCAAAATCATGAAAGCAAAATGGAGTTACAGATAAATAACCTGGAGAAAAAGATTGAGAAGATGCAAGAAATGTTTAATAAGGATTTATAGGAAATAAAAAAGAGTCAATATACAATGAATAATGCAATAGATGAGATCAGAAATGCTCTGGAGGGAACAACAAGTAGAATAACAGAGACAGAAGACAGGATAAACGAGCTAGAAGATAGAATTGTAGAAATATATGAAACAGAGAGGAAAAAATAAAAACGAATTAAAAGAAATGAGGACAATATTAGAGACCTTTGGGACAATGTTAAATGCCTATTCGAATCATAGGAATCCCCGAAGAAGAAGACAAAAGAAAGACCATGAGAGAATACTTGAGGAGATAATAGTTGAAAACTTCCCTAAAATGGGGAAGGAAATAATCACCCAAGTCCAAGAAACCCAGAGAGTCCCTAACAGCATAAACCCAAGGCAAAATACTCCAAGACATATATTAATCAAATTAACAAAGATCAAACACAAAGAACAAATATTAAAAGCAGCAAGGGAAAAGTAACAACACACAAGGGGATTCCCATAAGGATAACAGCTGATCTTTCAACAGACTCTTCAGGCCAGGGGAGAATGGCTAGATGTACTTAAAGTGATGAAAGAAAATAACCTACAGCCCAGATTACTGTACCCAGCAAGAATCTCATTCAAATGTGAAGGAGAAATCAAAAGCTTTACAGACAAGCAAAAGATGAGAGAATGCAGCATCACCAAACCAGCTCTCCAACAAGTGCTAAAGGATCTTCTCTAGACAGGAAACACAGAAAGGGTGTATAAACTCAAACCCAAAGCAATAAAGAAAATGGCAATGGGATCATACTTATCAATAATTACCTTAAACGTAAATGGGTTGAATGCCCCAACCAAAAGACAAAGGCTGGCTGATTGGATACAAAATCAAGACCTCCATATATGTTGTCTACAAGAGACCTACCTCAAAACGAGGGACACATACAGACTGAAAGTGAAGGGCTTGAAAAAGATATTACATGCAGACAGAGACCAAAAGTAAGCAGGAGTCAGTTCAGTTCAGTTCATTTCAGTCTCTCAATCGTGTCCGACTCTCCGCGACCCCATGAATCACAGCACGCCAGGCCTCCCTGTCCAACACCAACTCCCAGAGCTCACTTAAACCCACGTCCACAGAGTCGGTGATGCCATCCAGCCATCTCATTCTCGGTCGTCCCCTTCTTCTCCCGCCCCCAACCTTACTCATATCAGATAAAATAGACTTTAAAACAAAGACTGTGAAAAGAGACAAAGAAGGAAACTACATAATGATCAAAGGATCAATCCAAGAAGAAGATACAAAAATTATAAATATTTATGCACCCAACATAGGAGCACTGCAATATGTAAGACAATTAGTAACAAGTATGAAAGGGGAAATTAACAACAACGCAACAATATTGGGAGACTTTAACATCCCACTCACACATATGGACAGATCAACTAAACAGAAAATTAACAAGGAAACACAAACTTTAAATGATACAATACACCAGTTAGACCTAATAGATCTCTATAGGACATTTCACCCCAAAACAATGAATTTAACCTTTTTCTCAAGTGCACACGGAACATTTTAAAGGCTAGATCACATTCTGGGCCATAAATCTAGTTTAGTAAATTCAAAAATATTGAAATCATTCCAAGCATCTTTTCTGACCACAATGCAGTAAGATTAGATCTCAATTACAGGAGAAAAACTATTAAAAATGCAACATATGGAGGCTGAACAACATGCTGCTGAATAACGAACAAATCATAGAAGAAATCAAAAAAGAAATCAAAATATGCATAGAAATGAATGAAAATGAAAACATGACAACCCAAAACCCTTGGGACACTGTAAAAGCAGTGCTAAGGGGAAGGTTCATAGCAATACAGGCACACCTCAAGAAACAAGAAAAAAGTCAACTAAATAACCTAACTCTACATCTAAAGAAACTAGAAAAGGAAGAAATGAAGAACCCCAGGGTTAGTAGAAGGAAAGAAATCGTAAAAAATTAGGGCAGAAATAAATGCAAAAGAAACAAAAGAGACCATAGCAAAAATCAACGAAGCCAAAAGCTGGTTCTTTGAGAGGGTAAATAAAATTGACAAACCACTAGCCAGACTCATCAAGAAACAAAGGGAGAAGAACCAAATCAATAAAATTAGAAATGAAAACGGAGAGATCACAACCGACAACACAGAAATACAAAGGATCATTAGAGAATACTATCAACAATTATATGGCAATAAAATAGACAACTTGGAAGAAATGGACAAATTCTTAGAAAAGTACAACTTTCCTAAACTGAACCAGGAAGAAATAGAAAATCTGAACAGCCCCATCACAAGCATGGAAATAGAAGCTGTAATCAGAAATCTTCCAGCAAACAAAAGCCCAGGTCCAGACGGCTTCACAGCTGAATTCTACCAAAAATTTAGAGAATAGCTAACACCTGTTCTACTCAAACTCTTCCAGAAAATTTCTGAGGAAGGGAAACTTCCAAATTCATTCTATGAGGCCACGATCATCCTAATCCCAAAACCTAGTAAAGATCCCTCAAAAAAAAAAAAAAAAAAAACTACAGGCCAATATCACTGATGAACATAGATGCAAAAATCCTTAACAAAATTCTAGCAATCAGAATCTAACAACACATTAAGAAGATCATACATCATGACCAAGTGGGCTTTATTCCAGGAATGCAAGGATTCTTCAGTATCCACAAATCAATCAATGTAATACACCACATTACCAAACTGAAAAATAAAAATCATATGATTATCTCAATAGATGCAGAGAAAGCCTTTGAAAAAATTCACCATCCATGTATGATAAAATCACTCCAGAATGTGGGAATAGAAGGAACATACCTCAACATAATAAAAGCTATATATGACAAACCCACAGCAAACATTATCCTTAATGGTGAAAAACTGAAAGCATTTCCCCTAAAATCAGGAACAAGACAAGGGTGCCCACTCTCACCACTACCTTTCAACAAGTTCTGGAAGTTTGGGGCACAGCAATCAGAGCAGAAAAAGACATAAAAGGAATCCAAATTGGAAAAGAAGAAGTAAAATTTTCACTGTTCGCTGATGACATGATCCTCTACACAGAAAACCCTAAAGATTCTACCAGAAAACTACTAGAGCTAATCAATGAATATAGAAAAGTTGCAGGGTATAAAATCAACACACAGAAATCCCTTGCATTCCTATACACAAAGAGAAATTAAGGAAACTATTCCATTCACTGTTGCAACGAAAAGAATAAAATACTTAGGTATATATCTGCCTAAGGAAACAAAAGACCTGTACATAGAAAACCATAAAACACTGGTGGAAGTAATCAAAGAGGACACTAATAGATGAAGAAATATACTGTGTTCATGGATTGCAAGAATAAATATTGTGAAAATGAGTATACTACCCAAAATAATTTATACATTCAATGCAATCTCTATCAAGCTACCAGCGATATTTTTCACAGAGCTAGAAAAAATAATCTCACAATTTGTATAGAAATACAAAAAACCTTGAATAGTCAAAGAAAACTTGAGGAAGAAGAATGGTATTGGGGGAATCAACCTGCCAGACTTCAGGCTCTACTACAAAGCCACAGTCATCAAGACAGTATGGTACTGGCATAAAGACAGAAACATAGATCAATGGAACAAAATAGAAAGCCCAGAGATAAATCCATGCATTATGGACACCTTACCTTTGACAAAGGAGGCAAGAATATAAAATGGAGAAAGACAGTCTCTTTAACAAGTGGTACTGGGAAAACTGGTCAGCCACTTGTAAAAGAATGAAACTAGAACACTCACTAACACGAAACATAAAAACAAACTCAAAATGGATTAATGATCTAAACGTAAGACCAGAAACTATAAAACTACTAGAGGAGAACATAGGCAAAACAATCCAACATAAATCACAGCAGGATCCTCCATGACCCACTTCCCAGAATATTGGAAATAAAAGCACAAATAAACAAATGGAACCTAACTAAAAATAAAAGCTTCTGCACAGCAAAGGAAACTATAAGCAAGGTGAAAAGACAGCCCTCGTAATGGGAGAAAATAATAGCAAATGAAACAACTGACAAAGAATTAATCTCCAAAATATATAAGCAGCTCCTTCAGGTCAATTCCAGAAAAATAAACGACCCAATCAAAAAAGTCCAAAGATCTAAACAGACATTTCTCCAAAGAAGACATACAGATGGCTAACAAACACATGAAGAAATGCTCAACATCCCTCATAATCAGAGAAATGCATATCAAAACCACATTGAGATACCATTTCACGCCAGTCAGATTGGCTGCTATCCAAAAGTCTACATGCAATAAATGCTGGAGAGGGTGTGGAGAGAAAGGAATCCTCTTACACTCTTGGTGGAAATGCAAACTAGTACAGCCACTATGGAGAACAGTGTGGATATTCCTTTAAAAACTGGAAATAGAACTTCCATATGATTCAGCAATCGCACTCCTGGGCATACACACCGAGGAAAACAGAATTTAAAGAGACACATATACCCCAATCTTCATCGCAGCACTGTTTATAATAGCCAGGACATGGAAGCAACCTAGATGTCCACCTGCAGATGAATGGATAAGAAAGCTTTGGTACATATACACAATGGAGTATTACTCAGCCATTAAAAAGAATGCATTTGAATTAGTTCTAATGAGATGGATGAAACTGGAGCCTATTATACAGAGTGAAGTAAGCCAGAGAGAAAAACACCAATACAGTATCAGTTCAGTTCAGTTCAGTTCAGTCGCTCAGTCGTGTCTGACTCTCCGCGACCCCATGAATCACAGCACGCCAGGCCTCCCTGTCCATCACCAACTCCCGGAGTTCACTCAAACTCATGTCCACAGAGTCGGTGATGCCATCCAACCATCTCATTCTCCGTCTTCCCCTTCTCCTCCCGCCCCCAACCTTTCCCAGCATCAGAGTCTTTTCCAGTGAGTCAACTCGTCGCATGAGGTGGCCAAAGTATTGCAGTTTCAGCTTTAGCATCAGTCCCTCCAATGAACATCCAGGATTGATCTCCTCTAGAATGGACTGGTTGGATCTCCTTGCAGTATAAGGGACTCTCAAGAGTCTTCTCCAACACCACAGTTCAAAAGCATCGATTCTTCGGCGGTCAGCCTTCGTCACAGTCCAACTCTCCCATCCATATATGACCACGGGAAAAACCATTGCCTTGACTAGACGGACCTTAGTTGGCAAAGTAATGTCTCTGCTTTTTAATATACTATCAAGGTTGGTCATAACTTTCCTTCCAAGGAGCAAGCGTCTTTTAATTTCATGGCTGCAATCAGCATCTGCAGTGATTTTGGAGGCCAAAAAAACAAAGTCTGACACTGTTTCCACTGTTTTTCCATCTATTTCCCATGAAGTGATGGGACCAGATGCCATGATCTTTGTTTTCTGAATGTTGAGCTTCAAGCCAACCTTTTCACTCTCCTCTTTCACTTTCATCAAGAGGCTTTTGAGTTCCTCTTCACTTTCTGCCATAAGGTTAGTGTCATCTGCATATCTGAGGTTATTGATATTTCTCCCGGCAATCTTGATTCCAGCTTGTGCCTCTTCCAGCCCAGCGTTCCTCATGATGTACTCTGCATATAAGTTAAATAAGCAAGGTGACAATATACAACCTTGACGTACACCTTTTCCTATTTGGAACCAGTCTGTTGTTCCATGTCCAGTTCTAACAGTTGCTTCCTGACATGCATACAGGTTTCTCAAGAGGCAGGTCAGGTGGTCTGGGATTCCCATCTCTTTCAGAATGTTCCACAGTTTATTGTGATCGACACAGTCAAAGGATTTGGCATAGTCAATAAAGCAGAAATAGATATTTTTCTGAAACTCTCTTGCTTTCTCCATGATCCAGCGGATGTTGGCAATTTGATCTCTGGTGCCTCTGCCTTTTCTAAAACCTGCTTGAACATCTGGGAGTTCACGGTTTACATACTGCTGAAGCCTGGCTTGGAGAATTTTGAGCATGACTTTACTAGCGTGTGAGATGAGTGCAATTGTGCGGTAGTCTGAGCATTCTTTGGCATTGCC
Source organism: Moschus berezovskii (assembly GCF_049115385.1). NCBI lineage: Eukaryota > Metazoa > Chordata > Mammalia > Artiodactyla > Moschidae > Moschus > Moschus berezovskii. The sequence continues at coordinate 13,498,493 of NC_142482.1, read as the reverse complement.
TTTCTTTGGGATTGGAATGAAGACTGACCTTTTCCAGTCCTGTGGCCACTGCTGAGTTTTCCAAATCTGCTGGCATATTGAGTGCAACACTTTCACAGCATCATCTTTCAAGACTTGAAATAGCTCAACTGGAATTCCATCACCTCCACTAGCTTTGTTCGTAGTGATGCTTTCTAAGGCCCACTTGACTTCACATTCCAAGATGTCTGGCTCTAGGTCAGTGATCACGTTATCGTGACTATCTTTGTCATGAAGATCTTTTTTGTACAGTTCTTCTGTGTATTCCTGCCACCTCTTCTTAATATCTTCTGCTTCTGTTAGGTCCATACCATTTCTGTCCTTCATCGAGCCCATCTTTGCATGAAATGTTCCCTTGGAATCTCTGATTTTCTTGAAGAGGTCTCTTGTTTTTCCTATTCTGTTGTTTTCCTCTATTTCTTTGCATTGATCACTGAGGAAGTCTTTCTTATCTCTCCTTGCTATTCTTTGGAACTCTGCATTCAGATGCTTATATCTTTCCTTTTCTCCTTTGCTTTTCGCCTCTCTTCTTTTCACAGCTATTTGTAAGGCCTCCTCAGACAGCCAATTCGCTCTTTTGCATTTCTTTTCCATGGGAATGGTCTTGGTCCCTGTCTCCTGTACAATGTCACGAACCTCCGTCCAGAGTTCATCAGGCACTCTATCAATCAGATCTAGTCCCTTAAATCTATTTCTCACTTCCACTGTATAATCATAAGGGATTTGATTGAGGTCATATCTGAATGTTCTAGTGGTTTTCCCTACTTTCTTCAATTTAAGTCTGAACTTCGCAATAAGGAGTTCATGATCTGAGCCACAGTCAGCTCCTGGTCTTGTTTTCGCTAACTGTATACAGCTTCTCCATCTTTGGTTGCAAAGAATATAATCAATCTGATTTCGGTGTTGACCATCTGGTGATGTCCATGTGTAGAGTCTTCTCTTGTGCTGTTGGAAGACGGTGTTTGCTATGACCAGTGGATTCTCTTGACAAAACTCTATTAGCCTTTGCCCTGCTTCATTCCGTGCTCCAAGGCCAAATTTGCCTGTTACTCCAGGTGTTTCTTGACTTCCTACTTTTGCATTCCAGTCCCCTATAATGAAAAGGACATCTTTTTTGGGTGTTAGTTCTAAAAGGTCTTGTAGGTCTTCATAGAACCGATTAACTTCAGCTTCTTCAGCATTACTAGTTGGGGCATAGGCCTGGATTACTGTAATATTGAATGGTTTGCCTTGGAAACGAACAGAAATCATCCTGTCATTTTTAAGATTGCATCCAAGTACTGCATTTCGGACTCTTTTGTTGACCATGATGGCTACTCCATTTCTTCTAAGGGATTCCTGCCCACAGTAGTAGATATAATGGTCGTCTGAGTTAAATTCACCCATTCCAGTCCATTTTAATTCACTGATTCCTAGAATGTCAACGTTCACTCTTGCCATCTCCTGTTTGACCACTTCCAATTTGCCTTGATTCATGGACCTAACATTCCAGGTTCCTATGCAATACTGCTCTTTACAGCACCGGACCTTGCTTCTATCACTGGTCACATCCACAACTGGGTATTGGTTTTGCTTTTGCTCCATCCCTTTATTCCTTCTATAGTTATTTCTCCACTGAGCTCCAGTAGCATACTGGGCACCTACTGACCTGGGGAATTCCTCATTCAGTATCCTATCATTTTGCCCTTTGTTACTGTTCATGGGGTTCTCAAGGCAAGTATACTGAAGTGGTTTGCCATTCCCTTCTCCAGTGGACCACATTCGGCTGTGGTCCATGTGATCAGATTGGCTAGTTTCCTGTGATTATGATATCAGTCTGTCCGCCCTCTGGTCCCCCCTAGCAATACCTACCGTCTTATTTGGGTTTCTCTTACCTTGGTCGTGGAAAATCTCTTCACAGTATACTGACGCATATATATGGAATTTTGAAAGATGGTAATGATAACCCTGTATACGAGACAGCAAAAGAGACATAGGTGTATAGAACAGTCTTTGGGACTCTGTGGAAGAGGGTGAGGGTGGGATGATTTGGGAGAATGGCATTGTAGCATGTATATTATCATATGTGAAACAAATCACCATTCCAGGTTAGACGCATGATACAGGGTGCTTGGGGCTGGTGCAGCGGGATGATCCAGAGGGAGGAGGGAGGTGGGAGGGGGGTTCAGGAAGGGGAACTCATGTACACCCGGTGCGGATTCATGTCAATGTATGGCAAAAGCAACCAATATAAAAAAATAAAATAAAATAGAAAAGAAAAAAGCCATGCCAAAAAAGAAAAAAACAGAGAAGGTCCTCAAAGCAAAACTAAATTCCTATTGGAAGTCCACAGACACCAATATTAGAATGTTAATGTATGGCAAAAAACCACCACAGTATTGTAAAGTAATTAGCCTCCAATTAAAATAAATTTAGAAAAGTAAAAAAAGAAAAGCAGTAATAACACCCAAGAAAGATGTCATTTTCATTATAGGGTCTGGAAGCAAAAGTAGGAAGGCAAGAAACACCTGGAGTAACAGGCAAATTTGGCCTTGGAGTACAGAATGAAACAGGGCAATGCTAATAGTGTTTTGCCAAGAGAACGCACTGGTCATAGCAAACAGCCTCTTCCAACAACACAAGGAAAGACTCTACACATGGACATCATGAGATGGCCAACTCTGAAATCATATTGATTATTTTCTTTGCAGGCAAAGATGGAGAAGCTCTATACAGTAAGCCAAAACAAGACCGGGAGCTGACTGGCTCAGATCATGAATTCCTTATTGGCAAATTCAGACTTAAATTGAAGAAAGTAGGGAAAACCACTAGACCATTTAGCTATTACCTAAATCAAATCCCTAACGATTATACAGTGGAAGTGAGAAATAGATTTAAGGGACTAGATCTGATAGATAGAGTGCCGGATGAACTATGGACGGAGGTTCGTGACATTGTACAGGAGACAGGGATCCAGACCATCCCCAGGAAAAAGAAATGCAGAAAGGCAAAATGGCTGTCTGAGGAGGCCTTACAAATAGCTGTCAAAAGAAGAGGAGTGAAAGGTAAAGTAGAAAAAGAAAGATATAAACATCGGAATACAAAGTTCCAAAGAATAGCAAGGAGAGATAAGAAAGCCTTCCTCAGCGATCAATGCACAGAAATAGAGGAAAACAATAGAATGGGAAAGACTAGAGATCTATTCAAGAAAACTAGAGATACCAAGGGAATATTTCATGCAAAGATGGGCTCAATAAAGGACAGAAATGGTATGGTATGGACCTAAGAGAAGCAGAAGATATTAAGAAGAGGTGGCAAGAATACACAGAAGAACTGTTCAAAAAAGATCTTCATGACCCAGATAATCACAATGGTTTGATCACTCACCTAGGGCCAGGCATTCTAGAATGTGAAGTTAAGTAGGCCTTAGGAAGCATCACTATGAAGAAAGCTAGAGAAGGTGATGAATTCCAGTTGAGTAATTTCAAATCCTAAAAGGTGATGCTGTGAAAGTGCAGCACTCAATATGCCAGCAAATTTGGAAAACTCAGAAGGGGACACAGGGCTAGAAAAGGTCAGTATTCATTCCAATCCCAAAGAGAGACAATGCCAAAGAATGCTCAATCTACCACACAATTTCACTAATCTAACATGCTAGTAAAGTTATGCTCAAAATTTGTCAAACCAGGCTTCAACAATACATGAACCATGAAATTCCAGATGTTCAAGCTGTTAGAAAAGGCAGAGGAATCAGAGATCAAATTGCCAGCAACCACTGGATCATCAAAAAAGCAAAAGAGTTCCAGAAAAACATCTATTTCTGCTTTATCAACTATCCAAACGCATTTGAATGTGTGGATCATAATAAACTGTGGAAAATTCTTTAAGAGATAGTTATACCAGACCACCTGACCTGCCTCTTGAGAAACCTATATGCAGGTTAGGAAGCAACAGTTAGAAGTGGACATGGAACAACAGACTGGTTCCAAATAGGTAAAGAAGTATGTCAAGGCTGTATATTGTCACCCTGCTTATTTACTTATATGCAGAGTACATCATGAGAAATGCTGGGCTGGAGGAAGTACAAGATGGAATCAAGATTGCTGGGAGAAATATCAACAACCTCAGATATGGAGATGACACCACCCTTATGGCAGAAAGTGAAGAGGAGCTAAAAAGCTTCTTGATGAAAGTGAGAGAAGAGTGAAAAAGTTGGCTTAAAGCTCAACACTTAGAAAACTAAGATGATGGCATCCGATCCCATCACTTCATGGTGAATAGATGGGGAGTGGAAACAGTGTCTGACTTTATTTCTTGGGCTCCAAAATCACTGCAGATGGTGATTGCAGCTGTGAAATTAGAAGACGCTTACTCCTTGGAAGGAAAGTTATGACCAACCTAGACAGCATATTTAAAAACAAAGACATTTTTTTTTTTTTGTCAACAAAAGTAGGTCTAGTCAAGGCTATTGTTTTTCCAGTAGTCATGTATGGATGTGAGAGTTGGACCATAAAGGAAGCTGAGCGCTGAAGAATTGATGCTTTTGAACTGTGGTGTTGGAGAAGACTCTTGAGAGTCCCTTGGACTGCAAGGAGATCCCAACAGTCCATCCTAAAAGAGATCAGTCCTGGAAGGACTGATGCTGAAGCTAAAATTCCCATACTTGGCCAACTGATGCAAACAGCACACTCATTGGAAAATACCCTGATACTGGGAAAGATTGAGGGCAGGAGGAGAATGGGTCGACTGAGGATGAGATGGTTGGATGGCATCACCGACTCAGTGGGTTTGAGTTTGGGTGAACTCCGGGAGTTGGTGATGGGCAGGGAGGCCTGGCGTATTGCAGTTCATGGGGTCACAAAGAGTTGGACACGACTGAGCGACTGAACTGTACTGAACTGAGGTTTGATTCATGGGTTAGGAAAATCCCCTGGAGGAAGGCATGGCAACCCATTCCAGTACACTTGCTCGGAGAATCCCATGGACAGAGGACCCTAGCAGGCTACAGTTGATAGGGTTGTAAAGAGTCAGACATGACTGAATTGACCGTGCGTGAACACACACACAGACACACACACACACACATATGTACATATATATATATATATATATATATATATATAAAGAGTGAAATATACATATATATGATATATATATATATAATATATAACTCGAGTGACATTTTGATCAGAAGATAAAGGTGTATTATTCAGTAATTTGGAAGAATTTATTACCCATATTTAAATTTTTATTTACTCTTCCAGGAATAACAAGAGTAAAATAAACTTGAAAAGCAAAATATTGTAGTTTTTGAAGAGAATTTTTTTGTTGTTGTTGTTCTGGGCATCACACAGGGAGGGCTGGTGTGCTGTGATTCATGGGGTCGCAAACAGACGGACACGACTGAGCGACTGAACTAACTAAGGATTATTTATAAAATGTATCAATTGTAAAAAATAAAAGGCTGATAAGCATTAGACATTTTCATCTATAAAAAATTATTTGCACCTAAAGGAAAAAATTTTTTATGCATCTTTGAAACATGATAAAAATTACAAATGTAATCCATAGATTTGAATCCTATATTTGCCATTATGTATAAAAAGCTGCAACCAATTAATAAGACAAACAGCTCAATTGAAAATGATCAAAGGATGTGAATAGGAAATTAATGAAGATAAACAGAGTTGCTAAAAAAAAAAAAGATATTTGACCTTACACTACCAAGCCAGATATGAGTTAATATCACAATAAAATGATAAAACTACCAGTCAGATCATGAGGGAAGGGGCAGACTTTTATATAAGGGGGAATCTATTATTGGCAAATACTGGAAGAAACAGGAACACATGTTCCCTTGTGATGAGAGTACAGTAGAACTCTCTGAACATGAAACTTGGTTATTGCTTAAGAGTGAAGAGGTAGAGTTTATCAAGTTCAGTAATTTCACTCCTAGGTTTTCTCTAACAGGAATACAAGGAGATATCAGTAAGTTTTGCACTAATGAAAACTAGAAGCAGGTGGTGGTCAACATTACCCCAGCTCACCAACACCCAGCTTTGGAAACTACTGCTCTGGGTTGAACCATGTGGCTGGTTCTGGCCAGCAAACTTGGAACAGAGTGAACTGAGCAGTCGTTCTGCCCCACTTTCCTAACACCCACAACACATACCATTAGGACTGTGGTTATATAGTTGTGAAATCTTTATACCTGGAGACCCGAGTATTCTGAGAAATTAAATATTTTCTTCCACTTATAGTAGACTGACTGAGCAAGAAGTACAATTTTTTTTCTAATATTTTCAGGTTTCCTATCATTTCATAAACTTAACATCTCCTAACTGATATACAATTTGTGTGTGTGTGTTTAGTCACTTATTAGAGTCCAACGGACTGTGTGTAGCCCATCAGGTTCCTTTGTCCATGGAATTCTTCAGGCAAGAATAACGGAGTGGGTTGCCATGCCGTCCTCCAGGGGATTTTCCCTACCCAGGGATCAAGCACAGGTCTCCTGTACTGCAGGTGGATGCTTTACCATCTGAACCAAAAGGGAAGTCCCTGATATACAATTTGAAAGTCATAGGAGACAGTAAATAAATTGTAGAACACTAGTATGATGCTATGCAGGTTTGAAAGATTCATGAACTAGATATATATCCAAACATGAGCAAACCTCTCTGAAATGATTATGAATAATCATTATAGAATATGTAGCTCAGTTCAGTTCAGTTCAGTTCAGTCACTCAGTCGTGTCCGACTCTTAGCGGCCCCATGAACTGCAGCACACCAGGCCTCCCTGTCCATCACCAACTCCCGGAGTTCACCCAAACTCATGTGCATTGAATCCAGCCATCTCATCCTCTGTCGTCCCCTTCTTTTGCCCACAATCCTTCCCAGCATCAGGGTCTTTTCCAGTGAGTCAACTCTTTGCATGTGGTGGCCAAAGTATTGGAGTTTCAGCCTCAGCATCAATCCTTTCAATGAACACCCAGGACTGGTCTCTTTTCGGATGGACTGGTTGTATCTCCTTGCAGTCCAAGGGACTCTCAAGAGTCTTCTCCAGTACCACAGTTCAAAAGCATCATTTTTTTGGTGCTCAGCTTTCTTCACAGTCCAACTCTCACATCCACACATGACCACTGGAAAAACTATAGCCTTGACTAGATGGACCTTTGTTGACAAAGTATTGTCTCTGCTTTTTAATGTGCTAGCTAGGTCAGTCACAACTTTCCTTCTAAGGAGTAAGCGTCTTTTAATTTCATAGCTGCAATCACCACCTGCAGTTATTTTAGAGCCCCTAAAAATAAAGTCTGACACTGTTTCTACTGTTTCCCCATCTAGTTTCCATGAAGTGATGGGAGCATATGCCATGATCTTGGTTTTCTGAATGTTGAGCTTTAAGCCAACTTTTTCACTCTTCTCTTTCACTTTCATTAGGAGGCTTTTTAGTTCCTCTTCATTTTCTGTCATAAGGGTGGTGTTATCTTCATATCTGAGTTTATTGATATTTCTCCCAGCAATCTTGATTCCAGCTTGTGCTTCTTACAGCCCAGTGTTTCTCGTGATGTACTCTCAGTTCAATTCAGTCACTCAGTCGTGTCCAACTCTTTGCGACCCCATGAATCACAGCATGCCAGGACTCTCTGCCCATCACCAACTCCCAGAGTTCACTCAAACTCATGTCCATCAAGTCGGTGGTGACATCCAGCCACCTCATTCTCTGTCGTCCCCTTCTCCTCCTGCCCCCAATCCCTCCCAGCATCAGAGTCTTTTCCAGAGAGTCAACTCTTCGCATGAGGTGGCCAAAGTATTGCAGTTTCAGCCTCAGTATCAGTCCTTTCAATGAACACCCAGGACTGGTCTCTTTTAGGATGGACTTGTTGGATCTCCTTGCAGTCCAAGGGACTCTCAAGAGTCTTCTCAACACCACAGTTCAAAAGCATCAGTTCTTTGGTGATCAGCTTTCTTCACTGTCCACGTCTCACATCTATACATGACCACGGAAAAAACCATAGCCTTGACTAGACGGACCTCTGTTGGCAAAGTAATATCTCTGCTTTTTAATACTCTATCTAGGTTGGTCATAACTTTCCTTCCAAGGAGTAAGCGTCTTTTAATTTCATGGCTGCACTCAGCATCTGCAGTGATTTTTGAGCCCCCCAAAATAAAGTCTGACACTGTTTCCACTGTTTCCTCATCTATTTCCCATGAAGTGATGGGACCAGATGGCATGATCTTAGGTAGGTTTAGTCTTTCATATTTTGTTCTTTTTATTGCAGTGGTAAATGAGATTTATTCCTTAATTTCTCTTTCTGATATTTCATTGTTAGTGTTTAGGAATGCAAGCGATTTCTGCGTATTGATTTTGTATCTTTCCACTTTGCTAAATTAGCTGATTAACTCTAGCAATTTTCTGATCATCTCTTTAGAATTTTATATGTGTATCATCATGTTGTCTACAAACAGACTTTTGCTTCTTCTTTTTCAATCTGGATTCCTTTTATTTCCTTTTCTTTTCTGATTCCTATAGCCAGCACTATGAAAATTTTCTCGAATAATAGTGATGAGAGTGGGCACCCTCGTCCCCACTGAAGCTGAAACGAGGAAATCCTGAGAACTGAAAGAGGGAATGTTGAAAAGCTGAAAGAGGGAATGCTTTCAGTTTTTAACCACTGAGAATATTACTATGGTTTTATCATGTGCTATGGTGTGCTGAGTCAATTAGTCGTATCTGACTCCTCACGACTCATGGACTGTAGCCTTCCATGTTCCTCTGACCACAGGGATTTTCCCTGCAAGAGTACTGAAGTGGGTTGCTGTGCCTTCCTCCATGGGATCTTCCCAACACAGGAATTGAAGTCAAGTCTCCTGCAGTGTAAGCAGATTCTTTACCAACTGAGCCACCAGGAAAGCTCATATATGGCCCTTATTATGTTCAGGTTCGTTCCTTCTATGCCCATTTTTGAAGTGTTTTTATCATAAGTGGGTGCTGAATTTTGTCAAAAGCTTTTCCTGAATTTATTGAGATTATCACGTTTTTTATCTTTTAACTTGTTAATATGGTGTATCACATTGACTGATATTCATATATTGAAGAATACTTTCATCACTAGGATGAATCTGACTTGATCATGGTGTATTAGCTTTTTAATGTGTTGCTGAATTCTTTTTGCTAGAATTTTGTTGAGGATTTTTACATTTATGTTCATCAGTGATATTGGCCTGTAATTTTCTTTTTCAACGCTGTTTTTTTTGGGTTCTGGTATCAGGGTGATGGTGACTTCGTGAAGTAGTTTGAAAGTGTTCTTTCCTCTTCAGTTTTTTGGAAGATTTTTGGAAGAATAGGGATTATCTTTTCTCTAAATGTTTGGTAAATTCACCTGTGAAGTCATCTTGTCCTGGGCTTTTGTTTTTTTGGGAGATTGTTTTTTTTTTTTTTAATCACAGTTTCAATTTCAGTGCTTGTACTTGAGTTGTCCATAATTTCTATTTCTTCCTATTTCAGTCTTCGAAAACAGACTTTTCTAAAAATCTTCCATTTCTCTCAGGTTGTCAATTTTATTGGCATTAGTTGCTCATAATAGTCTCTTATGATCCTTTGTATGTCTGCTTTTCTGTTGTAATCTTTCCTTTTCCATTTCTGATTTTGTTGATTTGACCCTTTCTTTTTTTCCCTTGATTATTCTGGCTAATGGTTTTTCAAATTTGTTTATATTCTCAAAGAACCAGATTTTAGTTTTATTAATCTTTATATTGTTTCCTTCATTTCCTTTTTAATTAATTTCTGCTGTGATCCTTATGGTTTTTTTCCTTCAGCTATCTTTGGGTTTTTTTTTTTTTTTTCTTTTTCCAGTTGTTTTAGGTGTAAAGTTAGGTTGTTTACATGATGCTTTTCTTATTTTTAGAGATAGGATTGTGTTACTATAAACTTCCTTCCTGCATCACCGACTCTGTGGACATGAGTTTGAGTGTACTCCGGGAGTTGGTGTTGGACAAGGAGGCCTGGCGTGCTGTGATTCATGGGTTCGCGGAGAGTCGGACACGACTGAGCGACTGAACCGAACTGAACTGAACTGAACAACTGCTTTGGCTACATCCCATAGGTTTTTAGTTATTTTGTTTTCATTGTCATTTGTTTCTAGGAATTTTTTTTACTTCCCTTTTGATTTCTTCAGTTACCTGTTTGCTATTTAGAAATGTATTGTTTAAATTCCATGTGCTTTCATTCTTTTACAGACCCGCTTATTTGATATCTAGTCTCATAGTGTTGTGATAAGAAAAAGATGGTTGATATAATTTCAATTTTCTTAAATTTACTGAGGTTTGATTTGTGACCCAAGATGTCACAAACCTATCCTGGAGAATGTTCCATGTTCCCTTGAGAGGAAAGTGTTTTCTTCTGCACTTGGGTTAATAGCTCTGAAGATATTGATTAGGTTGATTTGGTCTAATGTCTCATTCAGGTTGTGTTTCCTTATCTAATTTCTGTTCAGAGGATCCTTACCCTGGTGCAAGTGGGTGACAAAGCTCTCTACTGTCATTGTGTCGCAGTAAGTTTCCCCTTTTACATCTTTGTGTTTACCTTATGTTTTGAGGTGCTCCTATGTTGGGTGCATAGATATTTGTAACTGTTGCATCTTCTTCTTGGATTGACTCCTTGATTAATATGTGGTGTTCTTCTTTATCTCTTGTAATATTCATTATTTTAAAGCCTAGTGTTGTTTGAAGTGAGAACTGCCACTCCTGTTTACTTTGATTTCCAATTTCTTGGAATATCTTTTTCCATCCTTTTACCTTCAGTCTGTGTGTGTCTCTAATTCTGAAGTGGGTCTTCTGTAGACAGCATATGTATGGGTCTTGTATTTGTATCCATTCAGCCATTCTGTGTCATTTGATGGAGGGTTTAATCCATTTACACTTAAAGTAATTATTGTTATATTTGCTCCTATTGACATTTTCTTAATTATTTTGGTTTGTTTTTGTAGGTCATTCCTTTCTCTTGTGTTTATTGCATATATAAGTCTTTTTAACATTTGTTGTAAAGCTGGTTTCAGTTCAGTTTAGTTCAGTCTCTCAGTCGTGTCCAACTCTTTGCGACCCCAAAAGCTGGTTTGGTGGAGCTAAATTCTGTTAACTTGTTTATAAAGTTTTTTTTTCTCAATCAATTTTGAATGATCCTTGCTTGGTACAGTAATCTTGGTTGTAGATTTTTTTTTTCTTTCTTTCTTTCAGTACTTTAAATATACCCTGCCATTGCCATCTGGCCTGCAGAGTTTCTGCTGAAAATCATGTTAGTCATATGGCATTTCCCTTGTATGTTACATTTTGCTTTTCCTTTGCTGCTTTTAATATTCTTTCTTTATGCTTAATCTCTGGTAACTTGATTAGTATGTGTCTCCACATGTTTCTCCTTGGGTTTATCCTATATGGGATTCTCTGCACTTCTTGGACTTGATTGACTATTTCCCATGCAAGGGAAGTTTTCAACTATAATCTCTTCAAAATTTTTCTCAGTGCCTTTCTTTTTCTCTTCTTCATCTGGGACCCTTATAACTCAAATATTTGTGTGTTTAATATTGTCCCAGAGGTCTCTGAGACCATCCCCAATTCTTTTCATTCTTTTTCCTATATTCTACTTTTCAACTGTTGTTTCCACCATTCTATCTTCCAGCTTACTTATCCATTCTTCTGCTTCTGTTAATCTATTTGTTCCTTCTAGAGTATTTTTAATTTCAGTAATTGTGTTATTCATCTCTTTTTGTTTATTCTTTATTTCTTCTATGTTCTTGGTAATTGAATTAATTGTGTTGTTTTCATCTTGAATTTTCTACATTCTATTTTAAGGTTTTGGAACATCTTTACTGTTATTACTCTGAATTTTGTTTCATGTAGTTTGCCTATTTCCTCTTCGCTTAGTTGGTCTTGTGTGTTTCTAGTTGTTTCCTTCATTTGCATGACACTTCTCTGCCTTTTCTTTTTTAATTTACTGTGTCTCCTTTTCTCAGGTCTTGAGGTCAAATTCCTTCTTCTTTTTGGTTTCTGCCCTTAGTGGGTAAGGTTTGCCCAGTGGTTAGTGTATGCTTCTGCTGGGTGTGACTTGTGTTTGCTCTGGTGGGAGGAGGAAGGAAGTTTTTGTTTGTTTGCTTTTTTTTCCTCTCTGATTGGCAGGGCTGTATGAGGTGGTAATCCTGTTTGCTGATGATTGGGTTTGTGTTTTTGTCTTAATCCTTGTTTGGGCCAGACATCCTGCACTGAGTGCTGCTAGCAGTTGGGTGATGCCAGGTCTTGTATACAGGTGGAGACCTTTGTGGAAGTTCTCACTAATTAATACTCCATGGTGTTAGGAGTTTTCTGGCAGTCTAGAGTCTTGTTATCATTGTTCCCACTCCGAAGTTTCAGGGCCCAATCTCTAGCCTGGGAAATGAAATTCCACTGGTGATTTGTAACGGCATTAAATAGGATTAAAGCAAACACACTAAAACAAGAAACAAAATGCAAACCCCAGACAAATGGCCAATACAAAGTGAGGCAAATACTAACAAAAATATTGGAATATATACACAACCCACATGCACACATAAACAAACCAAAACAGTCTTAAATAATAAATAAAGAAAGCAAAAACAGAAAGAAAGAAAGCAGAAGATACTGACCTAGCAAGCAAAGGAAAGCAAAAATGATATCAATCAGTTAAAAGCAAAACCAACTGAAGCATAAACTGGAAAACAAAACCGAAACAATGTGCCAAATGGGGAATAAAGCAATAAAAGAAAAACAGACTAATAAGCATGGTGAGAAAAAGAAAAAGAGAAAAAACATGGTGGATTAAAAGAATGAATAGAAAAGCAAAGTCAAATAAGAGGTAGATAAAGAAGATTTATATATGTTAAAGAATAACTGCAACAGGAAAATAATAAGAAAATCAAACAAAATAATATATATAGAAAAATAATAATAAATTTAAATTATTTAAATTAAAGAAAAAGATATTAAAAAGGGGGAAAACCCTCAAAACTGCAAAAGGTCAATGTAAAATCAGAAGTATTTGAAATAAATAAAAACTGTGATTAACAACAACAAAAATTTCTGAAAAGCATAAATCGATTTGATAGTACTAATAAAATCAACAACTATTGCAACAGTGGGGAAAATATCCAGAATCAACTACTAACCAAGTTAAAATATATTCGTAAACGTTTTTCTTGGATTTCAGCTGTTAGCGTCTTTTCATTTGCTGGGAGTCACAGTCCACCTTGCCTCCCTAGGATGCCCTCTAATACTTGGCTGGTCTCTGGACCTATTGTGGGGGTAGCTCCGACTCTAATCCTGTCCTACTCCTGTGTTCTTGCCTCTAATATCTGCATCTGCCAGTGCTAGTGCATTTTCTTTTGCAGGATTTCTCATTGTCCTTTTCTATATTCCATAGACACAAAGCCTGCTTATTCCATTCTGTGGATTTAACCTGCAGGTTTCACCACTGGTGGGAAATTTTGGGTTCTCTTCCTTAGCCACACTGCCTCTGAGTTTCAATTGTGGTTTTATCCCCACCTTTGTGTATGTGTCATCCACAGGGGTTAGATTCTGAAGCTGCCCTGGAGAACTTGGTTCTGCCCCCAGAGGACTGGGTGTGGAGTTCGTGCAGTCACTTGGAACATAGGGAGCCTGACAGTACCGGGTACTCAGGGGAGCTGATGGCTAGGACAGCAGGAAATATGGTGCTCTTAGGGTTTTTTTCTAGCCTCTGTCTGCTCTGTCCCAGTGGGGATCGTGCAAAGGGGTGGCACAGGATCTTGGATCAAGGGGGCCCTGGCAATGCCAGATACGCCTGGTTGCTGGTAGCAATTGTCACAGGAGGTATGATGCTGTTAGTATTTTTTTTTTTTTTCCTGGGTTATGGCAGCTCCGCTTTCAGTGAGGACTAAGCATGGAGGTGGAACAGCTGCTTGGATTGTGGGAACCCTGGTAGCACCAAGTGCACAGGGATGTCAACTGTTTCGGCTGCACGAGATCTGGTCCTATTAGAGTTTTTCCTAGCCTCTGGCAGCTGTCAATCAGGGGGCCTCCTTTACTGGTCCTTCTCTGTTACTTGGGCCATTCTAGCACTTACAGGATCCCCCAGTTGGGGTTCTTCTCTGTTTTATCTGGTGTCAGGCACTTTAAGGGCCACCCTGGTTTGGGTCTTTTTCTGTAGTTTGGTGCATCAGGCACTTAAAGGGCCACCCTGACAGGGGTCCTTCTCTGTTGCTTGGCATGTCAGGCACTTAAAAGGCAATGCTTTTTGGGTTCTTTCAGCTCTCTGGTGCTGAAGTGTGCGGAGAAGGAGGCTATAGAGATGGCTCCACCCTCTGTATGTGATTCAGCAATATCGCCTGCCTCCATGTTTGCCTGGCTTTCCTTCACAAGCATTTCCCACTGTGATCTCCTCCCTCAGGTCTCCTTGGGCTGTCTTCCCACAATCAACAGTAGACATTGTCCTGGGGCTGCTCTCCAATATCTATGCTCCAGTTCCCAGTCATTGAACTTTCTAGGGAACTTGTGTCCCTGTCTGGAGTATGTATGGCTGTGGCAAGGATTGTCTGTATAGTTTTCATTCTATTCAGTCTGTCAGAGATCAGCTGCTTCATTCTCTAACAGCCTCAAATACTTCACCTCTTTCCAAAATGGTTGTCCTGATGTGGGGATCTGACCCCTGCTTCAGCTCCCCAACCCCCTGTGTGCAGACCCAGTCCTACTAACTTTCCTCTTTTTTGACCTCCTTCCTACATCCTACAGAGAGTTTTTCTTGGTTCTGTATATTCTTTTCCAGTGGTCAGGTACATCTGCTCTCTGTCAGCTGCTGTTCTGCAAGATCTTCCCAGTTGTTTTTAAACATGGCTTCTCATTAGTAAGACATCTGGAGCTCTGGAGAAGAGTATAAATACCTGGGCATTTGCATTTTTCAAAAAAATTCCAAAATAATTCTGTTATGCTTTTGGATTTTAAAAAGTGATTACAAGTTTTCCTATTAAATGATAGTTTTAGTGATATAGAGTTCTATGATTATCTGTTGATCAATCATGATACAATGGTATTAAACAAATAATAATTACATAATCACATCAATAAAAGGTAATTATCAATTTTTGCAATCAGTAACCAGAAAAAAATAAAAAATCATTACAATTGCAATCCATAATGGAAATATGATTAATCTAACAATATAAAATAAGTACATACAATTTGTGGGATCATGCTGGCCGATATGGTAAGTAGAAGTGCACATGTTTTCATCTTCCCAGTCAGTCTATGTCTTTTGGTTGATGCATGTAATCCATTTACATTTAAGGTAGTTATCAATATGTACGATTCTATTACCATTTTCTTGATTGTTTTGGGTTCATTTTCTGTAGGCCTTTTCCTTCTCTGGTGGTTAATACCTAGAGAAGTTCCTTTAGCATTTGTTGTAAAGCTGGTTTGGTGTTGCTGAATTCTAACTTTTGCTTGTCTGGAAAGCTTTTGATTTCTCCATCAAATCTGAATGAGAGTCTTTCTGAGTAGAGTGTTCTTGATTGTAGGCTCTTCCCTTTCAGCACTTTAAATATATTATGCCATTCCTTTCTGGCTTCCCTTCTCTCTGCTTCCTGGACTTGGTTGACTATTTCCTTTCCTTTATTAGGGAAGTTTTCAGCTATTATCTCTTCAAATAGTTCCTCAGGTCTTTCCTCTCTTCTTCTGGGACTGCTATAATGAGAATTTTGATGTGCTTAATGATGTCCCAGAGGTCTTTTAGGCTCTCTTCATTTTTTTTTTTTTTACATTCCTTTTTCTATATTCTCTTTTGCCACAGTGATTTCCAGCATTATGTCCTCCAGGTCACTTATCTGTTCTTCTGCCTCAGTTATTGTGCTATTGATTCATTCTAGTGTATTATTCATCTCTGTTTCTCTGTTCTTTGCTTCTTGTAGGTCTTTGGTAAATATTTCTTTCATCTTCTCAATCTTTGCCTCGATTCTTTTTCTGAGATTCTGGATTATCTTCATCATCATTTTTCAGAATTCTTTTTCTAGTTGTTGCCTGTCTCCATTTTATTTGGCTGTTTTTCTGGGATTTTATCCTGTCCTTTCATCTGGGACAAAACTCTTTGCTTTTTCATCCTGGTTAACTTTATGTGATGTGGTTTTGGTTCTAGCCACGGCAGAATTGTGGTTCTTCTTGCTTCTTCTGTCTAGCCTCTGGTGGATAAGGCTAAGAGATTTGTTTAACCTACCTGACGGGAGGGCCTGTTTGTGGGAAAAACTGGTTCTTGTTTTGGTGGTCACGGCCATGCTCAATAAAACTTCAATTCAGTTACCTGTTGATGTGTAAGGTTATGCTTTTAGTTGTTAACCCTTTTTTTTTTAGGTTATCCCTTTTAGTTGTTTTGCCTGAGGTGATCCAGCCCTGGGGATATGGGCTGTCTGGTAGGGTTAATGGCAACCTCCAAGGGGATTTACACAAAGAGGCCCCTTCCAGGACTGCTGCTGCTGCTGCCCCTGTCCCTATGGCGAGCCACTGCTGACCCACACCTCCAACGGAGACTCTCCTACACTATCAGGTAGGCCTGGTTCAGTCTCCTGTGGGGTCATTGTTTTCTTCCCCTGGATCTTAGTGCATGCAAGAATTTGTGCCCTCCTAGAGTGGAAACTCTGCTTCCTCTAGCCCTGTTGAAGTCCTATAATTAAATCCCACTGGCTTTCAGATTTTCCAGGGATTCTCAGTCAGATTTCCTGGGGGTTCTCAGTCCCTTTGCCAAATTGCCAGGCTGGGAAGCCTGACATGAGGCTCAGAACCTTCACAACAGTGAGAGAACTTCTTTGGTATTATTATTCTCCAGATTGTGGATCGCCCACCTGGCAGATATTGGATTTGTCTTTTATCATGTTTCTGGCCCTTCTACCATCTTTTTTTGGATTCTTCTTTATCTTTGGATGCGGAATATCTTTTTCTGGTGGATTCCAGTGTCCTCCTGTCAATGGTTGTCAATAGCTAGTTGTGATCTTGGTGCTGTTGTAGGAGGGGATGAGTGCATGTCTTTACTCCATTATCTTGAACTGGAAGTCCCTCTCATCACAAGTTTAAAGACTCTAGGGAAGTGACTCACCAGGTACATGATGTGTAATTCAACTTTTCAGATTCCACATGTAAGTGATATCTTGCAGAATTTGTCTTTCTATGTGTGGCTTCTTTTGCTTACTGTATGTGCTACTGGTTTATTCATGATATTGCAAATGACAAGATTTGTCTTTTTTAAGGCTGAATGTCATCCCATTCTGTAAATACATATTCCATTGTCTTTATTTATTTGCAATCAATGTCAATAACAACAATTAGGTTGTTACATTGTTTCCATATCTTAGCTACAGTGAACATAGGGTACACATAACTCTTTGAGAAATTGATTTAATTTCTTTTGGATATGTGTGTGTATATATAGTGGGATTGCTGGATTTCATGATTCTTTTCTAAAAGATAAAATTAAAATAAAGTTCCATTTATGAATAGAAAAGACATAATGAGAAGATTCATGGCAAAGTAGGTAGAAAATGAATTATTGTTGCAGAACTGGGAGTAACTCCATTTAATGGGCTCAGTCTTGCAGAATGAAAAGATTCACGTGAGTGTGGGGAGGTGATGGTGGAGCAGCCATATGACTGTCCTTAAGGCTGCTGGACTACAGTCAACTTAGAAGCATTAAGATGGACCATTTAACATGGTGTGCATTTTAGCACAGTTAAATTAGGTAAGGAACTAACAGTTTTTTTTTTTTCTTTAAGAAGTATTTAAAATAT
The DNA here is from genome assembly GCF_049115385.1 of Moschus berezovskii. NCBI lineage: Eukaryota > Metazoa > Chordata > Mammalia > Artiodactyla > Moschidae > Moschus > Moschus berezovskii. Next base: position 13,480,689 of record NC_142482.1, on the reverse strand, counting down.
TTAGTCTTCCTTCATAACTTACTTCTGAATTTGTAAATATTTGGGAGATTTCTTTTCAAACTTTTGCCTGAAGTACACTTTGGACTGTTTTTTACTCACTTTTACTAATCTCATCTGTCTCTCTTAACTGGATATTGTGGGTTATTTTCTTTACAAAATCAGTCTTTGGAGTTAAATGCTGCTGAGAGTCAAATGCAGATGACAATGACTAACAAGATTAATGCTCAGTCCAGAGTAAAACTTGCTAGACCAGCTCTCCAACCCTAGTATCTATTTTATTTCATTTTTAGAAAATATAAATTAAACTCTCATTTACTCATTTGGTAAGCCAGACAAACATGTTGCAGTTTAACTCTCCTTTATTTCATCAGATAAAGAGTGCAGTTAATGAAAATTTTAAGCTATTTCTATAATAACATTGGGCTTCCCTGGTGGCTCAGATGGTAAAGAACCTGCTTGCAATGCAGGAGACCAGGGTTCGATCCCTAGGTCAGTAAGATCCCCTGGAGGAGGCATTGGCAACCCATTACAGTATTCTTGCCTGGAAAATCCCCAAGGACAGAGAAGCCTGGCAGGCTACAGTCCATGGGGTAGCAAAGAGTAAGATACAACTCAGCAATGAAGCATAGCACATAATAACATTGTCAGACTAGATTCTATGTTGAGTGGAATCACTCATAATTTTTCTACTGTTTCAATTGATTAGAATATTATGTGATGCTGATACTAATCTTTAGATGCTATTTCTATGCACAAAATATGTGGTTATATTTACTTGACAGTAATGTATACAGGATGGAAAAATTAATGATCTTTCTTACTCCATCTCTCCCTCCCTACTTCCTGTACAGTCTTTCTTCCTCCCTCACTTCCTGCTTTCTTTCCAGCAAGCCTGTGTTCTCTCTTCCCTCACTAACTCTCTCCCTCCCGTCCTTTTGTATACACTTTATTCCTTCTGTCACTGGCCTTTTCTCCACATTCTCTTCTTTCCCTTTAGCTGTTGTTGTTCTGTTGTTCAGTCATTCAGTGATGTCTGACTCTTTTCAACCCCATGGACTGCAGCATTCCAGGCTTCCCTGTCTTTTACTAGCTCCCAAAGTTTGCTGAAGCTCATGTCCATTGAGTTGACAATGCCATCCATCTCATCCTGTGTCGCCCCTTTCTTCTGCTGCCCTCAGTGTTGACCAGCATCAGGGTCTTTTCCAATGAGTCAGCTCTTCACATCAGGTGGCCAAAGTATTAGAGCTTCAGCTTCATCATCAGTCTTTTCAATGAATATTCAGAGTTGATTTGTTTTAGGAGGGACTGGTTTGATCTCCTTGCTGTCCAAAGTACTCTCAAGAGTCTTCTGCAGCACCAGTTTGAAAGCATCGATTCTTCAGCACTCATTCTTCTTTATGGTTCAACTCTCAAATACCTACATGACTACTGGAAAACCCTTTTCTTCTTTTATATCTTTGGTTAGACTTAGAACAGCTTTACAAGAAAAGTCTAGACTTCTTGAAGGCAACTTAAAAAAAAAAACCTGAAATACACTCAGTAATAAAAATATTGAGCAAAAACACTTATATTATGAATAGCTCCTTTCTGAGTGAGTATTTTGTGTCTTTTTCTTGATTGACATTTTTACAATATAAGGACTTAATCTACTATTTAAAAAATCTCATTTATTAATTTTCTATATATATCACACTGTTTGTTCATTTCTATCAAATATGAAATATTTTCAATCTCATTTTTACTTCTTACCTTCCCTCATCATATTTTCTTTCATCCACCACTCCCTTACCCTAAAGTTCTGTTTTTCTGTTTTCTAGCAAATAAACTCAATAATTCAATTTTTATTCATAAGCAAGTAGTTCATAATACCATCTTCTGATAATTTGTCCCATCCTAAGTATGGATTTCTAATTATCATAAGCTATCTTCTTTTGTATGATTCTTGGTCCCTTCACTTGGAGAAGCAGGACGTTGCTAGTGTTTCTGAGTCAGGTTTCTTATTTATGATAGGAATAACAGTGCCTTCATCACAGGATTGTTGACAATCAAATAAAATAATTCATTCCTAGCACTTTTCATAGTTCCTGGCACATGTGCCATGCTATTCCTGCTGTTGTAAGTGTATTTGTTGAGATGGCACCATCCTGATGTGAATTCCTCATTTTCTTATGTCTAGATCATGACAATGTTTTTCTAATGGGATTTGTTTCAAGTCTTCTGTCTGATTTGTTAAGTACTGTATTCAAAAGTAATCTTCCTAAAATACCACTTTTATCACTCTATTTCATTCTGCAAAATAATCTCGATTCCTTATTTTCTCAAGTATCACTCAGTCAGTTCAGTTCAGTTCAGTCGCTCAGTTGTGTCTGACTCTTTGCGACCCCATGAACCACAGCACTCCAGGCCTCCCTGTCCGTCACCAACTCCCGGAGTTCACTCAAACTCATGTCCATCGAGTCGGTGATGCCATTCAACCATCTCATTCTCTGTTGTCCCCGTCTCCTCCCACCCCCAACCCCTCCTAGCATCAGAGTCTTTTCCAGTGAGTCAACTCTTCTCATGAGGTGGCCAAAGTATTGGAGTTTCAGCTTTAGCATCAGTTCTTCCAATGAACACCCAGGATTGATCTCCTCTAGAATGGACTGGTTGGATCTCCTTGCAGTCCAAGGGACTCTCAAGAGTCTTCTCCAGCACCACAGTTCAAAAGCATCCATTCTTTGGCGATCAGCTTTCTTCACAGTCCAACTCTCACATCCATACATGACCACTGGAAAAACCATAGCCTTGACTATACGGACATTTGTTGGCAAAGTAATGTCTCTGCTTTTTAATATGCTATCTAGGTTGGTCATAACTTTCTTTCCAAGGAGTAAGTGTCTTTTAATTTCCTGGCTGCAATCAGCATCTGCAGTGATTTTGGAGCCCCCCAAAATAAAATCTGACACTGTTTCCACTGTTTCCCCATCTATTTCCCATGAAGTGATAGGACCAGATGCCATGATCTTGGTTTTCTGAATGTTGAGCTTCAAGCCAACCTTTTCACTCTCCTCTTTCATTTTCATCAAGAGGCTTTTTAGTTCCTCTTTACTTTCTGCCATAAGGGTGGTGTCATCTGCATATCTGAGGTTATTGATATTTCTCCCAGCAATCTTGATTCCAACTTGTGCTTCTTCCAGCCCAGCGTATCACTACCTATATAATATTCTTTTCTGACTGTTATAGAATGTTTGCTTCCCCCCCACCAAAAATAAAATAAAAGGGCTTCCCTCATAGCTCAGATGGTAAAGAATCTGCCAGCAATGCAAGAGACCCCGGTTTGATTCCTGGGTTGGGAAGATCTGCTGGCGAAGGGATAGGCTACCCACTCCAGTATCCTTGGGCTTCCCATGTGGCTCAGCTAGTAAAGAATCCACCTGCAATGCGGGAAACCTGGGTTGGAACCCTGGGTTGGGAAGATAACCCTGGAGAAAGGAACGGCTACCCACTCCAGTATTCTGGCCTTGAGAATTCCACGGACTGTAAAGTCCATGGCATCACAAAGAGTCAGATATGACTGAGTGACTTTCACTTTCACCCCCAAATTAATTATATGTTGAAGTCTTATACCTCCAATGGATGGTATGTGGAGAAAAGGCTTTGGGGGTTGGTTAAGTTTAGATTAGGTCATAAAGATGTGGCACTCATCATGGGATTGGTGGCCTTATAAAAGGGAAACATCGCTTTCTTTTTCTCTCCCTCTTTCCAGGGGAATGCACTGACAGAGGGTAATGTGATGACATAGAAAGAAGTTGATCATTTGCAACCTAAGGAGAGAGTTCTCAGCAGGAACTTGATTGACCAGGGGTTCTAAGTCCTTGCTCCTGGGCTTCTGGCCTTCAGAACTGTGAGAAAATAAATTTCTGCTATTTAAACCACCCAGTCTGTGGTATTTTGTATGTCAGTCCAAGACAAAGAAAATGATTGTATTGATACTTCCTGAATTTTAATTTCATGACATGAGAAATTCTGCTGCTGCTGCTGCTGCGTCACTTCAGTCATGTCTGACTCTGTGTGACCCCATAGACAGAAGCCCACAAGGGTCCCCCGTCCCTGGGATTCTCCAGGCAAGAACACAGTGTATATATATTTGATCTTTGTAACTTTTCTGTATTTTCAAATTGCATTTCAGATTGAGTGAATCTTAAACCACTTCCATTGAGAATAATTATTCAATATAGAAACTAGTTTTTAAGAAGAGAAAAATGGAGATGAAGTATGACTCAGAGCAGATTAGATACTGTGTTTATTTGCACAAAAACCATGCTAATAATAAAGTCGGAATAGTCTTGGTTCTTGAACTGCATTTTAAAATATTTTAGGAAATAGTCAGGAGACCCATGTAAGGAAATCTAATTGGAATGTACTGAAATAAATTCGCTTAATAAAAATAAATTTACTGAAATAAATTCAGCTAAAGCTAAATAAAACAGGGTGGGTACTGAGAAAGGACAAGTGATGAAAACTGATAAAAAGAGAGTGAAACTTTCATTTATATAGAGAAGAGAAAATTGAATATCACATATTTTAAAATTTAAGGCAGATTTACTTGTCTACCTTTAATCATCATTTTTAAAATAAACACCCTTTGGTAAACTATGAAACATTTTTTTTAGCTTGGAAATTTGATATTTAGTTGAGCTTTATATATATTAAGCTTTTAAGTGTATTTAGCACAAAATTTTTTATATACTTTTGTGTGTACTTAAAAAAGAAAAGTAAGCTATAAACTTCAAAATATTATTAAAATTTTCAGTCTAAGTTATTTTTCAACTTATGAAAAATGTATACAATTTTTCATACTGTCATCAGTTCTTTAAAAATGCCATAAAAATAAAGCTTTTTAGTAGTGTGTTCTCAAAGCAAAATTTGAAATTATATAGGGCTGGTCTGCTTTCAATTACTGCTTCTGTCCATCCATCCGTTCAGTCGCTCAGTCGTGTCCGACTCTTTGCGACCCCATGGACTGTAGCCTACCAGGCTTCTCCGTCCATGGGATTCTCCAGGCACTGGAGTGGGTTACCATTTCCTTCTCCAGGGGATCTTCCAGACCCAGGGATTGAACCTGGGTCTCCCGCATTGGAAGCAGACGCTTTAACCTCTGAGCCACCAGGGAACTGCTTAAGCAATGTTAATAGATACCATAATCACCATATTTCTCATCCCTTCCTCCTCACCATTGGTTTCTAAGGGTTGAACAACTCTTCACTATAATTAATTTCTTGGAGAGTTTAATAAATTTAAACCCAACAGGTAAGGTTTGATGCCAAAAGAACTGACACTTGAACTTTTTCCAGGAAAAAAATGTAACTGAATTGTTGCCTTCCTGAGTTAATTGTAAGATGCTGATTAAAAGATGCAACCCAATTTCAGCAAGTTAAAACTTTAAAAAATAGGTCTTAGTGTCTATGAAATTTGGGAGATGTCATTGAAAACTTGTTGCATCTCAAATATATTTCTGTCTGTCTCCTTCTCGGGTCGTTGTTGAAATTCTTGCCGGTGATACAGTAACATAGTGGAAGTGCCAGAACCAGTGTTTAGATGCCCAAACTAGCATATTACACCATTTTTGTCCTGAGCATGGTTTCTTAATCTTTCTTATTTGATGAAGATTCATCAATTATTTCTATAACACTCAATCCTTCTTTATTTTATTACACTGATCCTCAAGGCATGAGAAGGAGAAGAGACAGGATCAGCTTGAAAATTACCCAGAATATAGTGCAGAGCACACCTGTCCCTCCTTCTGATAACGTTTGACACATTTTTAGTACATTTTCATCAAAGATATTTAAATCCATATTAAAGAAATAAGTAGCTATGAGATAATCAAAAGATGTTTTAAAATATTATTTGCATGAACATGTAATTACAGCATGTAATTAAACATAAACAATTGTCAAAGTAGATGAAGAAAGAATGTATATGGAAAAGATAAGTGCAGAAGGGCCTGGGCCAGATTGTGCACACATGAGTGACTGACACACTTTACTGAGTTGGTCAGAATCAGACTGTCATAGAAAAGCAGCTGGAAATAAGGATTATTATTATTATCATCATGATCACTGTCAGTATAACTGTATGGATATTTGTTCCATGTCAGGCACAATGCTGTGTAACTTATAAACCTGAATGCATTGAATTTTCACAACAGACTCAATAGCAAATAACCAAGTTTAATGGAAGAATTTTTTCAACTTTAAAAAATAGCAAAAAAGGGTAAAATTTGTCACTTAGATATAATGAATACAATTTATTATTGTTCTCAAAACACATGGTAGTGTTTACAACTCCATTTGTGGAAATTCAGCAGGTGCCTCCATGACTTGAAGGGTTTTCAGTGATGGCTTCATGAATTCTGAATAAATGATTATAGGTGAAATGTATGGGGACAGAGACCCATGAGTTTTATTCCAGTCATTGAAATTTTGTGTGTTAATCTCCAGCGGCTAAGAGAAAGAGAGCCATAAAAGGAGTTGGCTTGGTGTTCTCTCAGGGGAGGAGGCTCAGAGACCTTCCTGCAGGACTTTCTGGAGCCTCGGGAGGTTCTTGGGGTACTGTACTAATAATGGACAGTCTCTTTCTGCGTTTTTACTGTGCAGTTTTAATGTATTTTCACATACTTTGTGGATGCGGACTTAAAAAGAGAAAAATTACCAGGAAAATATAAAATATACTCCACCCACACCTTTGGAAATCAGATGAATGAATCCTCAATGCTGTGCTCTGCCCTAAGTAATGTATTAGGCACTGCTGCTGCTGCTAAGTTGTTTCAGTCATGTCTGACTCTGTGTGACCCCACTGATGGCAACCCACCAGGCTCCTCCATCTCTGGGATTCTCCAGGCAAGAATACTGGAGTGGGTATTAGGCACTGAGCCACATATAAGTATTCAAATCACTCCACCTTGCCTTCAGGGAATCTGCAATCCAGCACTCATCTCTGGGGGAAGAGAGTCTCTAAAAAACAGTGAAACAGTGAAATTTATGCTCTCTTTCCAGTTTTAGGATCTCACCTTGGCTCCATTGGCTGCACTTCATTTTTCTTGGAATGACTCAGCCCGATTCTCACTATAGTGGTGTGTGTCTAGCATCAGTCATCAATTATTTTTATTAATTTACAACTTGGTAGTGAACATTTACTTATATTCTGGAAAAATAAACAAGACTTAATGAATGTTTAAACTGATCCATGACCTTGAAGGACTTACACAATAGTGATAATTTGTCATTTCTACATTATTGAATAAATTGTATCTTAAGCAAGAGACTCTGTGCATGAAAAATAGCCTCTCATTACCAGAATATATCATTTGATAGTAAGAACATTTAATAGACACCTATGTGATGAGTAGACTCACTGGAAAAGAGTCTGATGCTGGGAGGGATTGGGGGTGGGAGAAGAAGGGGGGACGACAGAGAATGAGATGGCTGGATGGCATCACCGACTCGATGGACACGAGTTTGAGTGAACTCCGGGAGTTGGTGATGGACAGGCAGGCCTGGCGTGCTGTGATTCATGGGGTCTCAAAGAGTCGTACACGACTGAGCGACTGAACTGAACTGAACTGATACCAAGTTAATGACAATCATTTGTTTCCTTAAAGATGAGAATGCTTCTTGGCAGGAATAATTGTTACTATAAAATAAAGTTTCCCTAAATTGTTGTTACTCACTTATTCCATTATAATCTATTGTTTCATGTATTACATGCTATATCTGATTCATTAGGGCAGCACTGTTAACAGTCTTCAATGCAGTTTCTCTCCTTGATGCCCCAATTTCCCTCTTTACACTGCATGCAGTTCAGTTCAGTTCAATTCAGTTGCTCAGTCGTGTCCGACTCTTTGTGACCCCATGAATCACAGCACGCCAGGACTCCCTGTCCATCACTAACTCCCGGAGATCATTTTAAATTATTTTGAAAACAACTTTCATGCACAGTGTTTTATGTGCTGCAAAATATTTCAAACAAATATCCATTAACCTCAATAAATTATTATTGAAAATTAACTTTAAACTCAGAATTATATCAAACAAGAGAGTCTGCATTTAAGAATGGGACAGAAGATAGATGGGCCCCAGAATGAGAAGCTGGAGTTTGTCTCCTGTGGACAGATACTCTAAGATGAAGAGGAATTGCTGAGCCCTGCACAGTGAGAGACCACATATTTCTCATTCTAAGTCAAGGAAACCTTCTTGACTATACAGAAACAGAGAGGCTCCTTGGAGGTCAAAAAGGGAGTGATGTCAACCTACCCATAGACCTCTTCACTGGAATCCAACTTGGCTGAGAGATGCATGGGAACACATGGGAGACCCTGAAATAAACCAGATATGGATTCAGAACCAGGCTAAGCAAGATGATTGGCCAAAGGAATCCTGGAAGAAATGCCCATATAAGTGATTTAAACTACCGTGAGTGTACAACTCTCTCTGAGTCCACTTGTCTGTCTATCCACACCTACTGTATTCTTTTTCCTGCTATTAAATGCTTTACTTTCTTCATTATTTCCCATCTTTATGGGAATTTTATTTCTACAAAGCTGTGTGGACTAGGGCCTTGTCACAGGTCACTGGTAATTGGTCTAGTGGCTAGATTGAGCACTCTCACCACTGCAGTCCAACCTCAATCTCTTGCTGGGAACAGAAATCCTGTTTCAAGCTGCAGCAAGTCCAGGCCACCTGAGATCAGGAAGAGATCAAAAGAAAGTGCTAGCCCATTTAAACGTACACTTTCATTGGAGACATAAAGTATATATGTCATATATTTATATATATATAGATAAAGAATATCATCTGCCCTATTGGTAAACAAAAGATGTGTGGCATCAAGCCATCAACCATTGTGGCCACGCCCAAAGGTGCATCCTGAGGGGGAACTCAGGATTGAAATGAAAAGGATACTGTTCTTAGATAGTTAAGGTGCATATTAAAGAAATGTTTCCAAGAACAAACTCTTGCATCTTCCCACACATAGAAAAGCACCAAATCATTAACTTGGGGTATCAGTTTTCCTTTAATTAACAGTAATCTTTTTATGTTCTGACTACATCGCCTTTGTTTAAATAACTCCTGTATATCCTGGCTACTCCATTGCCTGGATGAAGCACAAACTGGAATAAAAATTGCCCAGAGAAACATCAATAACATCAGAAATGCAGATGACACCACCCTTATGGCATAAAGTAAAGAGGAACTAAAGAGACTCTTGATGAAAGTGAAAGAGGAGAGTGAAAAAAACTGGCTTAAAGTTCAACATTCAGAAAACAAAGATCATGGCACCTGATCACTTCCATCACTTCATGGCAAATAGATGGGGAAACAATGGAAAAAGTGACAGACTTAATTTTCTTGGGCTCCAAAATCACTGCAGATGGTGACTGCAGCCATGAAATTAAAAGCCACTTGTTCCTGGAAGAAAAACTATGATCAAACTAGACATCATATTAAAAAGCAGAGACATTGCTTTGCCAACAAAAGTTTCATATAGTCAAAGCTATGGTTTTTCCAGTAGTCAGGTATGGATGTGAGAGTTGGATCATAAAAAAGGCTGAGAGCTAAAGAATTGGTGCTTTCAAACTGTGGTGTTGGAGAAGACTGTTAAGAGTCCCTTAGACTGCAAGGATATCAAACCAGTTAATTCTAAAGGAGACTTCCCTAGTGGCTCAGATGGTAAAGCGTCTGCCTACAATACAGGAGACCCAGGTTCAATCCCTGGGTCGGGAAGATCTCCTGGAGAAGGAAATGGCAACCCACTCCAGTACTCTTGCCTGGAAAATCCCATGAGTGGAGAAGCCTGGTAGGCTACAGTCCCTGGGGTTGAAAGAGTTGGACACAACTTATTGACTTCACTTTCACTTTTCAATCCTAAAGGAAATTTCAATCCTAAAGGAAATCAGTTCTGAATATTCATTGGAAGGACTGATGTTGAAGGTGACGCTGCGGTAATTTGGCCATCTGATGCAAAGAGTTGACTCATTAGAAAAGACCCTGATGCTGGGAAAGATTGAAGGCAGGAGGAGAAAGGGACGACAGAGGATGAGGTGGTTGGATGGCATCACCGACTCGATGGACATGAGTTTGAGCAAGCTCCAGTAGATGGTGAAAGACAGGGAAGTTTGGCGTGCTGAAGTCCATAGGGTCACAGAGAGTCAGACAGGACTGATTAACTGAATAACAACAAAATGGTCTTTTAACTTTACTTTCTTACCTCCTTCCACTCTCTGTTCTACAAAAGAAATCGTCATGCAGACCATGATAAGATGGCATTCTAGGATTCTATTCTGTCATCTTCTTGGACATCTGGTTTTTCAAAACAGTCACTTTTCTTTGCATAGCACCTCATTTCCTGATTATTGGCCTGTGAGGTGAGCTTGGACTTGGTAACGAAATGTTTAAAGTCAATAATTCCTTTCCCTTGTATGTCTAAAGATGTCCTGTATCACCAACCATTTAACTTGCTTCATAGCTTCCCTCCCCCCTCAGTGTCTTAGTTGCCTTCTTAGGGACATATTTTCATTTGGTAAGTGTCTCTTTAACATGTTACTTGTAACTCAACTAAATGCTTTGGTTTTGGCAGTGTATGGCTTCAGATTATGCAGAAGCTATGATTTCCTATTTTTGGTACTTGACTTACATTGAGTTTTTAATGAATATTTCATAACATTGATTCTTAGTATGCTTGTGTCAAATAAAATCCTTTCACATAAACTTATGTTGATCCAAGACCTTCTCATTTGCTAGTTAAGAAATGAAAAATAGACAAGGAAGAGAGAACTAGAATAGTGGGATGGAATTTGAGAAGCAAAACTGGCTCCAGCACTTGCTGTGAGAGGTGAGAGCTGAGGCCTGGGAAGATGATCTGACCTGGGGAGGTTAGTACTCACCTACCCCATGAAGCTGACTACAGCACAAACGAGGTGATGCAACACAAATAATAAGGGATTCAGTTCAGTCGCTCAGTCGTATCTGACTCTTTGCGACCCCATGAATCGCAGCACTCCAGGCCTCCCTGTCCATCACCGACTTCCGGAGCTTACTCAAACTCATGTCCATTGAGTCCGTGATGCCATCCAGCCATCTCATTCTCTGTCGTCACCTTCTCCAGCCTTCAATCTTTCCCTCCATCAGGGTCTTTTCAAGTTGAGTCAGTCCTTCACATCAGTTGGCCAAAGTATTGGAGTTTCAGCTCCAACCTCAATCCTTCCAATGAACACCCAGGACTGAATAAGGGGTTAAGGAGTTCTTACTGAGTCCAAGCTCGCTCTCCTCACTGCTCAACGGGCCAATAAGTAGGGAGGTAAAATATTGAGACAAGGACTAACGAGTTTATTTGGAAAGCTAGCAGACAAAGAAGGTGACAGACTAATGTCTCAAAATAAACATCTTATCCGGGTTTGGGTGACAGGTTCTTTTACAGAATAGAGATGGGGTGAGTGAGGAAGTTATGTTAAAAAGCCATTAATTTTGCAAATATCTCCTGGATGGCCAACCTTGAGGAAGGGATGTGTTAACATTCTGGCAAAGGGCAGGGTTCCCTAAGACAAGTCATTGTATGTAGACAGTACTATTTTAGTGAATAAAAGCAATGGGAAGCAACATTTAAACTAAAAGAAACAGATTTTTCCCTGTTATAGAGTAAGTAGAGTAGGAGGGGAAATTTCTCCAAGGTTTTGGAATTAAATAGCAGGGCAGGAAACAGTTCTAAGGAAAAAAAAAAAAATTCTCTTTTGGTTTATTTTGGTTTGTTTTTGCTTATTCTTAAACATAGCAGACAGAAAACAAGTTTATAGTGAAGGAGAAGGTGCTGGGGCTTATTTCCTGTCATTTTATCATTGTTCTTGTTTATGTGCTGACATTCTCTGGGTTCCACTATAAGCATCTTGAGAGCGGAACTGATTCCCATTTGCCTTCTTAGCACTGTGCCATTAACATAATAGGTGAAACATTTGTTGCTTTGAATTGTGTCATTTCTCCCAATGGACACTTTTTCTTCAAAGATTGCTGTGAGTAATTCTGCAGCCACAGCAGCAAAGTTATTTTATTTCTATCTTGGTCTATAAAAAATGAAATAAATAAGAAGTAGGAAAAAAATAAAACAAAATGAAAGAAAAATTACCAAAACACAGTAGCATCAAACCTTTTTTTTTTTTTTGGGGGGGGGGAGGGATATTCTTTAGCAAACAGGATAATATACCAAGTTAAGAGACAGAAAAGACCATTCATCAAGGAATGAATGTAAATAGGAAAGAGAAGAGAATTGAGAACTGAGCCCTGGGGTAACTCCAGAATTAAGACAGGGGACAGGGTGACAGTTAATGCAGTTTGAACTGAACGGTCTGTGAGACAGGAAGAAAACAAGAGAGTGTGATACCTTGAAAGTCCAAAGAATAACATGTACAAAGGGGAGAGAATGGTCACAGTGCTAGATATGCTTATTATTCAAGCAAGGTAACTGAGAACTGAACATCGGATTCAGCCACCCATAGGTCATTGTAGAGTGAAAGTTGCTCAGTCGTGTCTGACTCTTTGTGACCTCGTGGAATGTACAGTCCATGGGCTTCTCCAGACCAGAATACTGGAGTGGGTGGCCTTTCCCTTCTCCAGGGGGTCTTCCCAACCCAGGCATTGAACCCAGGTCCCCCACATTGCAGGGGGATTCTTTACCAGCTGAATCACAAGGGAAGCACAAGAATACTGAAATGGGTAGCCTATCCTTTCTCCAGCATATCCTCTTGACCCAGAAATTGAACCAGGGTCTCCTGCCTTGCAGGTGGATTCTTTACCAACTGAACTATAAGGGAAGCCCTAATAGCTTAGGTCATTAGTGACTTAAATACAATTTCAGAATATCCAGAAACTGAACAACATTATAAAAAGACTGTGTTTTGCTCTTATAGTGGCTTTGAGGTTAGGCTATGTGCCTCCTGTCTTGCCTTTCAAGGACTATACATCTTATTCTTATCAGTATTAGTGTTTGCATTATTCTTGAATTCATTTCACAATTCCTGGATGAGCACCGACTGTGGGTTCTGGGTCAAGCCTTTTAAAAACTTCCCTGAACCAGGATGCACAGGATTCGCCTTCATGGAGCTCATGGTCTGTGGAGAGGTCACCTACTTGTAGTCTATTCATATGCCTTCATCTTCATGCTCTTTCCACATAGGGCTTTCTTTCTCTCAGATGTTGAGCAGCTTTGTGTTGTACTCCTTCCAAATCACAAAATAATGGTGCAGGGTCATATCCTGTTATGGTAATGCCATTTTTTCTAGTGATAGCTGGTTAAAGAATGGACAAACCAACCACCAAGGCCACGAGTCCTGAGGGGAAGTCCAGGGATAGACTTCTGGGAAGGAGACCCATGTGTTAGAGAGAAATGAGAATAAAGGAGTCTCCTTCTGCTTCTGGACTGGTGTCAACGATGAGGTCCAAAACATGCTACCCCAAAACTTGGCACCTTGACATATTAAATATTTTAAGCTGAAGGATTTAGAGAAAACAGCAGGAACAGAAAAGCCAATCTGATCTCCTCCCCCGAGCTTCTCCCCTGAAACTCATGAATGGAGGGCCCTCCTACACCTGGAACAAAGGAACATCATTATTTCTGCATCAAGGTGATGCTCAGAAGGATCCAGACAACAGGTTTCACTAAGTTTCCCCCTTTTTACTCCAATCACCTCCTATTCCCTCATCTGTTATATTTCCATAGAGTGGCCCATTCTTCATTAAATCTAGCATAAAATATGCAGGGCTATTTCTTGAATTCTCCATCTCCTAATGAAGTCTTCCATGCCACATAAAACTTAAATTTGTGTGCTTTTTCCTGTTCATCTGAGAACTATGAGATTATGAGTAAATCATTGTGGAAGGAAAAATCAAAATGGATAGTAGGTAGAAATAAGGAATTTAACGTAAGTTGTTATGAGTCCTCATAATATTTTGTCCCTTGAACCACTAGATTTTTTGCTGTATGAGTACCAGTCAGACTGTCTGACAGCCAAATACATTCTGATATCATTTTTTTCAGAATAAATAAAAACATTTTCTATTCATTGGAGGATATCTGGGGAAAGTGACAAGGTAAGGGGAAAGTAAATGGACTGAGTGGTAAGAACATAAAAAGTAGAGTTGTAAAAAATAAAGTTAAACATAATATATTTGATATATTGCAGGAGAGATGAAGCAAAGCAAGAGAAAATAGCAAAATCAGTTCTGAAAGCAAATTACAAGCACAAATCATTTATGACAGCACATTTATACAGCCCACCTGCTGGTCATCTGCATTTAAGAAGGAGACACCACCACACACGCAGCCTGCATTTGGATAGTGGATTCTAGTGTTAACCTGAAAATACAAATATTGGATAAAGAGTTTGTTAAATAATAAAAGCAATGTATCTAGTAACCAAAGTCACAAAACACATTCATTTACAAAGAAGTTGTTTTGAAACATGTATCTAAAGTAACTTCTAAAGCAACAGTTCCCTAGCCTTTTTGGCAACAGGGACCAGTTTCATGCAAGACGATTTTCCCATGAACTTTGCAGGGCAGCGGGGAGTGTGGGGCTGATGAGGGGTGGGGTGGCATAGTCTTGGGGTGATTTGAGCACACTACATTTATTGTGCACTTTATTTCTATTGTTATTATGTTGTGATATATAATGAAATGATTATACAGTTCACCATAATGCAGCATCCCTGGGAGCCCTAACCTTAGATTTTCTGCAGTTAGACAGGCCCATCTGGGAATGATGGGAGACAGAGACATCCCAAGTGTATTGTGCTTCTATGGGTAGCTAATGCCACCACTGATCTGACAGGAGGTGGAGCTCAGGTGATAATACAAGCTATGGGGAGTGGCTATAAATACTGATAAAGCTTCACTTGCTTACCCACCACTCACCTCCTGTTGGGCTGCCTGGTTCATAAGGTTGCTAACAGGCCACAGGCTGATATGGGTCCCTGCATTGGGAGTGGTTAGGGACCCCTGTTCTAAAGCTAATTTAAGCAGAAAGCTGTGCAATCACCTTCCACCTATATTTCTTTATTCAAAATTAAGCTGGGAAAAATCTATCTTGCATCTACAAGGAAGGCAAGATGCCAAAAGTAAATATCCATCAAAAGGGAAAAGAGAAAATGTAAAGGTAGAGAAGTAGATCAGAAACATAAAGGAAGAGTGAAGACAAGTACAAATTTAACCACATCATTTTCTCAGGTCCTTACAATGAGATTTTAATTATATAATAGCTCAGATTGATATCTTTCTCATAGAAACTGACTTTTGTTCATGCCATTCAAGTTCCAGTTTGAGCTCTGCTGTTCAACAGGAAAGCTGTTCCCTTGTAAAGTCACTTTTAGGAAGCCTGCAAACAGTGTGTTATGATATGCTCTGAGTAGAAAATAAATTTTAGAGTTAAGAAGTTAAAAAAAAAAAAAGTTATCATTTACTTTCACTGTCCAAAGATTTCCATCTTGATTGGGTTAAGGGAACAATGAAAATATACTGTTAAACTTTAAGATAAATATTTTTAATCTTCAGTAACTTCTAAATGGCTAGGCATAAATATCAAGTTTATAGCCCTGTAACACAGTTCAAGATTACTCATAATAATGAGCTCCCCATCAGGATATGTGGTCTGTGATGGAAAGAGATGGGCAATTCAGAAGTGATGCATCTAAACACCACAATGTTGTATATTAGAAAAAAAGAACAGAGATTTTAGATTATTTACCTTATGATTCAGCAAGAATAGCTTCAATAGGTGAGAATGTTTTTATTCAATCTTTTAAAATAATTTCATAGTTCTCATTTTCATTTAAAATTTTTGTTACTACTAGAAGATTATTTACAAATTTGAACAAAGAGAGCAGCCACCCCAATACCACTCAGTTTAATCACTATCTTGCCTCTCGGCTGGCCCCAGTTTCTTGACATTTACAGAACTCAGAAAGGAGGGAGTGGAACAAAAGACATGATCTTACCTAGTCCTTTCTTAGGAATAATGTAATATTGCATATGCTATTTACTTACAAATATTTAAAATAATAATACAAAAATCACATTGCTTTTAAGTATTACTTGAAAAACCCATTGTTTCATTTAACCTATTTATGTTAAATAAATTGAGGCACTGAAAACTGCACAGTTAACCAGAACATTTATAAAAAACTACTCATACTGGGTGGATAGCCCCAGTCCTTTCTCCAGGGGATCTTCCCAACTCAGGGCTCCAACTCAGGTGTCCTGCATTGCAGGTGGATTATCAGCTGAGCCACAAGGGAAGCCCCAAATTTAGGCACTAAAAACTGCACAATTAACTAGAACATTTATTTTAAAAAGCTATTCATATAGCAAAAATTATGCCTATCAATTAGATAGAAATTAAATTGATTAAATATTTTTGACTGTTTTTAAAGAGGGCAATGTGAATCCCAAAGAGTAAGATTAGTTTGGCCAGCTCCCCAGTATAAGAAACCATACATACTCTGCTGTCTTATAGAGGAACTGAATGATACACTCCATTTAAGTGTAAGGTGTAAATGGGTCTGGGTTACTTAGTAGCTGGAGGCTGAAAAGTCTGACTAACTCAAGGAACATTTTGATTACCATTGCAATTTGATTGACAAGTGAAGGAATTAGTTACTGTTTGGTCAAAACGTTGAATGGATCACATCACTTTCTATTTCATTTTGCATCTATATGCACTAGTTCTGAATAATTAATTTCAAGTTGGAAATGCATTCAGTTCAGTTCAGTCGCTCAGTCGTGTCCGACTCTCTGCGACGCCATGAATTACAGCATGCCAGGTCTCTCTGTTCATCACCAACTCACGGAGTTCACTCAAACTCACCTCCATCAAGTCGGTGATGCCATCCAGCCATCTCATTCTCTGTCGTTCCCTTATCCTCCTGCCCCCAATCCCTCCCAGCATCAGAGTCTTTTTCAGTGAGTCAACTCATCACATGAGGTAGCCAAAGTATTGGAGTTTCAGCTTTAGCATCAGTTCTTCCAATGAACACCCAGGATCGATCTCCTTTAGAATGGACTGGTTGGATCTCCTTGCAGTCCAAGGGACTCTCAAGAGTCTTCTCCAGCACCACAGTTCAAAAGCATCAATTCTTCGGCAATCAGCTTTCTTCACAGTCCAATTCTCACATCCATACATGACCACTGGAAAAACCATAGCCTTGACTAGACGGACCTTTGTTGGCAAAGTAGTGTCTCTGCTTTTTAATATGCTGTCGAGGTTGGTCATAACTTTCCTTCCAAGGAGCAAGCGTCTTTTAATATCATGGCTGCAGTCAGCATCTGCAGTGACTTTGGAGCTCCCAAAAATAAAGTCTGACACTGTTTCCACTGTTTTTCCATCTATTTGCCATGAAGTGATGGGACCAGATGCCATGATCTTAGTTTTCTGAATGTTGAGCTTTAAGCCAACTTTTTCACTCTCCTCTTTCACTTTCATCAAGAGGCTTTTTAGTTCCTCTTCACTTTCTGCCATAACGGTGGTGTCATCTGCATATCTGAGGTAGTGATACTTAAAAAAATAATACTGCACCTGAATCAATGTACCTAGGGAGTTGACCTTTCTGAAGGTAAAATATAATTTAGAATTTAAAACATGAACAACAAATATATTATTAAGTATATTTGAAGGTTGAAAAAGACTTGTGTCTATTGAAATGTGAACAGCAATTCAGGTTTTGCAAGTAATTTAGACCTTTAAACTGATGGCACAACTGCAATAAAATGACTATCTGGCTTGAAAGATTTAAGAACTGCCGAAAGAACCTCTATTTCAGTACACACTGGGAATGTAAACTGGTTTATTCCATTGTGCTTCTGCATGAGGGCTAATAAAATAGAAACAACATAGCACTTTTAGTATATGATTTCAATGCAGTGTTCATATGCAACTCAGTTTATTGAACAATTTAAGTGTGATGCCTGGAAGCCAGAATGAAAATATCTTTTTCAGTGGTCAGTCCTGAAGTCTGGGTGTGAAGAGATAATAAGAAGAGTTAGAAAATAGACACTTACCACATTATATCCTTATCTGCCATACCTCCACTCATGGCAGTTTCAATTGTTTTTTCTCTAGTGTCCGTAAGAATCTTAGTCATAACACATCAACACAAAAGACAATTGAAAGGAGTCTTTGTGGTTACATATATGTATATATACACACGTATGTACATATACATGCACACGTGTGTGTGGATATAGGGATATATTTATGTATACACATAAATGTATATATACACTCATATATGTGTGTGGACATATGAATACATATATAATCTAAATTGGAAGTGGTATTGTTATGACCTGAATATTTCTGTCCCACCCAAAATGATATTTTCAAACTCTCAATCCCCAAGATGATACTGTTAGGAGGTGAGGCCCTGGGGGAGGTAATTAGGTTTAGATGAATCATCAGATTGGAACCCCTGTGAAGGGATGAGTGTCCTTACAAGTATCCCCCTCTCTTAGCATCCATCATGAAGGAAAGGCTCACAGAGGGGCAGCTGTCTGCTGTATAGCCAGGAGGAGGAGAAGGCTCACTGTGAACCCAGTCTGCCAGCGTCTTGATCTTGGACTTTCTAGTCTCCAGAACTGAAAGAAATAAACGTCTCTTGCTCAAGACACATGATCTTTTGTATTTTGTTACAGAGACTCAAGCTGAATCAGACAGCAATGCTTATACAGACTGAGTATCTCTTCCATGCTATTTGTCTGGAACTAAAGGCATTTTTAAAAATGTATTTATTTATTTTAATTGAGGATAATTACAATATTGTGATGGCTTTTGCCATAATCAGTAAGAATTGGCCATACATATACAAGTGTCCCCTCCATCCTGAACCCCTCTCCCATCTCCCTTCCCACCCTACCCCTCCATATTGTCACAGAGCACTGGTATTAGTTACCCTGCTGCATACATCAAATTGCACTTGCTTTAAAAGGCAATTGAAAGAAACAACTGAAATGCATCAATCTGAATTCTAGAACGAAATATTTATCTTTCCATGTAACATATTATTTTTATACTTTCATTTTACTCACCTGTAAATATTTTTGCTCTATAAATTTTAAAATAACTTCTTGCTTATAAATATTTGATTTTTATGAGTAACGCTCATAGAAAATGAATTAGTATTTAAAAAAAATTATTGGGTATAATAAAATTTAGTTTCTCAAAATTTGAACAGAATCTCTCACCAAATATCAGAAAATTAGTTATAATTTGCTTCGAGATTTTCCTTTTATTCTACCATATATTAATAGATGTTTCTATACATGACCAGGGCTTCCCTTGTGGCTCAGCTGGTAAAGATTCTGCCTGTAATGCGGGAGACCTGGGTTCGATCCCTGGAGTTTGATCTTCTGGGAAGATCCCTTGGAGAAGGGAAAGGCTACCCACTCCAGTATTCTGGCATAGATAATTCCATTGACTGTATGGTCCATTGGGTCACAAAGAGACAGACATGTATGAGAAACTTTCACATGCATGAGCAGTGTTGAGGTTATAGTACTTTGATAAATAACATATTTGTCTACTCCAAAGTTTGAAAGTGATTGTGCAGCATTACTGTTAAGCTGTTTAAAGGAAAAAGCTTTGACCTGCAGCCAAACTAGATTCCTGCTCTATTTTGTTTATCCCAGCACACTCACTCCCTACCCTTCCTAATTTATTCATCTGAAATTAAAACTGAGTTTTTAGGCCGAACACATGTATCCTGGACTTTTGCCTCACAGATTCTTAGGGAGAGTTTGAGTGAACTCTGGGAGTTGGTGATGGACAGGGAGGCCTGGAGTGCTGCAATTCATGGGGTCACAAAGAGTCCGACATGACTGAGTGCCTGAACTGAATGCTTATATATGGAATCTAGAAAAATGGCTGAAGAATTTATTTACAGGGCAGCAATGGAGAAACAAACATAATACATAGACTTATGGACATGGAGAGAGGGGAGGAGAGGGTGAGATGTATGGAAAGAGTAACATGGAAACTTACATTACCATATGTAAAATAGATAGCCAATGGGAATTTGCTGCATGGCTCAGGAAACTCAAAAAGGGGCTCTGTATCAACCTAGAGAGATGGGATGGGACAGAAGGTGGGAGGAAGTTTCAAAAGGGAGGGGATATATGTGTACCTCTGATTCATGGGGTCACAAAGAGTCAGACACGACTGAGTGACTGAACTGAACTGAACTGAACTGATGGCTGATTCATGTTGAGGTTTGACAGAAAGCAACAAAAGCTGTAAAGCAATTATCCTTCAGTAAAAAATAAATTGATAAAAAAGTATTATCTTGAGTCAAAAATGATGCCAAAAAGTAAAAAAAAAAAAAAAAAAAATTACCCGAGATAGACTGAGATGATCAAAAAGGGACTTTGACTTCAAAAGTCAAAAATCTGCTGGAGATAAGACTGTCACAAAGCAATGAGGATGAGACTTTGTCACTAAGGAAAGAATAAATCTTTAAACAAATAAAAAGAAAATGCTGATCAAAAGCACAGAGATAGGAAATTTTCAGCATATTCAGGAAACCAGTGTTCCTGACAGAGGACCTCCAGAAGCTCTAGTGGCTTTCACAGCAAAATGAACCTAATGACCTGAACAAACCCTTTTTAAATTCCTGCGTACCCAGATTCTAAATATTTTGTCATTCACAGGCAAGACCTCACACCATTCTCCTCAGTAGATGATGTGATACATTATTTCAATGTGCTTACTTTACACAATCCTCAGGAGTTTGTTAACTGTATTGTGCCAAGAAGAAAGCATGATGACACCAGAGCAGTGAATCTGTGCAAACTTCATCTTTAACCTTAAGGAACTAGCTGGCCCTGGGAGCCTATAGAACCTGCTCTGGGCCATGAAGGAATGGATTCCAGTTCATTGCATTTATGAGATATATTCATCTGCAGCTGAAGCTATGTAAGACAAACCATCATTGCAAATTATTTCACATGAAACTTCACATTGGGCAGATAAATTATTAAGTGTTTAACATAGGTTTTGACTAATATGTGTAATTAAAATTAAAGTGGAACTTTTCTTACTGTACATGTAATTTTTGTATGTGCAATCGAGGCACACCATGTTCTGTTGTAAAGTGTGAAGCACTGTTGTAAAGTTTAAAGCAAGGCTAAAAAGAATAGAATAGGGTGCAATCCTTGTAATATTTTAATTAAAAAATAGTATAATAAGAATCACAGTGCCATAGGCAGAATGTAGATTGTAGATTGAGATCAGTTACATTTGCTGATCTTGTCTCTTGTAATATAGAGCTTATTTTAAACTGAGATCCTTATAACAATCTTAACTTTGTATTTCCCCTGTAAGGCAGTAGGCCAAGTTAATTAAACTGAGGAAAGAAAAATTTTACTGGATATTTTTGTCAGGTTAAAATTTTCAATTGAATGGAAGCCAAATTATAAGAAAAGGAAATCAGAGTCTTACAGTGTATACATTGTGAGGAGAAAATAATATGGATAATCCCTTCAAATAAAAAAATATCTTTGGGATAAACAATGTATTTGGAAATTTCTTTCTATTCATAATAAACTAGAGACTGTTGCTTTTTAAGAAAAAGTCATATAAATGTATAGTGGGTGGGAGATAAACATTTAAGTGAAATAACAGAGGGTCTTGAAGATCAGAGTTGGAGGAGTTTGAATGATGGAGTTACAGGAGGTGAATTGATGTCAGTGAGTCTGCAATAATCTCTTTCTACTGTGCCTTTATGAACTACAGATGCTGCAAAATTAAATTACTGTTTCCTGTGCTACCACATAGCTTGGATCCTTTTTGAAAATTAGGTTCTATCAATTTGATGCACTTGTGTGAAATTTGGAACTATGGATTTTTCTGTGATAATGTCCAACTCTCTGGCTTCATGAATGCCAAGCAGATGACAGTACAGTGGTGTGTTCCATGGGGGTCCAGTTTTCCACTACCCACCTAGGCAGACTCCCCTGGGAAGAAAGTGTGACAGTGTCCTTTTGGAGGTCATTTCTCAAGGCACTGATTCTGACCTGTGAAACCATTTTGCTCCTTTTATTAAATTAACATAACATAAATAGAGAGGTTTCTGAGTCTTGTAACAGAAGTATGGAATTTTCTAGACACTGAGGAGATCCTGAATATTTGAAGGCTTTTGAATGAACTATATAATATCACATACTACATTAACATTCACTTTATCATCCAATTAAGACTAAATTGCTTTTCACACTGGACAGTGTAGGCAGGCACCCAAAAGTGTTGAGTGGGATTAGGAAATACTACTGTGGGAGTGAAAACAGATGGAGTCCCCAAGGCAACTTGCACCTTAGGAGGAGAGTGCTGACCCCAGGCTTGATGTCTAAGGGTCGCTGTCTCCAATGCAGTGGACTATAGTGGGAGGGAGACACAGCGCACATGTCCTCAACCACAGGAACAGACCAGCTGAAAAGAGCTTGGTCCCTTCACCCTTGCCGAGACATTTGTAAGTCATTTTTCTCTGCAAACTGAGAAAGAAAGAAAATACAGAGCAAATCTGTGCTTGTAAATCATTCTGGATTTTAGCTGCCTTGTCTGGCTGAGAAATCAGAACAGTGAAGGGAAGAAGCAATAACTAATAGGTTGGAATTACTTTTCCACTGCTTTAATCATTGAGAACAGCATTATGTCTGAAAGAATTGATTGTGGATTATACATTTCAATTATTGCAAGTTCTTAAGGAGAAAATGCTAATAAGGAAATAAGTTAATGGTTTCCAGTTCATCAGTTTTTCTAACTCACATCCTAGGATCAGGGTGAAAGAAAAAAAAAAGTTGAATACATTCTGTGGCAACCATATCAAAGCAACATTAGACTGTTGATGTCAATACATCCACAAGCACATAAATAGCAGAAGCCAGCCATCATCTTGAGAGTATTTGTTCAGATTTCCCCACCCAGTCTTTCTATGTCAGCAAGAAGGGCAGTGGACATGGTGCTGCCTGGTCACTGGCTGGAATGTACCCTCCCTCACCTGATGTGACTGGAGCAGAGAGCCTAGTGTTTGTGGGGGTAGGAGCGACCTCTTCCCATTCTCCCTCCTCTGGAGGGTTCAAAAGACCTAGTTACATTCACCTAGTGTGTTAATTGTCATCTATGGAAAATAAAGAACTCCCCATTTATATATTTAAAAAATTTCTTGGGGCATGGAATCTTGGGGGATCAAAGTGAGCATAAACCCCAGGAGACTAAGACTCATCAGGTTTCTGTGTTCCTATTAAAAAGTTGTATTCTCTAGCCCGGAAAATGGAAATCTTCAAACTTTAGGATAAATACTTTTCAAGATGGGGAACACATGTACACCCAGGGTGGATTCATCAATGTATGGCAAAACCAGTACAATGTTATAAAGTAATTAGCTTTCAATTAAATTTTTTTAAAAAATGGCAAAAAACACACACACACACCTAAAATTACTTCAGACTAAGAAGAAGGAAGTTATACATTAGTGATGATGGTTTTCACTATTAAAAATTAGCCAGTAAAGCTGAAACTAGTAGGATAAGGAAAAAAGTAGCATAAACTCCAAGAGGTTTAAGAAATTCACTATTGGTTGAGGGATGTTTTTAGTACGGTGTGTAGAAAAATAAATGAGGATCATTGTCTTTATATTAAATATATATATATATATATATCTAATGTTTATTGTTGTGGTAGTTTGAGGGCTGGTTAGAAAAGAATTTCCAGGCACAGAATATTTCAGAAGGAAGTGAATTTATTAGAAACAAAGAGAAGAGATACTGGGGGTACTGGGAGCACAGCCGGCTGGCCTCCTGACATGACAGGATGATGTTAGAACAGAGGGGAGGCTCAAGAGAGAGTCAGTGGTTCTCATGGGTTAGTAGCCAGTTTTTATAGTCTCAAGACAAAGGAAATTTCTGCTAGAAGGTTGGCATCAGGTGACTGATTAGAGCACTATAGGGTGAGCACTGGAGTGAGCAGACAATTCTTACCTTTGTGAATGTATGAGCATATGGTGGAAACAGTGTCAGACTTTATTTTGGGGGGCTCCAAAATCACTGCAGATGCTGATTGCAGCCATGAAATTAAAAGACGCTTACTCCTTGGAAGAAAAGTTATGACCAACCTAGATAGTATATTAAAAAGCAGAGACATTACTTGGCCAACAAAGGTCTATCTAGTCAAGGCAATGGTTTTTCCCGTGGTCATGTATGGATGTGAGAGTTGGACTGTGAAGAAAGCTGATCACCGAAGAATTGATGCTTTTGAACTGTGGTGCTGGAGAAGACTCTTGAGAGTCCCTTGGACTGCAAGGAGATCCAACCAGTTCATTCTGAAGGAGATCAATCCTGGGTGTTCATTGGGAGGACTGATGTTAAAGCTGAAACTCCAATACTTTGGCCACCTCATGCGACGAGTTGACTCACTGGAAAAGACTCTGATGCTGGGAAGGATTAGGGGTGGGAGGAGACGGGGACGACAGAGAATGAGATGTCTGGATGGCATCACCGACTCGATGGAGGTGAGTTTGTGTGAACTCCGGGAGTTGGTGATGGACAGGGAGGCCTGGCGTGCTGTGATTCATGGGGTTGCAAAGCGTCAGTCACGACTGAGCCACTGAACTGAACTGAACTGTATCTTCATGCATGCTGTGCGATCTCTCTATGCCTCAGGTTTTTATCTGTCTTATATTCCCCAATTTCTTCTCTCCTTCACAGATTAGCACATAATTCACATAATAATATCTACTATTAACTGATACATTTGAAAAATTTTGCCCAATATCGGGGTCAGGAAATCTGCTAGTGATGATCAAGGGGTGCTTTTGGCAATACTAACAAAGGGACGCGAGAGACGCCGGCCCCGGCGCAACCATCCACGCAAAGAAGCGTGGCCGAGAGGAGCTATCCCACGTCCAATAGGTGGTGGCTGTGCGGGCGCAGTAGGGCCGAGAAGAGTTACTCCACTTTCAAGGTCAGGATGGGTGGCCTTGAAGAGATACCTCTCGTCCGAGGTAAGGTGCAGCAGCTGCGCTTTGCTGGAGTAGCTGTGAAGAGATATCCCACGCCCAAGGTAAGAGAAACCCAAATAAGAGGATAGGTATTGCGATGGGGCATCAGAGGGCAGACACACTGAAATCATAATCACAGGAAGCTAGTCGATCTGATCACATGGACCACAGCCGAAAGTGGTCCACTGGAGAAGGGAATGGCAAACCACTTCAGTATACTTGCCTTGAAAACCCCATGAACAGTATCAAAGGGCAAAACAATAGGATACTGAATGAGGAATTCCCCAGGTCGGTAGGTACGCAGTAAGCTCCTGGAGATCAGTGGAGAAATAACTCTAGAAGGAATGAAGAGATTGAGCCAAAGCAAAACTAATACCCAGTTCTGGATGTGACTGGTGATAGAAGCAAGGTCCGATGCTGTAAAGAGCAATATTGCATAGGAACCTGGAATGTTAGGTCCATGAATCAAGGCAAATTGGAAGTGGTCAAACAGGAGATGGCAAGAGTGAACATAGACATTCTAGGAATCAGTGAACTCAAATGGAATGGAATGGGTGAATTTAACTCAGATGAACGTTATATCTACTACTGTGGGCAGGAATCCCTTAGAAGAAATGGAGTAGCCATCATGGTCAACAAAAGAGTCCGAAATGCAGTACTTGGATGCAATCTTAAAAACGACAGAATGATTTCTTTTCGTTTCCAAGGCAAACCATTCAATATTACAGTAATCCAGGCCTATGCCCCAACTAGTAACGCTGAAGAAGCCGAAGTTGAATAGTTCTATGAAGACCTACAAGACCTTTTAGAACTAACACCCCAAAAAGATGTCCTTTTCATTATAGGGGACTGGAATGCAAAAGAACGAAGTCAAGAAACACCTGGAGTAACAGGCAAATTTGGCCTTGGATCACGGAATGAAGCAGGGCAAAGGCTAATAGAGTTTTGTCAAGAGAATGCACTGGTCATAGCAAACACCCTCTTCCAACAACACAAGAGAAGACTCTACACATGGACATCAGCAGATGGTCAACACCTAAATCAGATTGATTATATTCTTTGCAGCCAAAGATGGAGAAGCTCTATAGAGTTAGCAAAAACAAGACCAGGAGCTGACTGTGGCTCAGATCACGAACTCCTTATTTCCAAATTCAGACATAAATTGAAGAAAGTAGGGCGAACTACTAGACCATTCAGATATAACCTAAATCAAATCTCTTATGATTATACAGTTGAAGTGAGAAATAGATTTAAGGGACTAGATCTGATAGATAGAGTGCCTGATGAACTCTGGACAGAGGTTCGTGACATTGTATAGGAGACAGGGACCAAGACCATCCCCATGGAAAAGAAATGGAAAAAAGCAAAATGGCTGTCTGGGGAGGCCGTATAAATAGCTGTGAAAAGAAGAGAAGGGAAAAGCAACGGAGAAAAGGAAAGATATGAGCATCTGAATGCATAGTTCCAAAGAATAGCAAGGAGAGAAAGCCTTCCTCAGTGATCAATGCAAAGAAATAGAGGAAAACAACAGAATAGGAAAAACAAGAGATCTCTTCAAGAAAATTAGATTCCAAGGGAACATTTCATGTAAAGATGGGCTCGATAAAGGATAAAACGTGGACCTAACAGAAGCAGACGATATTAATAAGAGGTGGCAAGAATACACAGAAGAACTGTACAGAAGATCTTCAGGACCAAGATAATCACGATGGCGTGATCACTGACCTAGAGCCTGACATCTTGGAATGTGAAGTCAAGTGGGCCTTAGAAAGCATCACTCTGAACAAAGCTAGTGGAAGTGATGGAATTCCAGTTGAGCTATTTCAAAACTTGAAAGATGATGCTGTGAAAGTGCTGCACTAATATGCCAGCAAATTTGGAAAACTCAGCAGTGGCCACAGGACTGGAAGAGGTCAGTCTTCATTCCAATCCCAAAAAAAGGCAATCCAAAAGCATGCTCAAACTACCGCACAATTGCACTCATCTCACACGCTAGTAAAGTTATGCTCAAAATTCTCCAAGCCAGGCTTCAGCAATATGTGAATCGTGAACTCCCAGATGTTCAAGCAGGTCTTAGAAAAGGCAGAGGAACCAGAGATCAAATTGCCAAAATCCTCTGCATCATGGAGAAAGCAAGAGAGTTCCAGAAAGACATCTATTTCTGCTTCATTGACTATGCCAAAGCCTTTGACTGTGTGGATCACAATAAACTGTGGAACATTCTGAAAGAGATGGGAATACTAGACCAGCTGACCTGCCTCTTGAGAAACGTGTATGCAGGTCAGGAAGCAACAGTCAGAACTGTACATGGAACAACAGACTGGTTCCAAATAGGAAAAGGAGTACGTCAAGGCTGGATATTGTCACTTTGCTTATTTAACTTATATGCAGAATACATCATGAGGAACACTGGGCTGGAAGAAGCACAAGCTGGAATCAAGATTGCCGGGAGAAATATCAATAACCTCAGATATGCAGATGACACCACCCTTATGGCAGAAAGTGAAGAGGAACTCAAAAGCCTCTTGATGAAAGTGAAAGAGGAGAGTGAAAAGGTTGGCTTGAAGCTCAGCATTCAGAAAACAAAGATCATGGCATCTGGTCCCATCACTTCATGGGAAATAGATGGAAAAACAGTGGAAACAGTGTCAGACTTTATTTTTTGGGGCACCAAAATCACTGCAGATGCTGATTGCAGCCATGAAATTAAAAGATGCTTGCTCCTTGGAAGGAAAGTTATGACTAACCTAGATAGTATATTAAAAAGCAGAGACATTACTTTGCCAACCAAGGTCCGTCTAGTCAAGGCTATGGTTTTTCCCATGGTCATGTATGGATGGGAGATTTGGACTGTGAAGAAAGCTGATCGCCGAAGAATTGATACTTTTGAACTGTGGTGTTGGAGAAGACTCTTGAGAGTCCCTTGGACTGCAAGGAGATCCAACCAGTCCATTCTAAAGGAGATCGATGCTGGGTGTTCATTGGAATGACTGATGCTAAAGCTGAAACTCCAATACTTTGGACATCTCATGCGGAGTTGACTCTCTGGAAAAGACTCTGATGCTGGGAGGAATTGGGGGTGGGGAGGAGATGGGGATGACAGAGAATGAGATGGCTGGATGACATCACCAGCTCGATGGACATGAGTTTGAGTGAACTCCGGGAGTTGTTGATGGACAGGGAGGCCTGGCGTTCTGTGATTCATGGGATCGCAAAGCGTCAGACAAGACTGAGCCACTGAACTGAACTGAACTGAACAAAGGGATTCAGTCAGTTTTGAATGGGACTTTCGTTCTGGGCTCTACTTCTGTGCAAGGTGCTTACTCCACTCCTTGGTGCAAGGTCTTGTGCCTCTGGCCTAGGGCAAGACTCCACATATTGGTTAACAGATATCCTTTGGAACAAAAGCTCATAAATATTAAAATGACTGCAAGTTACTCAGTGCATGTCTGAGTGCATGTTTGTGCTTCTATTTCAGACTTGCTTCTACATATAAAAAATTAACTGCCATTTTAATTAGAAGGAAAAAGCTCATCTATTTGTCTGTATTAAGAACAAAACTACCCATATGGGTATTTTTTCTTATTCAGTTAACTTTTAAAGTAAGTACTTAGAGGTATTAGCTACCATAAATCCAAACTTTTTTTAGTTTACATTAAAAAAAATCATATTGAATGGTTAAATGACTTCTTTAAGTACACAAATAGTTGATAATAAGCACACAATTCTTACCTTTGTGAATGCATGAGCATAGTTGGTATGTGCTATGTATCTTCATACATGCTGTGTAATCTCTCTATGCCTCAGTTTTATATCTGTGTCTTATATGCCCCAATTTCTTCTCTCCTCCACATATTAGCATATAATGCACATAGTAATATTTACTATTAATTGATAAACATGAATTAATTTATTGTCAATTTTAAGCTTTTCAAAAATATACAGTTTAATATGGCTATTTTTAATTAAATTATTTTATATTGCTTGTTTTAAATAGTGAAAATATTTTCTTACAGTTATTAGAAATTTGTTTTTCAATAAGTTAGACTAACTAGTCAACAAATTGTGTGTAAGTATATATAAAGAAAAGCAACTAATGTTAATGTCAGTATATTTTCATTATTTTTATTCCACAATAATTTTAAAATCACATGTTTAAAAATTTGTTTTAAATTACATAACTTATTTATCTTTATTATGAAAATCCAAATGATAAAAAAATAGAAGTCTTTTTGAATGCAGTGGTAAGATTCTATGGTTTTACCATAGTTATGATGGCTGTTGAGGTTTCTGTTAGGTATCATTTATCAAATTAGAGAATTTTCCTAACTAAACTCTTAGTGATTTTAATTTTTTAAATATGATTAGTCTTTTTAAAATGTTTTTTCTACTTTCATTGGTAACTCTTGCTAATTATGTTCATAATTTCTTATTGTTCAAAAATTTTTGCTTTTATGGGATAAAACTCAATCAGGTCAAGGTGTATTCTTCCTCCAATATACACAGTAGAGCTAGATTAAATACACTGATATTTTATCACATTTCAATTAGAATACTTTATGCTCTCAAGTAAGATTCATTTTATATTCCAGTCATATTTTATGTTCTTCTTTAGTTGTTTTACCATGGTTGTTCTTTTGTGAATTCTTTCTTTTAATTCATCTTTGATTGGTTGTATTTTGCCATCAATAATATTTTAAACAGCAGTTACAGGGCTTCTAATAATCAAGTTGACATTTGTTGCCTTTATATTACTGAAATTCAAAAACTTTGATAATTAATTTATTTTAAAATATTTATCATTGTTTTTCTCTCTGCCATTTTTGTAGTGTGCACTTATTAGCTCAGTTGTTTCTATTTTCTTTCATTTCTGTCATGTAATAAAACAAAACATGTCCTTGACTTATAAATAGCTGCATCCATTGAATGTGTACAACTTGATGAGTTTGGGAATAAGAACTCAAGGGAGGCGTGGATAAATTGGGAGGTTGGAAATGACATGTACATACTACTATATATAAAATAAATAACTAATAATGATCTATGATATACCACAGTGAACTGTACTCAGTACTCTGTAATGACCTATGCAGGGAAAAAATCTAAAAAAGAGTGGATATATGTATATGTGTAATAGATTCACTTTGCTGTGCATCTGAAACCAACACAATATTGTAATGTCAATAAAAATTTTAAATAAAAGCAATTTAAAAATGTGTACACTTGTGAAATCATCACCATTGAATAGTGTCTGTAGCTAGTGACACTATACTTTACACTTAAAATTTTTTGAGATGTCAAATCTTGTGTTAATGTTCTTACTACATGTCTTTGCTTGTTTAGGCTGCTATTAAAAAGTTCCAGAGACTGGGTAGCTTGTAAACAGCAGAAATTTATCTCTCACAATTCTGGAGGCTGAAAGTCCCAGGTCCCAGGGTCTGCATGGTGGGGTTCTGATGAGATCCTCTTCCTGGCCACAGATGGTATCTTCTCTCTATGTCCTCACAGGGCAGTAGGATGAGGGGCTCCCTGCTGGGTCTTTTATAAAGATATCACTCCCATTCGTAAGGTCTCCACATTCATGACATAACTTCCCAAAGGTTTTAGTCCTGATACTATCATCTTGGGGTTTAGGGTTTCAATACCAGACTTTGGGGACAAGGATGCAAATGTTCTGCATGTAGAACCACAAAGAGTAATCATACTGATAAGGAGGAAGGAAGGCTTAGGGTGTGTCTAGACTGACTCCTCCATCAGCCTTCTGGGATGTAACTTCATCTCCCCAGGACCTGTAAAACTTCTAGAAAAATGTAGAAGAGTGTTCTGAGAAACTTTTCATGATTGACTCAGACAAATAGGTGAATGGATAAATCCTTCTCATGAAGCCTGAGCAAATATAAAGAAATAATGTGGAAAGTATACAAAAAAGCCATGAACATCAAGATGGCTTTGTAACATGCAGGAAGCACTGTAACACACAGAAAGCCGATGGAGGAGTCAGTCTAGACACACCCTGGGTGTCCTTCCTTCCTCCTTATCAGTCAGTATGATTCAGTTCAGTTCAGTCGCTCAGTCGTGTCTGACTCTTTGCGACCCCATGAATCACAGCACACCAGGCCTCCCCATCCATCTCCAACTCCCAGAGTTCACTCAGGCTCACCTCCATCGAGTCGGTGATGCCATCCAGTCATCTCATTCTCTGTCGTCCCCTTCTCCTCCTGCCCCCAATCCCTCCCAGCATTAGAGTCTTTTCCAGTGAGTCAGATTGTCGCATGAGGTGGCCAAAGTATTGGAGTTTCAGCTTTAGCATCAGTCCTTCCAATGAACACCCAGGACTGATCTCCTTTAGAATGGACTGGTTGGATCTCCTTGAAGTCAAAGGGACTCAGTATGTTTACTCTTTCCCTAAAATGTCAAGTTTATTTGTCTTTTTCAATTTTTGTGTGACCTCTTTGTATTTAACATCTTAAATTGTCTTTCATCATAAAAATTGTGAAAATGCTTTCTTTGTGGCTCAGATGGTAAAGAATCTGCCTGCAATGCAGGAGACCTGAGTTCAATCCCTGAGTCAGGAAGATCCCCTGGAGAAAGGAATAACAACCCAATCCAGTATTCTTACCTGGAGAATTCCATGGAGAGAGGATCTTGGTTGGCTATAGTCCATGGGATCACAGAGTTAGACATGACTGAGCTACTAACACTTTGACTTCACACTTGCAATTAAAATAGAGTTGAATAACCAGAAGGGAGCGCTCTTTTACCCATGATGGTAGCAGAGTCCAAGAGGAGGAAGACAGTCTCTTCATGCCTGGGAAAACTCAGTGAATAGGACACAACCTCAGTCAAGCTCAGTCCCAATGGACTCTTTGTTTACTATAGCTATGCAATTCCCTTTCCCTCTCTTTAAAATAATGTGCCTCTCCTTGTGGAAGAAGACATGCAGGCAGCTCACTATGGTTGTAGACTCCAAACAGCAATTCTTTGCTAATATAAATAAACCCATTTTTTTTCTGGAGAAATAAATGATTGTCTAATTGTTTTCAGTCAACACATTTAATATCCATAAAATCTCCTCAAATTAAAAAATATTCTTAAATTAATATTTAAATGTTTTCAAAAGGATGAATAGAGATGAATAGAGACAGGGTGTAGGTCCTAACATTTATAAAGAAACAATTGTTTTAAAGAAAATTGCTGCAGAAAATACTTCATTGCTGTTGGCAGAATGGCCCTTCACTGTTTTCAAGGCTGTGGGAACATTTAAGTGTTATTAGAAAATAAACAGGGCTGGTGTATCTCTATTGAAGACAATCTCTGTGTGGACCAGCCCATGTTAGTGCTGAAGGTAATTGAGTATCTAGTGTACTGTATTCATCCACCTACAACTTCTTGCACAACACATCTCTCACATGGTGTCATCACTAATGAAATTTAGGAGGGAGGAAAGTCTCCAAATTAGCAATGTGTCACTTAAAACTCCCAGTCTTCTCTTGTTATAGCTTTCCTCCAGAAGCTCACCTTAGCTTCTGTAATAATCACCAGGACAAATCACTTGTTCCTTGTTAAGCTTTTATCTCCATGAAGTGAAGGTGACAATGAACACTTTTCTATAAGACCTTCTTGGCAACCATCCCACCATGCCTGCTGGCCTGTTTTGATCTCATTCCATATGTCCACAATTTAAGTGGCAATACAACTCTCCCTGAATTGTATTGTATGGCCCTGAGGGGCACAATTCTGTGTTACCTGCTTTTGGAAATAATCTTTTCAGCCTATTTCAGTTTTCACATTAAAGAACTGTCTGACTGAGAGTTGATGACTGCAGGCTTGTAAGGACAAGATCAAACAGAAGAAGATAGCTAGCAGGAGTCACATGTAAGAATCTAATTCTGCATGCATAATAACCTCTTTGTTCTCTTTTAATATATCTGAAGCCATAGGTAGTAATATTGACTCAGATATGGCCTGCAGTCAACTATTCCTACACTTATTTTAGTGGAATATTTAAATTCAATACCTTGTGAAAGTACTTTATTAGGTGTATCAATAGATATTTATTCAAAAGTTAATCTCTAAATGAGTTTCAGTCTAGAAAACTTCCCATTTAATGAATATCAGAGGAAAATAAATAATTTTTGTCTCGATTAATGACTTTGAGCATTGATTTTCTCACTGGGAAAACTTCATTTTCTTTAACTGAAGTTAATGTGAATGTTTTTTCTTTGGCTAATCTGTCAAGTATGATTATTTTGTTTTCATTTGAAATTTTCTAGAATAACTTTCTGTTGATTTAGCAATTCTTTGGTGGTGAAAAAATTTTCCCTGTCAGTATATTTATAAATAAAGATTCACTGCCATTGTTAACAATTGATTTTTCTGTTTATTGTGACACAATTAAAGCAAGTTTATTCTTAGTCACTACTAGATTAATAAATATAAATTTTAGCATTCAAACCTAGTAAATCGAAAGATTTGTTAGCCTAACCTTTAACCAGCAATTTTATAGTATATTTCCCTGTTTATACTTTAAATATGTCTAGTGTGCTAATGAGTGAAGAACAAAATTGCTCATTGATTATTGCTTTCCATGACTATCTCAGGAATTTATTTTAAATTTAGTCACAAAGAAGTTTTAGTTTATTTTTATTGTAACCCCTTTTACTAGATGTAATTCCATTGGGGAAAAATATTGCTTTAACTTCAAATTTCACAATAATGGTTATGCAGCTCAAGACTTTTATTACATTTTAAAAAATGAAGTATAGTCAAGTTACAATATTGAGTTTCAAGTTGTACAACTTATTTTACAGGTTTTCCTCAAGTCATTACAAAACAATTGCTGTATATTCCTGTGCTGTAAAATATATCCTTGTTGCTTATTTATTTTATACATAGTGTGTGCTAAGTCACTTCAGTTCTGTCTGACTCTTCACAGCCCTATGGACTGTAACCTTGCAGGCTCCTCTGTCCATGAGATTCTCCAGGCGAAAATACTGGAGTGGGTTGCCATGACCTCCTTCGGAGGATCTGCCTGATCCAGGGATCAAACCCACATCTTGTGTGGCTCCTACATTGCGGCAGATTGTTTACCATTGAGCCACCAGGGAAGATCTTACTCATAGTAGTTTGTGTCTAATAATTCCATCCTACTGTCTTGCTTTTCCCCTACCCTTTTGCTTCCTAGTACTTACGATTTGTTCTCTATATCTGGGAGACTCTGATTTGTTATACACTTTTATTTTTATTCTTTAGATTTTGTGTAACTGATAATGCAGACTATTTGACTTGCTTTGTCTGACTTAGTTCACTAAGCATAATACCTTCTAAGTCCATCCACATTGTTACAAATGACATAATTTCATTATTCTTTATGGCTGAATAATATCCATCGTATATATGTACTACAGCTTCTTTATTCATTCATCTGTTATTGGACGCATTGTGAATAGTGCTGCAATGAACACTGAGGTGCATGTCTTTTCAAATTAATACTTTCATCTTTTGAGGATATATACCCAGGAGTTGAATTGATGAAACATATGGTAGCTCTAATTTAGTTTTTTTTTTAAGGAATTTCCATCATGTTTTAGTGGCTGCACCTATTTACAATCACACAGTTCACTAGGTTTCTCTTTTTTCTACAATCTTGCCAATATTTGTTGTTTATAAACATTTTGATGATAGTCATTTTGACAGGTGTGGTGTGATATCTGACTTGTCTCTCCTTGATACTTAGCAATGTTGAGCATTTTTTCATGTGTCTGTTTGGAACCCATTGGAAAAATATATATTCAGGTCTTCTGCCTAGTTTTACATTGAGTTGTTTATTTGATGTTTTATGAGCTGTTTATATATATTGGATGCTAAACCCCTTTTGGTCATATCATTAGCAAATATTTTCTCTCATTCCATAGACTGTCTTCACTTTGTTGATAGTCTCCTTTTCTGTGCAAAGGTTTTTCATTTTAATTAAGCCCCATTCATTTATTTTTTTTTCCTTTGGCCTTAGAAAATATCTAAAAAATATTGCTATGATTTATGTCAAAGAGTGTTCTGCCTATGTCCTCTTCTAAGACTTGCATGGTTTCAGTGTTAAATTTAGGTGATGCTGTGAAAGTGCTGCACTCAATATGCCAGCAAATTTGGAAAACTCAGCAGTGGCCACAGGACTGGAAAAGATCAGTCTTCATTCCAATCCCAAAGAAAGGCAATGCCAAAGAATGCTCAAACTACTGCACAATTGCACTCATCTCACACGCTAGTAAAGTCATGCTCAAAATTCTCCAAGCCAGGCTTCAGCAATATGTGAACCGTGAACTCCCAGATGTTCAAGCAGGTTTTAGAAAAGGCAGAGGCACCAGAGATCAAATAGCCAACATCCGCTGGATCATGGAGAAAGCAAGAGAGTTCCAGAAAAACATCTATTTCTGCTTCATTGACTATGCCAAAGCCTTTGACTGTGTGGATCACAATAAACTGTGGAACATTCTGAAAGACATGGGAATCCCAGACCAGCTGACCTGCCTCTTGAGAAACGTGTATGCAGGTCAGGAAGCAACAGTCAGAACTGTACATGGAACAACAGACTGGTTCCAAATAGGAAAAGGAGTACGTCAAGGCTGTATATTGTCACCTTGCTTATTTAACTTATATGCAGAGTATATCATGAGGAACTCTGGGCTGGAAGAAGCACAAGCTGGAATCAAGATTGATGGGAGAAATATCAATAACCTCAGATATGCAGATGACACCACCCTTATGGCAGAAAGTGAAGAGGAACTCAAAAGCCTCTTGTTGAAAGTGAAAGAGGAGAGTGAAAAGGTTGGCTTGAAGCTCAACATTCAGAAAACAAAGATCATGGCATCTGGTCCCATCACTTCATGGGAGATAGATGGAAAAACAGTGGAAACAGTGTCAGACTTTATTTTTTTGGGCTCCAAAATCATTGCAGATGCTGATTGCAGCCATGAAATTAAAAGATGCTTACTCCTTGGAAGGAAAGTTATGACCAACCTTGATAATATACTGAAAAGCAGAGACATTACTTTGCCAACCAATGTCCGTCTAGTCAAGGCTATTATTTTTCCCATGGTCATGTATGGATGTGAGAGTTGGACTGTTAAGAAAGGTGATCGCCGAAGAATTGATGCTTTTGAACTGTGGTGTTGGAGAAGACTCTTGAGAGTCCCTTGGACTGCAAGGAGATCCAACCAGTCCATTCTAAAGGAGATCAATCCTGGGTGTTCACTGGAAGGACTGACGCTGAAGCTGAAACTGCAATACTTTGTCCACCTCATGCGACGAGTTGACTCACTGGAAAAGACTCTGATGCTGGGAAGGGTTGGGGGTGGGAGGAGAAGGGGACGACAGAGAATGAGATGGCTGGATGGCATCACCGACTCTGCGGACGTGAGTTTGAGTGAACTCCGTGAGTTGGTGATGGACAAGGAGGCCTGGCGTGCTGTGATTCATGGGGTGGCGGAGAGTCAGACATGACTGAGCAACTGAACTGCACTGAACTGAACTGAACTGTCCTGTTTTCCCAGTACTACTTATTGAAAAGGCTATCTTTTCTCTTTTGTATATTCTTCCCTCCTTTGTCATGCATTAATTGCCCATAGATGCCTGGGTTTATTTCTGGGCTCTATTCTGTTTCATTGATCTATGTGTCTGCGTTTCTGCCAGTACTATACTATTTTGATGACTGTAGCTTTGTAGTATAAAGTCAGGAAATGTTATACCTTTGGCTTTGCTCTTTTCTAATCAAGAATGTTTTAGTTTTTCAGGACCCTTTTGTGGTTTGTTTTTACTTTTGCCCTTCTTCTTTCCTTAGCTTTAAATTTCTTCTGCTTAAATCCTATTATTACTTATCAATTTCTCTAATTTCTGAATCTCCATAGCATATGGTATCAGCTTTGGATTATGATGAGAAGAACTCACACACTCTTCTCTGCTATCAGTTCAAGGTCCCCTCTTGGTGTGGTTATCTATGGAAAAGTAAAAATAGTGGACTGAGAAGCCAAACTGAAGGCAATAGTCATGGGTCAGGGATGGGAAATAAGGCATAACTGTTAGACGGAAAAGATAGTTTGCAAGATATAGCAACAAAACCCAACCAAGATGGCAGAATTGCCAGCAGAGAATAAAAACATATGAGTTTAGGGAGTTTGAAGGACAAGGTGGGATTTGTGAAGGTAAGTGTGCTCCTGCAGGCCAGAGTCAGTCCCATCAGGATAATTTCACTTGGTCATAGATTGGTCTTGACTCTCCTAGGTCTTCAATAGAAGGTGAAGATTTACACTGGTAAGGATGTTTGTGTTACAGGTCGTTTAAATTGTCCATTCTCAATTGCCTGCAGGTCAGATTCTTGCTCAGGGCTAGTATGCGGGGATGACCCAGAGGGAGGATAAGGGGAGGAGGGAGGTGGAAGAGGGGTTCGGGAGGGGGAACTCATGTACACCCAGGGCGGATTCATGTCAATGTATGGCAAAACCAACCAATATAATATTGTAAAATAATTAGCCTCCAATAAAAATAAAAAATTACAATAAAACATTAAAAAAACAAAACAAAAAAACACAAAATTCTCGATTTAAACAATGTATTAAGTGCTGTTTCCTTATACTCTTCAGTCTTACGTAAGTCGCCATTGCTTTTTTTTTAGACTTGAGTTTTGTTTTTAATGAATGAGAGTGATTTGCGTATTTATTTATTTGACCATGCTTTGCAGCTTGTGAGATCTTATTTCTCCAATCAGAGACTGAACCCAGGGCCATGGCAGTGAAAGCACTGAGTCCTAAGCAGTGGACCACCAGGGACTTCTCTCATTACATTTTCTAGTGATTTTTTTTAAAAAAATTTCTTATTGAAATAGAGTTATAGACTGAGTGAAAATATTTGACAGAGGGCTGCCATACACCCTAACCAAGCTTCCCCCAATATCAGCATCATATATAACTGTGGTAAGTTAGTTAGCAAAAATTAATATTGGTACAATAACGCAACGGCAAAGAATGCTCAAACTACCGATGATTGCACTCATCTCACACGCTAGTAAAGTCATGTTCAAAATTTTGCAAGCAAGGCTTCAGCAATACGTGAACCATGAACTTCTAGATATTCAAGCTGGTTTTAGAAATCGCAGAGGAATCAGATCAAATTGCTAACATCTGCTGGATCATGGAAAAAGCAAGAGAGTTCCATAAAAACATCTATTTCTGCTTTATTGACTATTCGAAAGCCTTTGACTGTGTGGATCACAATAAACTGTGGAAAATTCTAAAAGAGACGGGAATACCAAACCAACTGACCTGCCTCTTGAGAAACCTGTATGCAGGTCAGGAAGCAACAGTTAGAACTGGACATGGAACAACAGACGGGTTCCAAATAGGAAAAGGAGTATGTCAAGGCTGGATATTGTCACTTTGCTTATTTAACGTATATGCAGAGTACATCATGAGAAACGCTGGGCTGGAAGAAGCATATTAAAAAGCAGAGACATTACTTTGCCAACAAAGGTCCATCTAGTCAAGGCTATGGTTTTTCCAGTGGTCATGTATGGATGTGAGAGCTGGACTGTGAAGAAACCTGATCACCGAAGAATTGATGCTTTTGAACTGTGGTGTTGGAGAAGACTCTTGAGAGTCCCTTGGACTGCAAGGAGATCCAACCAGTCCATTCTAAAGGAAATCAGTCCTGGGTGTTCATTGGAAGGACTGATACTAAAGCTCAAGCTCCAATACTTTGGCCACCTCATGCGATGAGTTGACTCACTGGAAAAGACTTTGATGCTGGGAGGGATTGGGGGAGGGAGGATAAGGGGATGACAGAGAATGAGATGGCTGGATGGCATCACCGACTCGATGGAGGTGAGTTTGAGTGAACTCCGGGAGTTGGTGATGGACAGGGAGGCCTGGCGTGCTGCGATTCATGCGGTCGCAAAGAGTTGGACACGACTGAGTGACTGAACTGAACTGAACTGATAGACCTTTTGCAGATCTCAGCAGAATTACCATCAAAGTTCTTCTGTTCCATTATCTGACCCAGAATCTCATGTTGCCTGCAGAAGTCAAGTCTCCTTGAATCTGTGAAAGTCTTTTATTCTCCCTTGCTTCTCAAACTTTTAAAGAGGTCTGGCCAGTTATTCCACAGAATGTCCCTCAGCATGGGTTGTCTGATGATGCTTTCTTGTCATTGGATTGAAGTTGTGCATTTGTCATGAGTGTCACAGAGACATCACACCATTCTCAGTGTATTGTTTCTGGGACACATGATCATAATGTGTCTGAACACTGTCCAACTGGTTAAGAAAACTTTTGATCATTAGCTCCACGCTAAAGCTGCTAGCTTCCCCATTGCAATTCTTAACCATCTTGGAGGAGATAATTTCAGTTCACTTCAGTCGCTCAGCCATCTCTGACTCTTTGCTACCTCATGAAATGCAACACTCCAGGCTTCCCTGTCCATCACCAACTCTCAGAGTTTGCTCAAACTCATGTCATCGAGTCAGTGATGCCATCGAACCATCTCATCCTCTGTTGTCCCTTTCTCCTCCTGACTTCAATCTTTCCTAGAATCAGGGTCTTTTCCAATGAGTCAGTTCTGCTCTTCAGGTGGCCAAAGTATTGGAGTTTCCGTTTCAGCATCAGTCCTTCCAATGAATATTTAGGATTGATTTCCTTTAGGATTGACTGGTTGGATCTCCTTGCAGTCCAAGGGACTGTCAAGAACCTTCCCCAACACCACAGTTCAAAAGCCTCAATTCTTCAGCACTCAGATTTCTTTATAGTCCGACTCTTGCATTCATACATGACCACTGGTAAAACCATAGCTTTGACTAGATGAACATTTGTTGGCAAAGTAACGTGTCTTCTTTTTAATATGCTGTCTAGGTTGGTCATAGGTTTTCTTCCAAGGAGCAAGCATCTTTTAATTTCATGGCTGCAGTCACCATCTGCAGTGATTCTGGAGCCTCTCAAAAAAATAAAGTCTCTCATTGTTTCTTCATCTATTTGCCATGAAGTGATGGGACCGGATGCCAGGATCTTAGTTTTTCTGAATGTTGAGTTTTAAGCCAACTTTTTCACTCTCCTTTTTCACTTTCATCAAGAGGCTCTTTAATTCTTCTTCAATTTCTGCCATGAGGGTAGTGTCATCTGCATATTTGAGGTTATTGATATTTCTCCCAGCAATCTTGATTCCAGCTCTTGCTTCATCCAGCTCGGCATTTCATGTGATATACTCTGCATATAAGTTAAATAAGCAGTGTGACAATATACAGCCTTGACGTACTCCTTTCCCGATTGGGAACCAGTCTGATGCTCAGTTCCTACTCATTGGAATATTAATGTAGTGGCTGATGCTCAGGTAGCCACTTTGGATATGAAGCAACACAATAAAAGCAGTAGAACAGATAAAAAAAAATCAAAACAAAACAAAAAAACAGGAATTGAAAATCAGGGGGCCATAAAACCATGTCCAAATTGCTTACTTTGTACTTCTATATGTAAAAATTTTAAAATTATATTTAAGTCACTTTTTAAAAAGTAGCTGACAGTCCTTTAAATTATGTCCTTTTTTTTTTTTTTTCAGTCCTGGTTGCAGGTCACAAGGCATCTGATCTTCATCCAAAGATAGATCACTGAGATAAGTTTCAGAAACAATCTTAAAGTGTTCTTTAAGAATTCAATTAAATTTTACATTAATATCACATAACAGCAAGGAACTATCCAAGAAATGAGTCTTACTACCTCTATTGGTAGACTTCCATTAACAAACTGGGATTTAACATTTATTGAAACATCCTTTTCTCCCTAAAATCACCCTCATTTTTACCAAATATAACCAAATTAAGACTTGTTTAAAAAATAGACCTGTTCTCAATAAACTTGACCTGATTATTTATATAACCATAACCCCCCCCTTTTTTTTTTGCTGAGACTTTTATGAAGTCTCAAACTTAACTTTATTTAGTTTTTTTTTTTTTTTATTTTCAGAAGAAACTAAACACTACACCAGGATGAGAAGACGACCTCAGAGGTAGAGAGCTTGCCTAAGATGCTGGACCTGATTCGTATGATCATTTCTAATGTTTTCTTGACTTCTTAGCCCTCTGCATATACATCAAATGCTTTTCTACCATAGGCCTGATCCTATGCTAGTTTTAGAAATTAATCCAATTGTCAGGTTTGTAGACATGTAAAAGTTCATTCAGCTTATACAAAAACTCTGTTAGACTTGTGCCATCCTAATGTCCTTAAACCATGGCAACAGTCTGCTTCTAAATTGGAAAATTAAAAACAATAGCTGGAAATCAGAGTCAGGGCTATGGGAAATCCAATATGGCTGCTTGGCTTTTCCCAGTTCCCTGACAAACCTCATTTTTTATTTGATGGGTTAAAGCCTCCATGGCTACAGGGACTCCATAACGAAAAATCACGGAATATTAAGTTTTGTAAATTGTTAAATTAAGTTTCTAGTTTTGTTAATGTCTAGTGTTTACTAAGACTCACTGCTGAGACAGTTTCTTGTTACGTGATACTGCTAAAAGAGTTAATTAAGTTATTAAAAAGAACACTCTAGGTTAGTTTCTAAGGCTTATCTCAGTAACCAATCTTCAGATAAAGGTCGGATGCTCCATAATGTACAACCAGGAGATTAACACCAGACTATAATCATTTAACGAATGAAGTCAGGTGACTTGGGGTATACCAGGCTTTATCTAATGAAAGTTCTTGACTTATAATTCTTATTTTACTAATAACTGCTATATTATTTTCTGTCACTTGTTTCACTGAGCCTGTGATATAATGCTGAACTGACAGTTCCATATGAGTTCAATAATTGTAATAATGTGACTCTGGGTATGGGAAAAAGCAACAAGAGGGAATATTTTCCTGGACCAGGAGGCTAGTAAGACAGTGGTCCAGAGACTTTTGCTACTTGAAAGGCCCGGTCCAATTTTAGCACATTGAGTGGCCCATCACTTCCCTAGACCTGGGAATGAGCCTTTCCAGCACCGTGGGACACAGTGGCCGTGAAATGGTGTCACATGGTCAGATATGTGGCTATGAAGGGACCCTGCTGACTGGAAGTTGGTACTTGCCCGGTGGCTCTACAAAGATTACATCATGACCATTGCAAGCTGCTGACCTTCAACACCCCCTGAAAGAAGTTCAGGGTGAAAGTCAGGAATGTGGCACTCTGTGCTCTGAAAAAAAAAAAACAAAACTGGCAGAACAGGCCTTCAGATAGTTAGATCTTTTCAGAAAAAGGTTTTGTTTTATGAGTTCCAATTCTTGCATCTTCTCATACCTAGAAAAACACTGATGTCATTAATGGTGAAATCTACTTTGGCTATTAAAAAAAATTATTTATTTTTTTTACAATTAAAAGTCAAAATAGAGTAGCTATGGTTCAGACATCCTGGGAAATAACTATTTCCCAGATATCCTGAAAAATTATATTATGGGTGTGATTTCAGATTAGACGCTGTGACCTAATGTAGAACTTAATGCACCTGTAATGCATTTTTGCTTCTGTACTTTGCTTGCTGCTTGTAAAACCAAAGTTACTCCATTTTAAGATAAGGTTGTTTTTAAGTAAAGATTCCTAAAATTGTTTTTGAAAAAATAAAAAAAATAAAGGAAAAAAAAGTAGCTGAAACTTTTCTGATATATTATGTCACTATTCACTTTGTCAATCCATATTTTGTATCTGATAAACATTTCACAAGGTGTGTATTTTACCTATTATATAGCTTATTTGCAATGTCTTATTAGATATTTTCTCCTATCCATTACTAAACTATATACACATTGCTAGAATTAAGTTGAAAGTATGTAAGATTTTATCTGCATTTCATAATAATTACCTAAGGTACACTGTCTGAAATGGAATCACAGGTCATCAATGCTCATTTGAGATTCTTGGGCCAGGTGTGCTCAGAATTGAGGAATTTTGCAGTTTTGTTTATAATCTATATTAATGACACTCTCATTAAAGTCTAAGATACCAGCCTTCCTTATCAAACACATTTCTCTTTTTGTAGTAGACTATGTACACTATTACACTAAATAGGTTTGGTTTTGTGGCAAATGATTTAAGAAAAAAAAAAGTTTCTTAGAGATTCGGGGACTTCATAATTATGGATAAGACACTTACTTGGTCAAATGTTATGAATGATTTTTATACAAATATGTTAAACTGTTATATTAACATAAATAGTATTACATAAATATATTTTAATAACTTTTCCCAAAGCTTGAACCAAAATAAACTTTTGTTAACTGTATGTGAATATCAGTTTCACTATAACATTACCAGAGCTGATATTTTCTCTTTTTTTATTCTCTTTTCCCAAAGTGCAAAAGGATATCTTCTTTTAGTTTATAATTCTGTGATTGCTAGTAAATAATGCTTATTTCCAATTCTTATGTTGTAACTTATCTGATAATATTTTATGCATGCTTCTTGATTGCTACTTGGACACTTTTAACTTTTTGAGTGAGGTTTAAGATAACTTTTTCAGATAATTGGCCTACTTTATTATTTTAATTTTAAATGACTTTATAAAGTCTTAAAAATATAAATATAAAACATGCATGTTTTTCTCATTTTTTCCCTTTGGCTTAGAATTCTTCCTTCCAAAAAATATTTTATATTTATGCTTAGTTCAGTTCAGTTCAGCCACTCAGTCATGTCCAACTCGTTGTGACCCCATGGACTACAGTATGCCAGGCCTCTCTGTCCACCAACAACTCCTGACTCATGTCCATCGAGTCGGTGATGCCATTCAACCATCTCATCCTCTGTCATTCCCTTCTCCCACCTTTAATCTTTCCCAGAACCATGGTCTTTTTAAATGAGTCAGTTCCTCACATCAGTTGGCCAAAGTATTAGAGTTTCAGCTTGAGCATCAGTCCTTCCAATGAATATTCAGAACAGATCTCCTTTAGGATGGACTGGTTGGATGTTCTTGCAGTCCAAGGGACTCTCAAGGATCTCCTCCAACACCACAGTTCAAAAGCATCAGTTCTTCAGCACTCAGCTTTCTTTTATTTATTTTTTTATTGGAGGCTAATTATTTTACAATATTATATTGGTTGATTTTGCCATACACTGACATGAATCCACCCCAGGAGTACATGAGTTTCCCTTCCTGAACCTCACTTCCACCTCCCTCCTCCCCTTATCCTCCTTCTGGGTCATCCCTGTGCACCAGCCCTGAGCATCCTGTATCATGTGTCGAACCTGGACTGGTGATTTGTTTCACATATGATAATATACATGTTTCAATGCCATTCTCCCAAACCATCCCACCCTCACCCTCTCCCAC
The DNA here is from genome assembly GCF_049115385.1 of Moschus berezovskii. NCBI lineage: Eukaryota > Metazoa > Chordata > Mammalia > Artiodactyla > Moschidae > Moschus > Moschus berezovskii. The sequence goes on along the minus strand of NC_142482.1, from coordinate 13,436,290 downwards.
GAGTCCCAAAGACTGTTCTATACACCTGTGTCTATTTTGCTGTCTCGTATACAGGGTTATCATTTCCATCTTTCTAAATTCCATATATATGCGTTAGTATACTGTATTGGTGTTTCTCTTTCTGGCTTACTTTACTCTGTATAATAGGCTCCAGTTTCATCCACCTCATTAGAACTGATTCAAATGCATTCTTTTTAATGGCTGAGTAATACTCCATTGTGTATATGTACCAAAGCTTTCTTATCCATTCGTCTGCAGATGGACATCTAGGTTGCTTCCATGTCCTGGCTATTATAAACAGTGCTGCAAGGAACATTAGAGTACATGTGTCTCTTTCAATTCTGGTTTCCTCAGTGTGTACACCCAGGAGTGTGATTGCTGGATCATATGGCAGTTCTGTTTCCAGTTTTTTGAGGAATCTTAGTACTGTTCTCCATAGTGACTGTACTAGTTTGCATTCCCACCAACAGTGTAAGAGGGTTCCCTTCTCTCCACACCCTTTCCAGCATTTATTCCATGTAGACTTTTGGATAGCAGCCAATCTGACTGGTGTGAAATGGTATCTCATTGTGGGTTTGATTTGCATTTCTCTGATTATGAGGGATGTTGAGCATTTCTTCATGTGTTTGTTAGCCATCTGTATGTCTTCTTTGGAGAAATGTCTGTTTAGCAATTTTGGTCCATTTTTTGATTGGGTCGTTTATTTTTCTGGAATTGAGCTGCAGGAGCTGCTTGTATATTTTGGAGAGTAATTCTTTGTTGCTTCATTTGCTATTAATTACTCCCATTCTGAAGGCTGCCTTTTCACCTTGCTTATAGTTTCCTTTGCTGTGCAGAAGCTTTTGATTTTAATTAGGTCCCCATTTGTTTATTTGTGCTTTTATTTCCAATATTCTGGGAGGTGGGTCATGGAGGATCCTGCTGTGATTTATGTCGGAGGGAGTTTTGCCTATGTTCTCCTCTAGGAGTTTTATAGTTTCTGGTCTTACATTTAGATCTTTAATCCATTTTGAGTTTATTTTTGGGTATGGTGTTAGGAAGTGTTCTAGTTTCATTCTTTTACAAGTGGCTGACCAGTTTTCCCAGCACCACTTGTTAAAGAGACTGTATCCATTTTACATTCTTGCCTCCTTTGTCAAAGATAAGGTGTCCATAGGTGTGTGGATTTATCTCTGGGCTTTCTATTTTGTTCCATTGATCTATATTTCTGTCTTTATGCCAGTACCATACTGTCTTGATGACTGTGGCTTTGTAGTAGAGCCTGAAGCCCGGCAGGTTAATTCCCCCTGTTCCATTCTTCTTCCTCAAGATTGCTTTGGCTATTCGAGGTTTTTTGTATTTCCATATAAATTGTGAGATTATTTGTTCTAGCTCTGTGAAAAATATCGTTGGTAGTTTGATAGGAATTGCATTGAATGTATAAGTTACTTTGGGTAGTATATTAATTTTCACAATATTTATTCTTCCAATCCATGAACACAGTATATTTCTCCATCTATGAGTGTCCTCTTTGATTACTTTCACCAGTGTTTTGTAGTTTTCTATGTACAAGTCTTTTGTTTCTTTAGGTAGATATATTCCTAAGTATTTTATTCTTTTCGTTGCAACAGTGAATGGAAGTTTCCTTAATTTCTCTTTCTATTTTGGCATTATTAGCATATAGGAATGCAAGGGATTTCTGTGTGTTGATTTTATATCCTGCAACTTTACTGTACTCATTGATTAGCTCTAGTAGTTTTCTGGTAGAGTCTTTAGGGTTTTTGGTGTAAAGGGTCATGTCATCAGCAAACAGTGAAATTTTTACTTCTTCTTTTCCAATTTGGATTCCAGCACTCAGCTTTCTTTATGGTCCAACTCTCACATCCATACATGGCTACTGGAAAAACCATAGCTTTGACTAGATGAACCTTTGTTGGGAAATTCATGTCTCTGCTTTTTAATATGCTGTTTAGGTTGGTCATAGCTTTTCTTCCAAGAAGCAAGCATCTTTTAATTTCATAACTGCAGTCACCATCTGCAGACATTTTGGAAAAACCTCAAAATAAAGTCTGTTACTGTTTGCATTGTTTCCCCATCTTTTTGCCATGAAGTGATGTGATCAGATGCCGTGATCTTAGTTTTTTGAATGAGTTTTAAGCCAACTTTTTCACTCTCCTCTTTCACTTTTCATCAATAGACTCTTTAGTTATTTGCTTTCTGCTCATCTGCATATCTGAGGTTATTGATATTTCTCTCAGGAATCTATACCATCCAGGTATGACCTACATCAAATTCCTTATGATTATACAGTGACAAGTAGATTCAAGGGATTACATCTGATAGACAGAGTGCCTGAAGAACTATGGATGGAGGTTCGTGTCATTGTACAGGAGGCAAGGATGAAGACCATCCTCAAGAAAAATAAATGCAAAAAGGCAAAATGGTTGTCTGAGGAGGCCATACAAATAGCTGTGAAAAGAAGAGAAGCTAAAGGTAAAGGAAAAAATCAAAGATATACTCATTAGAATTCAGAGTTTCAAAGATTAGCAAGGAGAGACCAGAGAGCCTTCCTCAGTTATCAATACAAAGAAATAGAGGAAAGCAATAGAATGGGAAAGAATAGAGATTTCTTCAAGACAATTAGAGATACCAAGGGAACATTTCATGCAAAGATAGGCTCAATAAAGGTAAGGAATGGTGTGGACCTAACAGAAGGAGAAGATAATAAGAAGTGCCAAGAATACAGAGAAGAACTGTACAAAGAAGATCTTCATGACCCCGATAATCACAATGGTGTGATCACTCACCTAGAGTCAGACATCCTGGAATGTGAAGTCAAGTGGGCAATGTGAAGTATCACTGTGAGCAAAGCTAGTGGGGGTGATGGAATTCCAATTGAGCTGTTTAAAATCCTAAAGGATGATGCTGTGAAAGTGCTGCACTCAATATGGCAGCAAATTTGGAAAACTCAGCAGTGGCCACAGGACTGAAAATAGTCAGTTTTCATTCCAATCTCAAAGAAAGGCAATGCCAAAGAATGTTCAAACTACAACACAATTGCACTCATCTCACACGCTAGGAAAGTGATGCTCAGAATTCTAAGGCGTTAACAGTACATAAACCATGAACTTCCAGATGTTCAGGGTGGATTTAGAAAAGACAGAGGAAACAGAGATCAAATTGCCAACATCCGTTGTGTCATCCAAAAAGCAAGAGATTTCTAGAAAAACATCTACTTCTGCTTTATTGACTATGCCAAAGCCTTCGATGGTGTGGATCACAACAAACTGTGGAAAATTCTTCATGAGATGGGCGTAACAGACCACCTTACCTGCCTCCTGAGAAATCTGTGTTTAGGCCAAGAAGCAACAGTTAGAACTATGCATGAAACAACAGACTTGTTTCCAAACATCGAAAGGAGTACATCAAGGCTGTATATTGTCACACCGCTTATTTAACTTATATGCAGAGTACATTATGTGGAATGCTGTGCTGGATGAAGCACAGGCTGGAATCAAGATTGCTGAAGGACTAGTTGTTTACTATCAAAGTGTGACACCGTCTAATCTCCTGTAACAAAACAGGCCGCTTGGTCTCAAGCTAAGACCAAATCAAGTTCTTGTAGAATGTTCTGAGATATAAAGATTTAAATTTAGAAAAAAATATTACATATCAATATAGAAATATATTTCTCCATAATTCATGTTTATTTAATTGTTCTCTGCATGTGTCCAATGATAAGAAAGTATGGCTTAAAAAAATTGCTTGCCTGAATAAAAAGTGCCAATATTGAGACATCATGCATTGTAATCATTTTGTATTTTTAATTTTTTTTATATTTTTAATTTTTTATATTTATACTTCAGTAATCTTCAAGTTTTTCCTCCTCATTTTTTTTTTTAAATTTAACAAACTATTTTGAGAGCTTAGAACTCTGTTGGTATAAGCCAAGGTGTCTTAGATGGAATTGCTGTTTAATATTTTTCTCCCAAACCTAGCAGGTTAACGCATATTTATCATCTCATATTTGGGGGTCAGAAATTCAGACACAACAAACTGAGTGTCTCTGTTTTATGTCTCAGGTGGTCAAGCTGTAGGTGGGACTGTGGGTCCTTCTATAAGTCAACTTCAGGGAGGATCCACCATCCACCATCAGGTTTACCACATTCCTGCTCAGGTATTTTTTGAAAAGACAGCTGTATTCCTTCAGGGAGAGTGAACAGAGAGTGAGACAGTGCCCAAAACAGAGACCACAGTCCATTTCCAGCCTCACCTGTAAGTGTCTTCCCATCCCCTCAG